>NW_008795694.1:182373-222105 GCF_000699145.1 Aptenodytes forsteri | reverse complement strand
GCGTGATGGAGCCCTGCTTTCCTGGGGATGGCTGAGCACCTGCCTGCCCATGGGAAGCAGTGAATGAATGCCTTGTTTTGCTTTGCTTGCCTGTGCGGCTTTTGCTTTACCTGTTAAACTGTCTTGATCTCAACCCACGAGTTTTCTCGCTCTTACCCTTCCGACCCTCTCCCCCATCCCACGGGGGGGGGAGTTAAACCACCAGTTGCCGGCTGGGGTTAAACCACAACAAAAGCCTTGAAAGTCACATTCAGCAGAAAATCAGTTTACTTAATGGTTTGAAATTTCACCCGCAGTTTAGCAAGTATAGGGTTTCTCTTCTGACCGACAGCAGACGACACAGAGCTTATACAAGTTTCTCTCTATTGCCTATCTTGTGTGAATCACCAGTGCAGTACAGAGAGAGGCTTGTTCTGGAGCAGCAGCAGTTGAGTGCTAAACTGTGATGCCTCACCTATGTGACACCGAGAATACCCATAGGAAATAGAAAAGAAAAATCATGTTTGTTCTACTTGGGGTCGCTATTTATTCAAAGTGCAAAAAATATCCAATAGAGTCTGTAAAACTTAACACATCCACAGTGAATGTCACAGGATGACCTCTCCATCCTCCCCTCCCCGCAAGCAAAGAGCGACGGCCCTGGCCCAGCCGGTGCCTTTTCCATTCCCGACTTACGGACCGTGTGTCGGAGCACGCACCAACGGAGCGGGCGAGAGCTGCTCCTCTCCGGGGCTGGATGCGGCAAATTACGCAGCTCATGCCTCCAGGCAGCCGAAAGGTAAATACCTCTCGTTCCCAGTCAGATCCTGCAAACCTGACTTACAGGAAAGTCCTTGGGCAGTAGGTCCACTCCACTGCAGGAGAGCTTTAGGACAGTCTTGATCCTTCAGGGCTAGCTTAGCCATCCAGGGCCATGTCAGGCTGATTTCTGCGCAGCCCAGTGATAGTGCTGCAGATGTGGGCAGGAATCAGGCTCAATAATACAGCAAACCTTGCAACTCAACCCAAAAACTGCTACTGGAAGAATATTTTTGTTCTACCTTGGAGAGAGACTCTAAAAATCATCCTGGGAAATGCAACTGTATAAATAATAGATGTTACATACTACATGTATCATCAATTAATTTGTTGTATTAAAATACATAACTTTGCAAAATGTTAATTCTAAACCTAAAAATCTATGCAGTCCAGAGATAGAAGTAGCATGCATTATTTTATACAGGGATTGACAAATTCTCCCAATACAAGAGAAGTTCTTTATCATTAATGTAAGGAATACAGGGAGTCCTATCAGAAACTATTGTAATGTATCCCCTGCTGCTAGTATTTATGTTGAGGTCAAATGACTTGCTTTTTCCATCAGGCCAAGTAATCTGACATAACTGAAAGGCTTCTGTGCAAGGAGGACTTGCAAAATCCATACAGGGCTCCGTTCCAACCAGTGAATTTTGTTAACCCACACTGTACATACACATCCAGAATGTGAGTGGAGATCCTTCCAATAAATTTACAAATACACAGTTCAAAACAATTCAGCAAGCCTTCTCAGTTATCATTTCAACTTGGCTGGATCCATCCCATTCAACATTTGGCAGAACATATAATTTTCTTCGTGAAGAATATTTATTACAAAGAGAAAAACATTATATACAGTATTACTACATGCGGGACTGGAGTGGAAAATTATACAGCTGGGAAGTGCTTTGTGATAAGCACTCAGATCCAAATTCCAGTGGAGCTGCAGGACTTAAATAACTGATTAGCTCACCCTGGCTACGAAAGTACATTTAGATGAATATTAGACAGGGGTTTTTTCAGGGTTGTTGAACTTGTAAAATGTTTGAAACCCAAAAGTCCGCACTGAGCCTCTGCCAGCACCGATGCCATGGTGGAAGTCTGGCTGATGTGTGCCTGGCCAGCGGTCTCCCACGGCATCACACACCCCTGCTCTGCATGGAGCAAGGTGTTTTCATGACCAAACCTCAAGTGCCTGGCTGAGCCCTCTGGTCTTCACCACCAGTTTTGTCAGGAGAGCCGGCAGCAATGACGGGGCTGGTCTGGGAGGTTTTTGCAGAACTGTCTCATGTAGGTTTTTCAGTATGATTACAAAGCATTACAACACCTCGCACAATTTGCAGAGTAGGATATTGTATGATTTTCACTAGCACAGATGATATAAAACATACTCTACTAATTACAATACAGCTAGAAAATGCCAGCTAGGCCTGATACCGAAAGGCCTGCGCGGTACCGTTGTTCAAGGAAATCTTAAGAATAGTGTTTAGGGCCAAAATGCAATCACAAAACGCTCTCTATTATGTATTCTTAGGAGTGGATTGGGTTTTGTCTCTTGATTTCTCTCTCCTTTGCACATTTCTCTGAATTCAGAGCATAGAGCTGTTGTTATGTTGGACACGCTAGAAAGGGTTGCTGTACATCTGCGTTTAGTGATCTATTAAGCATCAAGCTGCATGTTTCATGCAAACATGGGGGATGTAAAAGGTGAGACTCTCAATCTTCACCTTCATAGATATTTATATTAAAATTACTAAACACTCCCCTGTTTGTCAACCAAAAGAACATCAAAAGAGCTGAGAATAAAATACTGAGCATCTTGCAGAGCAGGTACTAAACAACACCAAGCAGAGCGCGCTCAGAAATGTTGCTTAATGTCCTCACACTCAGTGTGCACGCTTCATTTTACAAAAATAAAAGTGGTCCAGGAGAATGAGGCCATTATCACAGAAGCTTTTGACCGGGTACAAAACAGCAAACCCCAAGTGGGATGAGCAACATGTTTCTGTAAAGCTTGGGCACCATCTAGCCTCTTACGTCCTCCTCCAGAACATGTCAGCGACAGAAGCATTGACAGGGTGGCCGGCAATGCTGGAGCAGAGAGTCGTATATACAGCCACGTGCTTTCCCCCTAGCAAGCCGACAATCAGCCTAGTTACTATCAGCAAAAGTATTCGTTAGGTTGCCCCTCTATCTTTGGTATTGCTTCTGAGTCCACGCTGGATCGGGCAGACAGCAGCCTGTTTGACTCATCGGGGGTATGTCTAGTCAAGTATTCTCCTTCCACGCCTTTCGGCTTGGCCCCAGGAGACAGGCTTTCAAAGGTGACGTAGGACTCCTGAATTTCCTTGGGTTTCCGCGCAAAGCATTTTTTGCAGCGCCTTTTCAGTGCTCCGCAGCAGACCACCAGCGTCAGAGGAACAGCAATGACACAGGCCACGCTGATGACAACCACATTGATGAGCTTCTGGGTCCCTCCTGCGCTGGCAACTTCGTCTGTGGAAAATATGATGCATTGCTCCTTCTTGGGGATCAGCCCTTTCACGCAGACACACACGATGTATTTGGTCTTTGGCAGCAGCCCATAAATGGTGACCTTGGTCTTCCCTGGCTCCACGTTGATCCGCCGCATGTCTCTCTCCCCAAAGACGGCATAGAGGACACTGAACACTGTCGTGTTCTTTGCCAGAGGCGCCTTCCAGGCCAGGGTGATACTCTGGTCGGTGCCTCCTATCACCCTGACGGACCTCACGATTCGCTCCGGCTCCTGCTGACCGGTAGGCGGGCTCACCAGCAGGTTTCTGGGGTTGCTATCTTGTGCCACATCTGGGAGGAGGAGGCCCTCTCCGGTGCCCACTCCAGCTCCCAGGGTAGGCACGGTGGAGGTGGTGATAACGTACCTTGCCACCAGCTTGTCATTGTAGGCAGCTGCTTCCATCCCGCTCACCTTCCCACTCCACGCGCCTTTGGCGTTGGAGTCGGGGCCATCCGTGCTTTCTGAGTCCGTGATGATGAGAGATATGAAGGCCTCTGTCGCCCCCAGAAAATTCTTTGCTTTACAGATGTACTCTCCAGAGTCGAGATAAGAGACTACAGGCAGGCCCAGAATAGACCAGCTCATCCCATCACTGGAAATCTCTTGGTGAACTGCAAGGAAGGAAAAATGTAAAATAAATAGGCAATAATCAATAGAATTCATAACAGGCTTTGTAGAATATTAAGATTCAATCAGCCAAATGTCTGCTCGATGCAGTAGAATCATTGTTTCTTTTTGCCACCAAGAACATTACAAAATCAAAGTAAATCCAAGAAAAGGACATTAACACTAAAATTAGGTTATGTTGGGATTTACAGTGCTTCAGACCGAATATATGTGAAGCAGTTGATCCTATTTCCTCCCAGTTGCCGTACAGTTTGAAAACAAAGCAGGAAAGGTTCTTCCATTAAAAAAAAAAAAAAAAAAAGCTTAAAAGCTCTTATGTAGGTACAATACTTAAAAGAGTGGAAGGAGTAGGGGGTAACACGACCTAGTTGAACATTAGATGCAGTTCTCTGAGTCACAGAAAATACAAACAGTGGAGATTTTCTTCTAAAAACCATGTATGGACTAGTCTAGAGTATATGGAGAAAAAAATAGCTGCAGAATAATATCCCTTTTACTGCTAAGTTAGTGCAGGTTTTTATATTGAGCCAAACACAGGGACAGCTGATCGCTTACCACTGAACGATACGTACGCAGCTGAGGGTTGATTTTCTCACTTGGTTTACCAGGAGGCTAAAACTAGCTTTTTTTGCCTTTTTCTATCTGCGCAGGAAAAAAAGAGCTGGGATCATGCAGAAGGGTAAAGCTCCCTCTTCACTATTTAACCAGCCTCCTTAGGATGAGCACGTACTCTCTCTGCCCTTTCTCATTGAAAGGTAAGCCAGGGAGATGTCTGAAAGGCAAAGGTAAGACAGGACGCAAACTTCTCCCAAGCCCTCGCGGGGTCAGGATCCAGCCTTGGCAACCAGGGCACGTTCCAATGGCAGTGAAATACAATGGCAGCAGAAGTTACTTTTTCAGTTTAATGATTTACTGAACGGTTATATTAAAAAACATAAAGCTACCGGTCTTCCTATGGCACTTCCCCATACATACAGACTGAGGGCTGTTTCTCACCCCTTTCTATTCAGAACACCGACATTTCAAACAGTCATATTATAGCATTGGCACAGAAGCTGCCATTGCTGAGAAATAATGTATATTTTCAGCCAACTTTTTATTGAAAGGTGCTAAAGTCTGATTTAATGGGGCACAAAATACATCATTCTCAGTTGCAGCTCAAAGTAAACTCAACGTACGCTTTCAGGAAAGCATCCGCCGTTTTATTTTTTGTTGTGGTTCTCTTTCAAGCGTAGGAGGGATGTTCGCAGCACAATGGGTAGACGTTATCATTATGAGGAGCAGCTCTGCTACATCCTGCACATCATGCACAACAGAGCAACGACTTGTGCAGATCCCCAAAAAAGGATATTTATTACAAGTGGTTCTACTGCCGTGAAAGAAAAATGCTCTCTCCCCTATTTCTGTGCGTTGAGGAGCCCAGTAACCCTTCGAAGATCAGACCCCATACTTAGCGATCTATCTGCTGAGTTTAGACCCTCTATGAAAGTCAGGGCCAGGCCTGGGAGACAGTAGCATTCAGGGGAGGTTGGAGGGATGAAGGTTCAGGTCCTGATCTAAAACCTCTAGGGCAAAAAGCTAAGGATGACTGCCTTGAGTGCAGCAAAGGCTTCTTCCCTACATTCCCCACACATTAAGGGACCAACACTGCAATTTGGGGTCCAATCATTCCTGCGAATGGAAATGAAAACATGATCGGTCACAAAAACAGTGGTTGTTTGAAGGCTTCCCCCACAAGAGGGGTGAGCACAGAAGAGGGACCTGGTCGGCATTTCTCCCATAGAGCATTTTTCCAAGAGACCTCGTCAATCCATCAGAAATGAACCGTTTCTTGGAAGCATTGTCACTGAAGTAGTGTATCCTTCAGCAGTTTAGTGGCTCTTTCCTCTTTTAATATATCAGTAATGTTGCATGTTTGCAATCTTTTCTTCCTTTGCCACGGCAGATTTGAATCCCAGTTGAATTCATGTCAGACATCTCTCTGCCAGAGATGTTTACCAACTGATTCATAGTAGCTCATCATTACTCTCAAAGACCCATAAAATAATTCAGTGGGAAGCCTTTTCAGTGACTGAATAACTAAATAACTAACCTGAAAAAGCCTCTTGCTACAACTGGACATATTTCATTTCTTCAGCTCCGACAGGTTTGAGCAGAAAACCCCTCAACGCGTCTCACCACCACCACAATTGTTACAAAACAAAGCAAAACCAACTTTTTACGCATGATGGTATACATTTATCTGATGATATTTACATCAACATGTAAGTTATTTCATAGTCTATAGAAAATCACAATGCTATAGTGAATTACACACGATACTATTGTGAATTATAGTGAATCTTATTTTTGCACCACTTTCTTTTTTTGGGTCTTTTATCAGTAGGCAGGATCTTTTGTCATAGAAGCTTCCATTTGCTGTACAGTCCGTAGAAAATAAAGGTGCCGGTCTCCCTCACTCAGTCCACGTGTACGAGAAAAGCTTAAACCAAACCCACCTGTGCCGTTTAGTTGAGCACCGTCAGCCCTTCTCCAGCTGAGCTCAGGAATGGGCACCCCCGTTGTCCCACATCGCAGTAGCACGGTGCTGCCCAGGATGGTCTTTACTTTGGCTACGGACGTATGTACGACGGGGCTTTGACACTTCCTGAGCTCGACTTGGCTGAAGAAGACTCCTGCAAGGCTCCGGGGGGTGAAGCATTTCAGCCTGGGCTCAATGAATGCTATGTTAGGAGACTGGAAATTTAGGAAATGGACCATTTCATACAGGCTGCAGTCGCATACCCAAGGATTGTCTTGCAAGCCTGTCAAAATAAACCAGAGCACTAAGTCACTCCAACAGCACCTTTTGTTTCTGCCACGTTTGTTTCTGTTTTTCAGCGGGACAAACTGTACTAGGCTCCTAACCTGCCCTGGTAAGGACTGCCTGGGCATATGCAGGGTATGCGGGGTGGGGGGGGGTCCCGACAGCCCCCCGCTGCTGTTGGCTGAGGTCGATTGATCCCATAGTTGCCAGTTAGTAGAAGGGAAAAAATATGGCTTGCTAAGGTATCTCAAAATCTGGAGTTGAAATCATATTCTTTAAGTTCAAAGCAAGATTATTCATATCATGAAAACATCGGTATTTATGCAGGTAAAGAAGCAAAACAAGAAGTTACTACAAACAGATTTGGTTCCAGGGTGGAAAAAACAAGCCGCCATGGGGGAGGGTTGGTTTGTTTTGGGGTGTGGATTTTTTTGGTATGAAGAGACTACGGAGTCTCCTCCTCAGACAGGCTAGGAAATTCTTCTCACTGGACATTATTAAAATGTTGGCCAGATTATCAGGCCAACTGTCAGGCCTGCAATAGGTGTAGGTGATCCTACTTGACTGTAAGAGTTCTCTTCCAGCCCTGTTATTCTAAGGTTTTTTCATTATTTTAGTAATCAGTTGTTTTTCCTGAAATACTAATTTACACTTGATAAGATGAAAGAACCGTTTTAAGGAGCAAATTGAAGAATATACGTGTTATGGTATATAAAAGAACATAAATAGACAAAAACTATATTAAGAATATACACATAGAAAGGGGTATATTGAAGAATACACTCCTGTTTCAGAGTCCCAGAATATTTCTCTTTTTCTTTTTTCTGCTATCTCAGTGCGCGCTTATTGAACTCAAATTCTGAAAAAATTAGATATTACTCTACTAAAAACAGATGCGTGAAGATGGTACTGAAAAAGCAAAAGTGGAACTAGAGCAATGCAGGAACAGAAGTTGCTGCATTCTGATTAAATCTGTGTCATCCTACTTACAAATATTCTGTCATCCTACTTACAAATGTTCACATTCGCCTGTCCTATGGTCAGGTGAAAGGTCTCTAACGACTTTAGCTAGCAGAATTGGCACTGGGGATATTTACACCATCTGACTCCAGGCACGCATTTGAAGCCTAAGCCAAGGAGCACGGCGTCCCAGGCCTCCTGCCTGCCATGGGAGTGAGCTCTGCTCCCTCCAAGGGGGCTTCACCTCCTCTTTTCCGCAGGCAGCCCAAGGACGTGGCTTTTGGGGCTGGCAACTGCCTGAAAGCAAAAAAGTGCTAATAACCCCTCGACTCCCAGCAGGAGGACACAACAGCTGCCCACCCTACGGCGCCCACTCTTGCCGGCCCCCGGCGCGCTGCAGCGGTAGTCAGGCAAGCAGCAGCTTTCCGGCAAGAACCAAGTTCTGGCACAAGCACAGAGGCTGCACCACAAGGCTCCTTGAGCATCAAGGGGCTGCTTGAATTTGCTGGAGTCAACAGAAACCCATGGGCAATCAAAAGCCCCTGAGGCCTCAAATAAACTGTTTTAAAGAGTCTGCTGAAAAATTTCTTGCTGAGACCGTTGCATACCATCTTCCCTGGGCTTGGAAGGGGGTCTGAAGGCGGTGGGCCTTGGCGGGAGGGCACTTCATATAAATTAATGTATTGAAGTTGAGGGAACTACATAAAGAATGAAAATTCAGCTTGGCTTTGTTTTATTGCATTTTTGCTAGCAGCTTACCTCTGACTTCATGCACTAGATGATAACAGTTTATTCCAGATTCCCTGGCAGGTGCCCCAGCCCCAGTCGATGCCGCGGCACCCCCAAAGCCCCAGTGAGCCCTTTGCTGCCCTGCACAGCAGAGTCCTCTGGGCTCACGCGGGCAATCCTCACGTGCAAAATCTTGCAGCCTTGGCACAGACTATCAGCCAGCAAGCTACCGCTGGAAGTACTTCTTCTTGAAGTAGTCTACAAGCAAGGGCTCTGAAGAGGAGGAGTCACACTGATGCACTGTAGACAAAGGAAGGGACTGGGCTGACTCTTTGTTATTCATGGATTGTTTTATGCCTCCATGAGAAACATTCATGGGCAGAGTGAAACGGAAACGTGCAGCTGTGTTTTCCCATTCTGAATTTTTTAGGATCCTGGCACAAGCAACTTGTGCGCAGCTGGCTACGTAAACGCTCAGGTTGGCCACGAGCATCAAGGCACGATCTGTTCTTCTTGACAAAATACTCTCCTAATCTATATTGAACGGAATAACATCTTTACAAGTAACTTGACTCTAAAAAATAAATAAAGAAAAGAGTATGATCTAGGCAGTGCCTTGTCATGCCACAAATGAAATGGGCAATCCCAAACAGCCAGCTTTGGCTTGAAGAACTTGATACCGCATCTGGCAAAACAAGAGGACGAAACACCTGCTCCTCTCCTGATGTTAATGAAACCTTAAACAACATCTGCTAAAGATACTAAAAGCTTTGTAGGCGGCAATTTGAATCTTTTTAAAGTCTTGTGCCTCTTTCCACTGCAATCTGGTTTTAAAAACTTCACACCCCCCCAAATTTATCCAGAGAACAAAGAGCAGCGGGTACTTCCCAGAGTGAGAGAAAACTTGCGTGTCTCTGATGAGATTACCAGCAAGTGCCTGAACTCACACCCGTGGCTGTAGAGGCAGTACACGCAGATGCACACACCCCGCAGACCAAACACAGTCAGCGGAGCTGGGTCAGCTCATAGGAAGTGAAGACAGCAGATGGCAACAACTCTGAACCATCATCAACCTGCCGTGGATTTGAACCAGTGCACGATGGCGAAAAGGCTGAGTAGTAATCCCCTGAACTAGAAAATGTGCTCGAAACCTCATCTGGGGATACTGCAACTGAGAGGATTCAAGACAGTCATCTGTAATATGCCCTCCGACACAAAAATGGACAATTGCCCCAAAGCCAGACTTCTGAGGAGCCCAGAATTGTCACCAAAAAGTGGATTCCTGTAACTTTATAGCTGCCCTTGAAGGCAGCACTATCTCGGTGGCTTTGGGGAGACTAGGGTTTAATTCTGTGTGAACAGATAAACAAGGCTCTGGAAAGGGACAAACTGGCAGTCCTGACCCAGATTTTATGCTCAGTGATGGCTCTATTCCTCTTTAATTTGAACATAATAAATATCAATCTTTTTATTTAATGCTGCTTGAAATGGATCGATTCCATAGTAACTGTTATTAGAAAAGAGCACATGAACGACGTGGAGCTCTAATCATATTTGTATTTCTGTCAAAAATAGCAGTGTCAGTACATAAAAAGGGCTTGAGCAAGAGCCACCAGTTTTCTGTTACAAAAATTCAAGCAAGCGCTGAAGTTTGTGGTGTAATAAGCCGGGTGTGGGGAGCCTGAGGTGAGTTTGTTAATACGTAAATGACTTTGCAGGCTTTATACGGGGTATTAAATTAGCAGCGTACTTGCTGTGGTAACCACAGTGGGCGAAGATGCTGCAGTACGATGCGGCGCTCTTGACAGCTGTGCCCCCTGCAAAATGACAGGCGCTTTTCTTACCTAGGATGAGCTTGGAGTTATCGCTGGGGAAGTAAGGAACGGCCTGGAGGCTGGCCCAGGTGGCAGTAAGAGCCTGAGGAAGAGTCATCAGCTTATTGCTAGACAGGTCCAGGTATGTGATATTCTTGACATAACGAGCAGCGTCTGGAGGGATTGAGGTAAGTTCGTTGTTGTGTAAATCCAGAAGCCTTAGCTGCGGCATGTCAGCCAGGGTTTCCCAGGGGAATGATATTAAGTCGTTCCCGTCCAGCCTCAGCTCCTGCAAGCGACGTAGGCCCTTGAAGGTGATCCCGCTGAGGCTGGCCAGGGAGTTATAGGGCATCCAGAGGTACTCCAGGTTGTGGAGCGCGTGGAAAGCCTCTCCCGGCACCCTGCGGACGGCTGTCTTTTCTATCCGAAGCTTGGAGGTATCTACAGGGATGTTGACGGGGGTGAGGGTCATCTCCGGGTCATTACACAGCACTGTCCTGGTGGGAAAACACAAACACAGATGTGACTTTCTTGTATTTGGAAAAGGTTTTGAAACTTTATTTTAAGGCAAGATTTTGATCTGCCTTTCTTCTTCCACAGGCTTTCTCCTTGTCATTTCTTACTTGCTGCTGATCTCTACATCATCGCCATAAGTACATCAACTTGCAGTAATTCACGTGTACCTTTTGACTGCAGAGATTGCAGCGTTGTGCCTCTCCTGGAGTGGCGTGAGTCTGAGCCTGGCCCATATAGTGTTTCTGGGGGTTTTTTCTTTCAATTTTTTTTAGAGTACTTATGATAGGCAGCAGTGACAACATTCATGCACAACAGAGGATTCTAGCGCATGTTAAAACACAAGGATCCATAAACTGAACAATAAAAGACATAACGAAAAGAAGCCTTACTGACGTGTGGGATGGCAGGAGGTAATATAGGTTAAATACGGCACGGGGTCTTTGGTTCGTGGAATGAGGATAAGAAAGTCAGCTAACAACTCACTGGAAATACACTACAGCAAGCTCTGCTTCACTATGAAATAGTCTGGAAGGTGTGTCCGGATGGAAGCAGTCACTGCACCGCAGGCACGTACAGTTACGAGAGTGAAAGTGCAGAAAATTAACTCTTTGGAAAATGCTATACTAAAAGCAAGGCAGATTTATGTGTCTTAATTGTTCCTTCCCATTTCTAATCTCTAGAGGTCAAATCATGAAAACCCTGTGCTGCACTTTCGCAGCCTTCGTACAAAAAGATTGTGACTTTGACTTTGCCACGATGTGGGATTGTAGATAGCCGTGAGGAATGCAGGGAGACAAACCAGGTCTCTCAGACTGCACTTCAATTTGCCTATCAGCAAGGAGAGAAAGGCAAGTTCTTAACAAAATACAAAGCCACCTTGCAAAAGGTAACAGGTTCGATAGGCACGTCCCACTCCGCATGCTAAACAAGATACCGAAAAAAACGTAATGTGATCAGTCAAGTAACATTTTCTTATCACACTGCCTGGCTGATAAACAGTGTTACAAAGTTGCCAAAACCAGATTGGTTTTGGCTGAAAGCAATTATTCCTCTACTATCAACAAAAGCAAGTAGCATCGCTGAACCCCTCATGCAAGCCTTCCGGAGTTAAATCTTATTTGATCCTACAGTTAAACTGTTAATTTACAATCAAAGCGTAGTGCATTGCTCCCATCCAGCACCTTTATTGTGGCATTAAATCCTGCCCACCCTCAGCTGAAAGTTGAGATTTTGAGGAAGAGAAAAATCTATCAAATAAGAAAAATCCAGAAATCCTCTGCCAATAAAACATTTTTTTTGTGTAGGCATGACACAAACTGTTTGATAACGGAGACGCTATGGCAGTAAAACAGTGTGCTTCTCATAGTGTCCCTAAACCATGTGAGTGAGCACTAAACATTTAATCTATGGGATAATCTCCTCCTACTAGTGAGAAATACGAATCATAATGCAGGAAAAAAGGTGACATTATGCTCCTTAAGGGACTAATGGATATTTGCTTTATTATGTATCTTACCGAAACACACTACAGCTTTTTCCAGTCACCGAGAGGAAATTCCCCTGGGAACTGTGACATTTATGGAGCAATAATTGGCTCTCCCACCACTGCACTCCCTTTTAACAATTGCAGACTACTTCTGTCTCAACCACGTTTCTTACTGGGAAAGTTTCTGATATTAATTCTATAGCGCCATAAAAGAGATAAGAAAGTAGATCTTTTTAAGGGGATCCAAAATATAGGGACAGCTTTTCATTTCCATACTGCGGTCTTGTCTAGAAAAAATTTCTTCCAAAGGATTTTGCAAATACTGTATCTCTGTCACAAAACCTCCTCTACTGTGAACCACACCTTATAAAAATGTAGCCTGTATTTCATCAAGTCAGATCATTACTTTGTGATTACCCTTCAGAAAGACTTTTTTATTACAGTCCTCCAGAGAAGTGTCTGTACAACGGCACTGCATTCAAAAATGGATGCCCTTCTGGTCTTGTCATCTTTTTTAACGGAAAGTTTCCCGTCTGAGAATGATCTGATTTTATTTTTACTATTATTATTATCCATTTTTTCGGTTCATTCTCACCTACAGCCTACCGCTTTACCTAAAGTCTCCATATGAAGGATTTTTTTTAAGTAAATGGAATTGCAGGTTTTGGTACCCCAACATAAACCAAATCTGGTTACACTTTAGAAACAAACCAGCAGAGCAGAATAAAGCCTTTTAAAACTAGCATTTTCAGCATAAAGGTAAAAAAAAGAAAATGTTGTTGCAATTTTATTCCCTTTTTGCCATTGCACCAGCGGTAATTATGTCACTTCTGTTCTCGCAGAGGAGATGCCCAAACGCTTTCTCTGAAATCAGCTTACTGTGTTTTCAGAGGCTAATCCTCTGCAAATAAAGCTAGAGCACAAAGCGACTGGAAAAATAATGGACACGAAGCCTGGACGCAATATTTTCTCCTCCGAGCATCCTTACAGAGGAGAAGAAACAAAATCCCCGACACCCGGAGAAAGAGCGGCAACCCCCCGCGGGGAGAGTATCGGCATACCTGGCTTTCGTCCCTTCGCTGAGGCTGTGGAAGGCGCAGCTGCACTGCGATGGGCACAAGCCGCCCGCCCGTGGCAGCCCTCCGAGCGTTAAGCAGCAGAGCAAACTCACCACGATCCACATGGCTACCTGTGCATGGGAAGGACACCTGGGCGCTAGACAACGTGGAGGGCTTCGCCTATTGTTTTATCCATTGGCTGGTCACATCTTGTTAACTCCCTTTCGTTTTCAGCCGCACTGTGATCTTCCAGCCTTCGCTGAGTCCATCAGATAAAAAAGGATAGGCAGGGATTAAGGATGGGGACTTGAGTTATTTTCATGAAGGTGCTTATTGCTTCCTGGAAGCGTACTGACAGCATTTCTTCCCTCAGGGAGCCCCATCAAAACACCCTCCTTGGGCAATCTGTGGCTCTTGTGCAAGCAAAAAGCAAACATACTTTTTGGGGACCTGCATCACAGGCAAGATAACTGCTGTCTGAGCAGGAACGAGCAATAATTTACTTCCTCGCAGGGAACTTAAAAACAGCTTCTTGTGCTAATGGAACATAAGCCTCCTATATAAGAATACTAAAAATATACAGAGATACTATTAAAAGGCTTTATTTTCTTTTAAAAACTCCTAGTTTGATCAAGCAATTATTGAACTGTTGGCAACATGCCTGATACTAATAAACAATGAATAACCCAGTAAATGTGCACATATGTTGGTTTATATCAGGGCTAGCACACGCCTGCAGGACTGAGCACTGTGCTCTGTCTCGCCGATACAGCAAAGCCCAGGCGAGGGACCATTTTTGGGAGCACCACCTGATGCAGGGCCGTGGGACAGCTTCAGGAATGCTAAGAAAAGCTCAGCTCTGTCTTAAGGACAGCCCAGGACCGAGCGTCAAATTATTTTCGTGCGCTCCCCTTGAAGACAGTTGTTTCCCATCTATTAGCAAAGGCAGCCGTAATTGCAAAGCTGATGGAGACCACCCATGTTTTCAGCAGTCTTCATCTGACTCCAGAGAACGCTACACATGTGAGAAAAGTGGAGCCCAAATATGCACAAATATAAAGCTTAAGAAGTTGCCACTTGAGACGGGAGCAGAATTCTATTCATACCAGCAAGGACATCTCACATTTATAAAGACTATTATTTTCTGTTGAGTGTGAAAATACATAAATCACTCACACCATAAATGTGCAACACTCCCTTAAAAGTAAAAAGCTTTGGAGAAACTAACAGATGATTACTTTCAACCTGATCAGATTGCTACTCCCCCATTTCCCAGCCATACTGCATTATAGCTTCGGCAGAAAAATTGACCCCTGTGTCAGGCACAAAACAGAAAACACAAGTTAAAAGTTAACAGAAATGAGGAGTAACTGAATGGAGCCGAACAGCTAGCAACACAGCGCTAACCAGACACTACTCCTTCAGAGATGCTTTAGGGAAATACTTCTCTTCCAGTTCTGGAGCCGAGGAAAGCCTCAGTGCCCAGCAGCGTCACAGGGGAGAGTCCCAGATGCCTCACTCCAGCGTAAAACATCAGCAATTCTACTAAAATCCGGGACCCTGTTAACTCAGTAGGAACTCTGCCATCTGCTTCACCCAAAGAAATGGGAGTGTGGGATCAAATGTGGCTGGTTGAGGCAGAAACCACCCGGCATCCTGCTGGCCTTTCGGCACCGGTCACTTCCCAGCTTCCTTTTTCTTTACCTAAGGTCAGAGAAGAAGGGGAAAGGAATTACAACCACAAAGGTTTCTCTAAAAATTAGGTTTTCTTGGATCTTAATTATAGCCATATTGATCAGAAAAAGTGCCCATCACAGTCTCTTCTGTCAGTGTTTGAGGATGCCACGGCTCTTCTCTCCACCTCTGGTAGATAACCATCTAAATTCAGATTTCCCTAGGAGAGAACTACAGCTCTGCACCTTTTTAAAAGCCTGGTTGTATCTACGGCTGCCCTTCTGCAGAGGTGCATAGAAGAATCAAATCATATGAACTGCCATAAAGCCAAGGAAGAAATATGAACAAGCTAGCCCAAAAGACATTTTGGAGGTTAGAAGAAAAGATAAAAAACCCAAACAAACCAAAAAAACCTGCCACAGACCATTCAACATGCAAAGCTCACACCTGAGAGCGCCACGAGGGACAGACGTGTTTTGAAAAGCTGCTGCGGATGTTACTCCTCAAAACTCAAATCTCCTCCACGCTTGTGCAGCCATCTCAAACCCCTAACAAAAGACCAGTCCAAGGTGGCTGTCAAGAGGGACAGGATGTTCCAAAATAAGCGTAACATCGGCAACTTGAGTTGCCCGTTGCTGAAGCCGGTCTCTTTTCCTGTTGGCAACAGAGGGAATTAAGGGAACCCCGTTCCCCAGCTAAGCTGGACGCAGAAGGCTACATGGTGTAACCGCCCTCACGTCCCCACCGCTTCCCTACTGCCCCCTGCTCTCCTGCCCGGGCGGAGGATCCGCCTGTGCGAGGAGGATCCCTATGGGATAAACTGGCTGAAGTAGCTCCAGAGTTCACCCCCCACCCCTCCTCTCCAACACTCCTCCCTGTTGCAGACCTGTTGATTCTGCTTTTCCTTTCAAATATTTAATCAGCAGTTACCAGTCAGAAGTGCAGCTATAACATACCTATGCCTACGTACAAACTACCTGAAGGTTAATGAGTATATTACAGCAACGGTATAAGGCATTGTTCCTAACAAAGGTTGCTTACCAGGATTTCTGGCGTATAGCTGTTTCCATTCAGAATTCATCCTGTGTTCTTCAGCAGAATGAAATTACACCGACAATTTTTCAATAATTCTGGGTAATGAACTCTGAGAGTTTCAAGGTAATCTAGATGTGGTTTGGGGCTAACTATTAAACAGACATTTTATAGTGCCATAGTTTCGCATAAGCTTGTTTCACAAGTAACTCTGACAATTAATTAAGGCTTGTAGAAATCACTTACTGAGAGGATGGCCCAAAGGATTATTTTTCCCCATGCTATTTTCACATTCGACATTTATTGTTGTTCAAAGAGAAATTCAAGTATCTCATTGTTTATTTCTGAAGAGATGAGAACATGATGCAGTGCTGCTCATTAAATATCCATAGGTGTTCTCTCATCGACTTCCATTATGTCCCATTTCTAGATTTAATGATTTCTCAGTTCCCTTAATGATCTCCAAGCTAAGACCAAGCTCATCGGTTTTTTTAGTGCACTCATTGGTCAACTTGCCTTGCTGCCCAGACTCTGCCTCAGCTCAATACTCGCAACATTGACTGAAACACCTCTCTCCCCACTGAAGTTAAATTCTACTTGAAAAAGCAATTCAACATAATTAACCTCTTGCCTCTGTTTTTTTCAATGCATCCGACAAAGTGGTTTCCCTCCATTGGAACTCTGGAATAATAAACTTGTAGAAAGTAGCAGTAACTGTATGGTAAGATTTGCTTTCATGACCCTCAATTTTGCCTCACAAATGAAACATCTCAGTTACGACTAAATGCCGGGAGCAGTAGAAGTAAACTTAATTTATAAAAACCAACAGCAATCAATAAAGCATGCCTTAGCAGCTGCTAATGCTATGCACTTGGTCAAGAAAACCGCTATTTAGTTAACATGACAGACTCACTTCTGAACAAGAAAGAGAAAGACCTGGTGGTAGGCTGAAAGATTAATAAAACAAGATAAATAAAAGTGGTAACATTAACATGTTTCTCACCTTGGAGTGAGTGTATCTCCAAGTGTGTCAGAGACATGTGGGAAAGGGAGGGAAAAGAACTAGTCAACTAATAACCCAGTTCTGTTTTATCAGCACTTACGTGTTTAAGGTTTTCCTCCCCATTTGCTATATTCTCTTTTAATCCTTTCAATCCTTCATCACCACCGAATGATGCAAATGACGGGTTAAGCGTCAAGCCACAGATACACCCATGTCAGGCTTGATCTGAACGGCCAAGAGAGTGGGACTGGCCTCACCATGAGGAAACCCGACAAGAGGTTCATCAGGAGGTGAGGAAGCCAGCTCGGGTAGGCTTTGGACATAAGGAGCTGGAGGAGGAGGAAAAGGAGGAGGAGGAAGGCCTTGGTGGGAGCACCTGGGTTCTCCGGGTGCACAGGCTTCATAGATGTAACAGAAAGGAGCGGGCAGAAGAGAAGAGAGAGAATTGGTAGAACGTTCAAAGGCAGTGAAACGAGATGCCTAAAAACATAAGGGTAGATGCCAGTACTTGCACTTCAGGGACCGCACGACAGGAACTGCAAGCACACGCGAGGCAGCATCGGTGAGTGGGCTGCAACTAGATGCTGCTTCTGGTTACGTCCATGCTCCCTCCCTAATTCAGTGAGATGGAAGAGAGAAAACTGGAAGCAAAATCTAGCTACTGTGTTCAACAGACCACGTATTCACTTCTACACACAGTTCTGGTTTGTCCCCGAAGCATCTGTTTGCAGTGCAACAGCTTTCTAGATCTTCATGGTATTTTTGAGGCTTAAGTGTATTGTCTCCTCCCAACTACTGAACAGTTATTCACACATCATGCTACTTAATTTAAAATGAACACTCATTAGCTAATTTCCTTGTAGGTGCAGGTGATATTTAGATGAGATTTTAAAAATCAGTATCACCTTTTGCAAGTGCCAAAGGTACCAGTGCAGAGTAAAAACATTTTTTCCATGACAGCCAATTCCATTCCATAATGAAACTAGTGGGCGTTAGGCCCTTCACTTCCACGGGCACAATTCTGCACTCTAAATCATGAAAATAGTGCTCTTTGCTGCTTACTTAGGAGGTAAAGAGTTTCTTCTCTGCATCAAGCTAAAAATGTCAGCTGGAGAAAAAACCATACAAAGAAGCAGCCGGCAAGTGTCATTCAGCAGAAGCGTAAGAATTTGTTTTGCATTCTCCGCGAATAGCCAGATCCCCTGTTTATATTTTTGGTGTGAGTAAGTGCAAAGCAAATGGGGTCAAAGTCTACTGTCAGCCAAGTTCAGCGCATGGCAATCTTTCCTATCCTTCCTAAGTGGGGTATAATTTAGAGAAAATTTTTTGGTTTGTTCTTAGTAAGATTAAGTTAATTACTTGACATTATAGTTTCCATTTTCTCCCATATAGACGTTTTGAACCCAGAAATGTTTTATCAGCAGATTCTACTCACAAGCTCAAAAGCAAAACTTGAGTGACAAACTCAGCATGCTCCACCAAGTCACTCATTTTTAATATGGCCATTGGACAGAATTTATTTTTACTTCTTTTCCCCATATACTTAGAGAAATATGGCATAAAGCAAATAAACCAGCATATTTTATCATAAATGAAAGCCATAAAATACCTTATTATCATGGTTTTGTCTGAAAGGTTTTATTAGCAAACAACACAGGCCAGACACTAAATCAATTTCATTAGGTAAAGCATCTCCAAGAAGCTTCTGGCAGGGCACATCTTGTAAAGTGGAAAATCCTTCCCACTGATGCAAGTCGAGAACACGTTAATGAATTACGTCATTCTAAATTGGATCTTGCACTTAATGCTGATGAAGGCAGCTCCTCCAGACCTATAGGGCTGAAATCATTAATAGACCTCTAGGCGTGCTGAAGAAATAAAAAACACCCAAATGGTTTTTGGCATGGAGCGTTAAAAGTCAGTCAGTGGTATTTCTTCTGTGCATACATTTACCTTGGTGGTTATAGCCAGTACAGAACAGCAGAAGTGGGTACAGACCTCTAACCCAAGGGGGACATAAATGCATACGCCTCCCTTCTAAATGCAACATTTGACCCATTTCTGCCCGCGCAGCAGAAGCGGTTCCACAAGGCCACGCTGCAACCAGCAACGCTCAGTGAGGCAAAGTCTAGCAGAAGATGGAGGTGTACACCAATCCACCTCGTCTCTCCCTCCCTCCCTCCCTCCCTCTTCTCTTTGGGCTCGTGCACCTAGGCAGGTCTTTTCATGACTGACGCAAATTTAAAGTGCTGGGTGTCGATGACACTACAGTACCCAGGACCTCCAGGTCCAGGGGGAGAATGATCCCCCCAGTAACCGGTAAGGCAAGTTTGGCCCCGGGGTGGAGGATGTGACGCTAACTCTTGCCTCACCTTAAGGGAGGAGTGGGCCAGCCACCATGGCCATGGCTCTTCTAATCTTCTTCTCCAAAGGCCCCACAGGGACAGGCAAATGCCACTGGGGTCGGACGTACAGGACCCCACAGCAAAACTCTCTGGGAGAAACTCTCTGTAAACTCCTCTGCAGAGGGAAAACAGCAGATGAACTAAGTATCTCTTTTTAAAAACCCGCCGCAAACCTGTCTTTGAGGCTATTAGTCTTGAGCACTAATGAGAGTGAATTTGTGTTGCCCACTAGATGGAAGCTGGAAAATGCTTCCACCCACAAACAATAAATGCACAGAAAATATGTGTGATTCCATGTCAGTAAATGCTTTCACTACCATAAAACCACCCACCAAGCTAATGTCAAAAAAATAACACAAATGTGAAAAACACAACTGAGTTGCACAGAGTGAATCTTTTTGAGGGTACCGATGTTTCTGACTAGTTTTGTTACACACACAAAAAGGCCTTTAAAGCTCAAAACAAGTATCACTCACACATGCTACAGTCATCTATCAGCTTTCTGCTATGCCAACTCTCTTGACGTTACAGCTGGTAGTAGGGTGCGGGGAGGAAAGGAGGAAAAGAGAAGCATTGCAGCAAATTCTCACTGCTGGAATGTATGGTTTACAAAGTGCTTACTATTTCACATTTATACTGAACCAACGTCCAGGAGCTCTAGTAAGGCGTAGGCACTCTAAAAGTTTTTATCAAAGACCGACACCTGTATCTCTAATAGAGCACAGCCAAAGAAGACATGACACAAAGATTAGGGAAAGAAACATATGAACAAATCAAGTGTATCGTTGACTTGCATACATATATATATATTAAAAAAATCTAGATTTAAATCTTAAGTTATCATGAATAGGAAAATTAATACATATGCTCTGCTAGGCATAAGCTCTTGACTCATTTCTGATCAGAACAGCAGCTAAAGGGGAATTTTTACAAGTCGTCTAAAGAAGGAAACCAAAGACACAGTGAGTAAGACTGGAGAAGTATTTATGTGTCTGTACACACATGCACACACCCACAGAGTTACCAAAACATACACGTACATTTACAGCGTAAATCTAATGTCCGGCAGCATTGTTCTCGTGGAAAAAAATACTATTCTTCTCTGAGATGCCACAGCCACATACCAGTCCACTGTAGTCCATTTTGATGACTGGACATACCATAATCACATCTGACATGTATTTTAAATGGGCAAAACTTTTTTAGGTTTATATTCCTGGCCCCTCTTCTCTACTGTACCTTCATCCCCTAAAACCCAGTAAGGTCCCTACAGTTTAACAAAATCAGCTAACTTTGGGCTCAGCATCCTTAGCTGCATGATGGAGGGGGTCATTGCTGACTGCAACAACCTTTTCTGATTTGGACCTTAATAGTATTAGTCTAAGCCCTGCAGAGTCACCTCTGCTTAGGAAACAGTGTCGGTTTTATTTTGCTTCCTCAGGCATGCAAGAAGAATTCAACTTCTGTTTAATTCTCGGCGCTGTTTACGTGGCTCCTGAATGCAGGTGGAGCATAATGTTTTACACAGCAACCCTCTGCCCTCTTTCCAGCCCGGTAGTCACCAGCTTTCCTATGCTGATTTACCTGCCTACAGCCTCAAGATTTTGCAGGCCGAGTACATGCCCTTGTGCCCGTTCTAGGAAACCTCTCGGAAGCTGCAAGGCAAGTCTTACACACAGGGACCAAGAAAAATAGAAAAAAACAAAAAGAAGAAAACAGAAGAAGGGAGAAAAGGTAGGAAGAAAGGGAAAAGGGAAGCTTTTGCCCTGGTGTATGCTATTTTCTTAATGTTGTTTTTCTCAGAGCAATAAGCTCCTCTCAACCTATTATCTTCGGTGATGCAATGTATGTATATATATGCATGTGGTGGGGTCATAACAGGAGAATTACATTGCCTGTGTAATTATTCTTATTTTTATTCTGATTATTCTTGGACTAAATGCTTCATTATATACGCCTGGAACTATCATTTTGAAATGGCACATTATGAAAACTCCTCTCCTCCTTCATTAGCTAGCTACAAAACAAACAATAATTCAGCAACATTCTCACATTAGAGATGACAACAAAAGCACAACTGAAGGCTTTGCCTTCATCATGATTAATTTAGTTTTGTGAGATAACATAATGCAGTTTTTACAGGTCTCGTTCCACTCTATTATAAAAGGCAACTCAGCTTGAAGAAATTGCTTATTACACCGAGCTCAAAGGATTGGGTAAGAGAAGCTAAATCAATTAGGCAATCTTTAAAAAAACAGTAACATTTATTTTATGGACATGTGGGGGAAAGCCCTGGTTAATTCACAGGTGTGGTTTATAAACGGTTCTGGTGAGTGTCCCTAATGTGCACTGAAAAGTGCGCTTGGGTAAGACAAGAGGCCTTCTACACCTAGTAGAAGCCTACTAAGACAAGGAAGATATACACTATCACAGCGACGGGAAAAATGAGGCGCTTTTGTCATACATGGCCTAGAAGTTCATTTACACAGATGGTCAGGAGCACAGGCTCACTGAGGAATGGTTCAGAGAGAGTCCTGTTGCTTCTTTACGAGAGCAATAGTAAACAGAAGGAGAGCTGGTCTGCAAATCCTCTCTTAATACAACTAAAGCCCCTCTTGAGAAGTAGAGTTTCCTTTGAGAACTGGGTGCTGGTTGCTGAACTGTAATTCCTGAAAGAGTTGTTATTCTGCCTGCTGTGGGACGGCCTGAACCCCGCAGGGCAAACTAAACAAGCGGTGTCAGGTATATCCTATATTCTGTAGGGCTGCCTTCTCCTGCGAAGTGCTGAAATATGCCGCTATGCAGCAGAGAGAGCGAGCATATTTCATTATATTGTGAATATGTATATGACCCTAAAATTAGTAGGCTAACTGCAAACAAAACATATTATTTATCGGTGTCTAAAATCCATTTTGAGAGACAGGTAACAGATCAAGGCAACAATTATACATATCTGATAACGATCATGATTGGTGTATCCAGCAAAGACTAAGAGGTCTAGGATGCAATTAATGTTCTAGTGACTTTATCAATTTTCTAGCCTGAGTGGATATACATATATTTATCAAACATACTCAGTTTACTACGAATTACGCTACCTGTCTCTAGAGGGGCAACCCAAACAGTAGGAAGCAAAGGCGATGCATCTCAACTCCACAGCAATTTTCGTCTCTCTAATGCCTGAAGCGCAGCGGTGTGCAGGAAAGCCAGCCCCAGCGCAGCCTGGTCCCGGGCGGCCGCGCAGTGCAGAGACCAGGCCACGGCACGGCTGTGAATGACTGTCTGGAGCCAGGCAGCATTGCCTCCTTGTGTAGACGAGCACAGGGTTAACGCATGACGTTTGGGGAGGAGATGAGGGAGCTGCGTCCTTTTTTGAAGGGATTTTCGCGCAGCACCGCTCTGGCTCTGACTCTGAAGATGCCCTCCTGCTTTCCTACTTCCCACTGAATTTACAGCTCCTTCACTTTGGCTCAGCATGGCCAAGGAGCTTTCCCTGGATACTATCCTTGATCTTGGCTCTCCGCACTTGCAAGCAAGCCCCTTCCTCTGCACAGGCGGCGCCTCCCACCCCCGGCCCCCATCCTGTCCGCAGAGATCACAAACCCCGCTCTGGAGACCCTCGCGTCCTCCCCACTGGCCCCCATGCTCACCCCCCAGAAGCACGGCCACTGGCTCCTGCCTCCCCCGAGCCTCCTTGGCCATCCCCAGGCCTTCACCACTACTTCTTCCTCCAAACAGCTCTGGAGGCATCAGATGGAGGAGCGTGTTAGACTGCCAGACTGTTGAGGAGGACGGTTACTACGTGGCCGCAGGCTTGCCCAAAGGGCTGACGCCTGTCCACGTGCTGCTCTGCGGGCTTGTCCCCTGCATCGTCCGTGGCTCCCGTGGCCAGCGCCAGGTGCCTATTTACGGTCTGGGGCATATTCCCAATCACTGCTTCCAAATCAAAACGAATTTACGAAGCTGCAACTAAAAGGTCTCCAGACAATACGCTTTCTGGTTTCCTTTCCTTGATGAGAAACATTTCCCATGGGGACCAGGATTACCACTCATCTCTGCGATATCAAACTGAAATCCTGTGTGGCTGTATTCCCAGCCCGCTTCTGCTGAAATGCTGCAGTTTGTCATTTAAAGGTGCTTTTGAATATAAAAAGTCAAAGACGATTTGGCTAAACCTGAATCAGAAGAAAGGATTAGGAAGGTAGAGGAATAATACTACATCAATTTAGCAAAGTTCTTGCTGTGAATATAAAAAAGTATGTCAGTAATCTGCATTGATTGCTTGGAGAAAATTCAGAGTGCGTGAGTGCTCTGTTATCTTTGCACTGCACCTTCTTTTGTTGTGCTTGTACCAATGCATATTTTACGAAGATTAATATGCTCCCACCAAATCCATACAGTCTTCTGAAATCCATGGGGGCATCTGGCAAGAACCTATCAGATCTTTTTTCTGTCTGTTCCTTGCGAACAGATTAGTAACCAGTGAAGTATTCTTAAGTGAGAGGGTAAAATGAAATGGATGTTTTATTGATGCAGAGAAGAGACCAGTGGGAATTCAAAATGTGAACTTGCAAGATAACATCAGCTTGAGTGAAAGACCTTTTCCCCTGAATTTGCAAACAGCAAGTAGCTATCGAAAGAATGCATAAAGTAGAAAGGGATCACTAAAAACTTCATAATTTAAGGAGTTAATAAATGTCTTCGGCAAACTTGTTATCCTTCGCATGTTTTCACTGGCTTCACAGGAATACACGATGCGAGGTTGTGTCTTACATAAAAAGGAGGGAAAGGAAACGACTGCAGCTTTGTTTTACTCACTGGAAAAAGAACTATCATTAGTAGATTCTATCAAACTCAATAATTTATTCCCCATTTACACCTCCTCTTGGCTTGAAGAAAACCCTTTGTAACTAACTGAACGTAGCAGCCATATTGGACCGTACAACATCCCATACTACCCCAACGAACTATTTGTCAGCTTAGCACAGCATCAAAAATAGATACTGAGCGCCTGACGCATAAAGTTTCTACTGATACCAATCGCACTCGAGTCAGACACTGAACCACCACTGAAAAGCTTGCCGGTGACTGACTTGTGTTATTAGATTCAGTACTGATAAAGTAAATAAGGTTTAGACATGAATTTTTTTTAAGACACTTGAAGAAAAGCAGCCAACGGGTTCACAGTATTCATTCTAATAAAGATCTGCTAAACCCTAAGGGGTTGGGGTAACAGCCTACTTTCGTGGAAAAAATAGTTTTGGAACGAGCAAAGTTTGTACCACAGACTTTAACACCCACCACAAAAAATACCAGCAGTGTAACACGTTTGGGAGGTTTGCTTGGGAGCGAGGGCGAAGTACAGCGGCAGGCAACCAAAAGCACCTGACAGCCCTCATGAGGGCAGTTCACACAATATCCATGTCCTTTATCCCTAGTCTAGAAGAGCTGTGCAGCTTTATGTTGACAAGCATTACAATGAGCCATCTATTTTCAAAACAATCACACTAAAAAGATTTACAGCACATTTACAAGATCTAGCACTAATTTTTTGCAAGAACACACAATGGATCACTATTAAAACACAGGCTTAGATCAGTCATTTGCCCTGCTAGGAGGCAGGGCTGTCACCTTCTTTGTCATCAAGACGTGTAGGTGAGTGAAAGACAAACATAACGATGGATTTATGTGGTGCAATGTAATTTTGCTCTGCTTAAACCAAACATCCATATAGCCTAACAAATATCATGCCCTTCTGAATCCTACTTCAAAATTCAAGAGCATATCCATCAAGGCAATTACCTACATCAAAAACAGCTATAAATTGAGTGCCAGAAATCACAAAACACGGCAAGATGCTTTCACAACAGCCTTGAGGCTCCGATCCGTTCTCCCGGGTATCACAGCCTGTAAGCACGGCTTTCAGGAAAACTGCAAAAAATCCACCACTGTCTTCAACTAAGACCCCCGACTGTGAACGCACCTCCGCTGTGTAGTCAGGAGAACCATGAACAAGCTCTGGAACAAATTCACTCTGCCTGACATCTCAATCAGCCAAGAGCCGGGTCAGCGCGGTGTGGGGCCTGAGCTGGGGGAAGCCAATATCCCCTGTGCTTCAGCTCCCTTTTTGCTCCCATTTCGTGGTAGGATTATGAGAATGAGGAAAGTTATGTGTCGAAGTAGCAACTGTCGTGCTAGTGGCACCTTCTTGTCAGGGCAATGAGTAGGTCTGTGAAAAAGTAGTAAGGAATGAGAAGTGAAGAAAAAGGAAACAAAGGCACTAAAAAGGGTGGAATAAAGTGCCGTTAAAAGAAAACAACCCTATCTAGTAGTTATCATAGCTATTGCTACTCTAAATATAGGTTAAAAATTGAGAAGTATGGCCAAGTTGCTCCCTTTTAACGGGCAGGCATTGAAAAATGACATAAATAATAGTTGTATAGCTAAAAAAGTACCATTTGTTTCAACTGGACTCTGAAAGCTGCTGCCTTCCATTCCGCAGGATCCAGGCATTCAACTTCCCAGAGAGTTAGTTAATCAATCCGTGGTACAAGAGATGGAAGGAAAATGGTTGACCCTGCTGGGAGATGACAAGGGCTCATGCACATCTCGGATCCATCGTGTGGTTTGCTCGTGGGAGGAAGCTGGCCGGCCGGTGAGGATCTGGAGGCTGGACAAGCTGCACGTTGCACATACTCCAGAGCCACACTACTCCAGGACCCCAGTCCTCAAACATCTCCAGAAGGACAGTAAGGCAGTTCCCGCGAGCGCTCACCACTGGGCAACTCACATACGTCCTTGTGTGTCTGGGGCCCAAAATCAGCAATTTGTAAGTGTTTGCCTTTAATCAGGCTGTGCACCTTAATTTGAGCCTCAGTTGTGAAGAAGAGAAATGTTAATATACAGAATAGTCATTGCCAGAAAAATACACTGGCCATTTTCTAAAAAAAGGGGTGAGGGGAGGACCTATATGCTGCAGAAATTCTTGGTTCATACTTTTCCCCTAATTACCAACTCAATCAGTGCCCCTTTGTTTTTCAGGTCACTCCCCAATTATATATTACATGTTTCCTTCGTTCCACAACCTTTAATTCTTTTCCAGTGTTGGAGAATTAACTGGACAGGATTCTTAATCTTGTCTCTACAAAGAACTTGTTGTAATTGCAATGAATGCTTTCATTTTGCTGGTGTCTGAAATACGATTTGCAGGGGAAGGGGGAGTGCAGGTTGATGCTAGTCCCATCATTAATGACATTCTTGTGGGGATTGTAGTGGTAGAAGTAAAAACCCCAAAGCTTTTATATAATAACAAGCATGTGTCTGCACGTGAGCCGCTCCTTTAAGAAGCCTTGGACTAGTGGAAGAAGGGGGATCCGGAGAAAAAGCAGCCCTACAGCTATAGCAGAGGGCAGAAGTTAAATCTCTTGGCATTTTTATCGCAAGTATGGTCACTGCATACCCTCTCCCTGAAGGCTTCACTGAATTAGAGGTGTTTGCCATCGGCACTGCCCTGCTGGTAGAAGGTAAGCTCAGTGCGGGACCTCAGCAGCAGTAAGATTTTTGCCCCTGTTATTCCTGGTGGGAGAGGGAAGGAAAATGGAAGCAAACAGCAGCATTTGTGGCACGCTGACCCAGACCTGCGGTGGTTACTGTGGCCGCATCACCAGTACTTCTGGTCCGCGTATCAGGGTGAGCTGCGAGCTGTTTGCAGTGAAGATCTGCTCTGTATACGTAGCTGCCCTATGGCGGGGAAGTATTTGCTACTTAGCTTTCTTATGAAGAATTCGGGATGTCAGATTTTTGTTGTTGACTTTTAAAGGCAATTTTATCTTCCTTGGGGGAAGGATGTTGAAATGACTGATGATCTCTCAATAAAATTGGGCTGCTTGTTTTGTGGGCTGTGGTGGCCGTCTTACAGTCAAAGATGATAGGTCCAAAATAGCCTGTTAACTGTTAGCACACATCCAGATCGCATTGGTAGCGCTGCAATTAATGGCTGCTGGGTAAAAATAACAAACAGAAATATACTTGCATGAGATTCAAAAGCTCTCACAGTGTTAAGAAGCAAAATTTGAGGTAGGAGACCGCATTCATTTAATTTAGCCAATGTGGGCTTTTCTTAAGGCGTGTGCCACTTCTTTGCTGAGGGACTGCAACAGAACCGTGAATTTGTTCCTACCTGGCAGCTAGCGAAGGACAGGCTTGTAGTTAGGATTATTTCAGTCACTGGCGTCTCTTCTGAGCCACATCCCAGTCAGGGCCTGGGACCCCATCCCTGCATAGTGCTGCTCAGCTGGGGATGCAGGGATCGTGGGGCCCAACAGCAGAGGAGGAGAAGCTGTAAGCACCGTCGGAATGGGATAAATGCTCATCAGCTCACCCCATGAACGTGGAGCATGGGAGAAAGGAGGATGCTCGCCGTTTACCTTGCAGGCGAGCTCAGCTGAAAGGCAGCATCGTATCTGCCTGTGAAGGAAAGCTGGAAGAGCCGTGTCAGAAACTCTTCCTTGGAAGAGAGAGAGAGAAGAAAAAGCTTCTACTACTGGCCCAGGGGCGAGCTGCTGCCTCAACAGAGTTCAGGGCTAAACATGGCCACCAGCCATTAAGCCGTCTGCAGAGCCTGGCAGGTCCTGGCATGACTTTGCACTTGGTTACTGAGGGGTGAGAAGCGGCAGGAGGACAGGGACACCGTCGGGTGCTGGGCGCTGGCAGAGTCCGACAGCCAGGGTCCTGCTGGGGAACGGCTGGTCATGGTACCACGGCCCTGCCGGCCCTCACCTGCCCGCCCACCCACCCGTGCCCGGGGGCTGCAGCCCGCCAGGGACCTGCAGTCGTTGCAGTCCAAGCAAAGTACCTGCTGGTAACCTTCACTTAAAACTAGATGTGGTCTAACACACTGATGTTTTACTAAACGCAAGTCTTTTCCATAGAGTTTTAGGCAGAATGTGCCCAGTGGATTGGCAATAATACTTTACCTTGGTATGACTTAGAAGATCAAACTAAATAATTAAAGATTAATTCACTTTCTCAGAGACGCTGAGAGAAAGGCAATGAAGACCTTTTTTTGCTGCAGCTTCTAAGTGCAGTTTGCAAAAAAGTGCTGGGGAAGAGGAAAACCTTGCATTCACTTTATTAACTGGACACATTTGCTGTTCTAAAAATGAAAACGCAAAGCTATTTTTTTTTAATTTAGTAAGTTCTCTATTTGTACACTCATGCCGGCCTTCAAGAAAGCACAGTGGGGTGAAGCCTGGTGCTTCCAAAACCAGGGGAAAGACAGGAAAAAGTCGATACAGTAATGACTCTTCAGCTCTACTCTAAATACGATCACACCATACCTCTCCTAAAGGCTGGACTGTGTTTGGGAGAGCTGGCAGCAGTTTCACCCTGTGGGTGGGAGGTAAGCTGGCAGGGAGTAAATAAGAACAGCAGATCTCGAATGGCTCCCAATATTTCTCCTGGAAATATTTTGTTATATGTTGTGTAATGAAAGACACACATCAGCTGTTACTATGGTTATGCCATCAGCCATTAATGCAATTAAGGCAGGAGCAGGATTTCTGACTAGACAAAATCATCCATCTTATGTAACTGCAGAATTAAGACTACGAGCATAAGTAACTACGCTACTTTACAGAATTAGGGGATATGGATCTTTTTCTGCGCTACATCATTTCTCTTTCCAAGAACACAAAGAAAAAGACATACTGCCTCTCATCGAACGGAGACTTAGAGATGGGATGTCAAGTCAGAGCCTCATCAGAGCTAGAGTAATTCAGGTCATCCTGAAAAGGACATTACAGGCCAAAGCTTGAGTTTAAACCAGTGAAGAATGGGCGCAGCTGTGTGCTGGGGTTGTCTGGATGCTCCTCTCTGAGGACCAACGTTAACTTATTTTTTTAAATTTATCAGTGCCTGCTTTTTATAATTAGATTATTCCTTTCCGTGTATAGTCTATTGACGAAGGGCAGTAATAAGCTGGTGCGATTCAAGCACTGTCTAGGTTAGCCTTAGACAGAAGCCCCAGGGAGGCAGGCTGACTGAAACACGGCTGAGGGATTTCTATGCTTAAACACAAAAGACTGTTACAATTGATATTAAACACAACCCATTTCTCTACCAAAGACAGGCCTGGAGACGCGTGCACCAGCAGCATGCGCTGGCTGTCAGCCCCTCTGAAACTGCCTCCTCTGCATCTCCCTCGCTCTGACCCACGTGTCCCTGGATGGAGCCTAGCAATCAGGTTTCTCTACTAAAACAAAAGGCAGAATTACAAATGAGATTAAGCCATGTCTGCTCCGCGTGAGTGGCCCTATCCCTGATGCAGTCTGAAGCGTTGGCTTCAGCTGTCACCTACGACTTCTCTCCTGAAAGTCCTTGTAACTCGCGTGCAGACTGTGACCACTACAGATATATTCCCTGTGCATAAGTTTCCACAGTAATTATTGTTCTCTCGTTAAAGAAAACAGCAGTGTCATTGTCGATATTTTCCATTTCCAGTTGAATCACGCCAAACAATTCTGTATTTCAGCCCTGCTTGGTTTCTGTCTGAATGGCTTGACAATTATTTCTTTCCGAAAAATCAAAGAACTCCGAACACCCAGCAATCTGCTGGTTCTCAGCATTGCACTGGCCGACTGCGGGATCTGCATCAACGCATTCATCGCTGCCTTTTCCAGCTTCCTAAGGTATATCTTCTCCCTCCTGAATGACGCTCAGAAGAGCCACGTGAAAATCAACAGCTTAAGTTCTAAGAGGCCAAATTCATTAAATGACTCTCTTTCTAGCATACCGTCTAACCAACCTTCTCATTCTCTCAATCTGAAACAGCAAAATGAAACTCTGTATAGTTCTACCAGGCAAGTAAAAAAGCAGACTTCACTGCGTATAATCACTGACAGATTATAAGACTGATTATAGAAGACATTTAACCAGACAGCTTTACCAGTGGCTATAGTAGAAGCTACTTGAATATCAAAATAGCAGTACATTTTCATTTGACTAAACCTCTAGACTGACCCCAAAATTTACCTGCAAGTCTTTGGTTTTTTGTGAACCTTTCCGTTAAAGCACTTATTTGAGAAGTTGGTGGAAAATGAAAATGCAGATCTGTTAGCAGGGAGTTCACATCAATTATGACGCATTTGATTTTCCACATTTTCACACGTCAATCATTTAATCAGAGGACAGAAACAATATCAAGCATTTCAGCGAGTAATTACAACAAAGAAATCACAAGCAAACCATACTCAAAAAAACACCCACCACCCTATAAAATAGCTGATGAATAATTCCACCTAAGTAGCATATTTTTAAACCCTGGAATTACCTTTAATAGAGAACAGCCAGAATGCAATCATTTTATTCTCTCTTAATGGATATAAAAACATTTTTGCAAATTAACAAGTCAATAATAAGCTCCAATGAGGCCTTATTCAACACTGGTTTACCTCCTGTATAGGTCACGCTTGTTTCAGACACTCAATGTCTCACTGAAATCAATAAAGACGCCTTTACTGAACTGGAGCCGAGAAGCTAAGGTCAATACATCAAAATGAGCTTAGTTTTAACAATTGCAGGACCTTTTCTTTTAAATGGGAGCAGAAGTTTCCCAGCCTCCCAAGAAGTCAGCTATCTCCTTGTTCAAGGGGACTAATGAATTATACCGGTGTTCTGTAAATACGTGAGAAAGAAGATTGCTGAAGATTTCCACCTCCCAGCCAGCTTTATGAGCATAACAGTCAGGTTAGATGAACACAGAAAGAAAAAAAGCCATAGCTCCTTGCCATGGGTGACCAGGGTATTGAAGGCACGTGTCAGCAGATGTCTGCTACATGAGACCATCTCATGGTTCTTTTCATTCTATGTCTGCGAAGACATCTGGAGGCCTCGGTCTTGCTGTCAGGAGTATTTTTATTTGTTGTGAGCTTTTGTACTGTGTTGCATGGCAAACACTGACTTTCCAAAAGGTTATTACTCGTTTGCTACTTTCACATGTTGACAAATTGGCTGCTCCCAGTGGGTGCAAATTTTGAAGATACGAATAATTGGATGAAATGTAGATTTCAAATTAAAAAAAAAAATTCCAATACATAAATGCAGGGTTATATTTTCTTCTCCATATTAAAAGTAAAAATAGCTGTTGTACTATATGAGACACCACAGCAAGATAAATGCTGGCAAATACCTAAAGGCAACCACAGGAACAGCTTTCACACCGTTTCTCAGACACATGCACAGGTTATCATTTTACCCTCCCTGTAATGCCATTTCCAAACGTGTCTTCACCTTTTGCTATCATTTTCTTAACATATTCCTTGTCTGTTGACAGATACTGGCCCTACGGCTCTGACGGCTGTCAAATCCATGGATTCCAGGGCTTCTTGACAGCACTAGCCAGCATTAGCTCCAGCATGGCGGTCGCCTGGGACCGGTATCATCACTACTGCACAAGTAAGGGCTACAATTTACCTAGCAACCTTACCCAGATCCTGCTATAAGGCAGCTTGCTTAGATTTCAGAGAATCAAATCAAGCACATATTTATTATCTGCGTACCTTATATGTAAGTTTATTTACCTTACGCACTAGAGAGAGCGCAAATATAAACCATCTCTCAAAGGACCTCACACGGGGGGCACTAACCAAGCACTTTCAGGAGCTATTTCCTCTTCCCGATCACATCCAAGCCCTGGCCCTCTTGCCATGCTTTCACCTTCTCCATAAGTAATCTTCAGGGTCCCAAACAAAATCCAATTCCTCATATTGAAGAAAAATCTATGCACCTTGGGCTTCCATCCAACACCCTGCTGTGTACCAAACAGATCTTCATGCCCATGCAGAGTTTACTAATTACAGATAAATTTCGTGCAGCTAGAGAGCTGCCTCTGCAGATACAGCAGCTGGAACAGAGCCCAGGGCAAAGCACTTCTGCAGAGGTACCATCGGGCAGACAGAGCTCAGCAGCCCCATTGTGCGACACCCAGGCACTTCGGGACGCAAGAGCCATTTGTGGGGTTTGTGCTACGTTCCAGGCCCCCTTTTGGAGACTGGAACTCGGTACCTTTGTTCCCAAGCAAGGAACAAATTATCTGTAAGTTTCAATAAAAGTGGCAGAGCTATTTTTAAGTACTGATAAAAGGAGGAATATGTTATTTTTCCTCTCCTAGTAAAGGCCATTTTTTGTTTTTTCTTGCAATTTAGTTTTTAACTAGCTCTGACAACTTAGCTGGATTTAATGGAAATATAACATTAGGCAGGGAGACCAACCCAGGAAAATAAATTTGCCTTTTTTTGTGGACTTACGAGAGCATGTTTTTGATTTAGGTGAGAAATAGAGATTGACAGGATTGTCAAATATATGGATTTATAGAGATAGATACGCTCTTTTATCACAGAACTACCTCAAACTGTGGAAATATAACATTAGGCAGGGAGACCAACCCAGGAAAATAAATTTGCCTTTTTTTGTGGACTTACGAGAGCATGTTTTTGATTTAGGTGAGAAATAGAGATTGACAGGATTGTCAAATATATGGATTTATAGAGATAGATACGCTCTTTTATCACAGAACTACCTCCCAAACTGTGGCGGTACTGGATTTGTGCATTCATGTAACATGAGTGGAGATTTCTGCTGAATTAGGGTGCTGAGTCGGATTTGGTGTCTGCGGAGATGGCTAGGATTTGTGCTGAGGCTCCGGCTGTGCTCCAGCCGCCACTGCGGATGGGGAGAACGGGGGAATAACCGTATTCTCTTAGCACAAAAGTCGGGAAGCACAGCAAGGGGCATTATCACCCGCTGTAAAACAAACTAGCAGCCTCGTGAGCAGTGGAAGTGGCAAAACCTGCTTTCTTGCGAATACGGTGCACAGGGGTGATGTTTGCTTTTGTCTAATAAGATGGACTTGTGCTGACTGCTCTGTGGGTGCTTTCACGGGGCCTCGCCTCTCCCCAAACACCAACTTTCCCAGCAAATGGAGCAACTTGGTGCCTGTCAGTCCCCACTTTCCCTCTCCAGTTTACTTCTAAGCAGCCAATGTTTTCAAAAGTTATTAGGAAAGGACTGAGTGACAAACACAGGGTGTACAATCTCACGGCCCTCATTAGGAAAAGGGAAGGAGGCACGATATGAAATACAAACTTACTCTGAAAGGACACCTTAGCACTCCGCAGTGCCAGGAATGCCCTAACCTGCGCTATTTGGCCATTTTGGCAGTTGTGTGGGAGCCCTGCCACCTGGGAGAAATGGATGAGGTCCTCCCATGCAGATCTGCAGCTTTCGTGTTTCCTGCTAAAGCCGGGCCCTTTCCAGAGGAGTGAGGAGTCCAGAGCACCCCACGTGACCGCACCGTTCCCCAAAAAAATTGTGTCCCTTGAGCAATGTTGACAGACAAATGCAGCCGTCCTTTTCTTGCGCTAAAGCACAGGTTGCTCAGGCCACTTCGCAAAATATTTTCTAAATGAAAGTGTAAAAGTTGGCTGGGGAAGAAACTGCTGAGCTGCAGCGCTTAATCCCCTCCGCCGTCAGCATCCGCATGCCTTTCAGGCATGGCCTCCCTATGATTAAAGCAGCAAGTGGTAAAACACACCCAGAGCACACAGCGAACTTGTTCAATCTGGTGATCCCGTTGAGGGTGGAAAGGTTGCCAACTTTTTGTTCTGCACCTTTTGTCAAGGATTCAGCTCAGGCAAGGAAATGTGCTTTTTTTCCCACGCCCAGACAAAGGCCCCAAATAATGCAGGCTGTCAGCAAAATCCATACCAACACCCTTTGGACGCTGAAATGTGTTTGGAGCTAGAAGAGTAGCATCCGTATTTTACAAGAGAGACAGCCTGAAAATAAGCGTGTCTTTGGAAAGACATTTTACTCTCTGCAACATTGACTTTAATGCTTTCATGCCATGCACTCCTCCAGACAAGAGCACACCACATTAAGAGCACAGGCAGAGAGACCCTGAGGGCACAAGCTTCTTTACTTTGCACAAATTGTTACTTACTGATGGCCCAACATTGCTGCTATTACTGAACATTTTGAACAACAAAACAAAAACAAAACCCCAGAAGGTTTAAAAAGCTCATGCTCTGTGGCTATTCCAGTAAAACCAGCCACTGCTAGTTTCATCCTTCACATGCTGATTGCGAGGAAGATTAAGTCGTACTTCAGAGATCTGATACACCAAGCCTACAGGCTATACTGTGTTCTCAATCCATACATTAAACTCCTGTTGACACTGGTGCGAGTTGCATGCCTGTACAGAAGGTACTACATACCTTTGCCTAAAAACCAAAGCTGTCAACCCTTTATCTTCGCTCCCCGGGAACTGGTACTCCTTCCAGGCTCAATTACATCATCCCCAATGTTTTTGTTATGTCCTAACAGTTTCCAAGAAAACCTTTGTTTTGGCATTCCTCAGCTTGACACTTGATTATCCACTATCCATATTTCTGAGGAAGAGCTGATGAGAATGTGAGAGATTACTATGGTGATGAGAAAAAAAATGGGACTTTTCAGCCATTCTGGACGCTAATAACACAAATATGTTCACCAACATCCTCAAAATTAACCAAGTTCTTAAATTTGGAAGTCAGTACAACCCTCAGTGACAAAGTGCTAGCCTTTAAAGTGTATTGATAACCAGACACGTCACTCATCAGAAAACAGGTTGATATTGATTGGCATATGGAAGAAGACAGTATGACCACCATACACGACAGAGAAGCTAGGGTTTCAAGACATTTTACTCTTCCTCCTCTTGCTTTCTTCCTCCTGGGCAACCATGCCGGGCAACTCTCTTTTCACCCCCTAATGTGGCTTTGGGGGCCTATGAGACGCTACTTTCACAGCAAGGAGGAGAGAACGGCAGAAATCTGTAGTCTAAAAGTATGCAATAAGAGGAGAAAAGGCAGGGGAGTCGGAGGGGTTTGAATGCCAATCGCTAGCAAGATGGGAAAACAGATTATTGTATTTCAAAATTTGATCATTAGGGGGGGAAGGAGAAAACAGAAGCGGTTCCATGTTGGTGCCTGACAGCGAAGGAGGAAGGGGCAAACTCTGAGGAAGCTGTCTATCAATAGCCAAGCATTCAGGACAGAAGATGACATTTTCTGTCAAGGCAGACATTGTTAGTTCTCCCTCCCTGGCCATTCAAATGAGGAAAACGTCCTGAATTATGGTCTTAACATAGCGAGGGAGGAAGGGAGCAGCAGCCTGGGGGGGTCCCCCTGGAGCTGGGATCAGGCGGGCAGAGGGCAGCTGGTGGACAGCCCAGGGGGTCAGCGATCTGAAAGCAGGCAGCCGCGGAGACGTCTTTGCTGAAGGCATTTCCATCTAACGCACGGTTCATTTTTGGTGAGAGGGCAGCACGCTGCTGTCAGCAGGTTATGGAGAGGGGAAGGATCCCGGTCAGTTTTTTTCCTTTCATAAGCATGGCATAGAGTTACAGTTTTAAAAGGAAAGGAAAAAAATCTAGAAGATTTTACACTTGCATTTAAGAATTAAGGGGAAATGGAAAATCTGGAGTGAGTTATGTCAGTACTTTTCTCAATATTACGAGAAAGGAGGTGAACAAAATCATCAGGGATTTCGCAGCAGCATTCAGTTTCAAAAAGTAGAATTGCAGTGAGTTTTATCTAATCCTTAACATTCAGGGAAATCTAGGTTGTTATATCAGTATTCAAAGATTAGCAAACTACCATTTGCTCCAATTGCAGCTGTCAGCTCTGTCAAATTCGGAGCATGTCCTGCCCTCACACTTACTGCAGCCACCCTGCCCCACTTCCCTCATCACGTCTTGCACCTGCATCAGTTTTCCCTGACAAAATGCCAATGTTTATACAGATCTTGCATTTTCACTGAAGCGGGAGGTAATCGCCAAGACAGCTTTATGAGCATGGAGAACCACAGCAAAAAATTAATGGAGTAAAAAAATCCCTTTATTGGGTTATTGTAAAGAGCTTTTTCTAATGATATGCACAATAGAAGCTATTACGCAGTGCAGCTTCTTATTTCTACAAAAAATGAATACTTGTGAGCACCAGTGACTGGTGCTTTTCGCACTGCAGATGAAGTAGGTACCAACACCTATTTTACTTATGACTGATACATATTTTCCCTTATAAGACTTTCAGATATTTTTGTCTTCGACAAACTTTGCCAATTTTAAGTGATGCATGCCATGAAGTCTGGTACAAGCCATATTGTTCCAGAATATATCAGTTATTATAACTTAACCATTTGCAAGAATGAGGAAAAGGGACTTTTCTTCCCTCCATCCTAGAAAATCCTGTTGACCTTTTGTTTGAGAAATCCCTTTTGAACACCAGCCTGAAATCTAGTTGAAAGGTAGCCACTGCGTCAGAGGGGGTTTTTTGCCCTTTCTGCAAAAATCAGCTAAATGTTTGACCAATTTATAAATCTTCAAAAAATCTAAATTTACAAATGTCCCCACAGACTAAAGATGGAGAAATGTTTTATGATCATGTCACTAAAAACTGGCCAGCATAATCAAAAGGATTGTTCCATGCTCTATCTAGCACTTCCTAAAATTCAAGCTTTTGACATCACAACTTTAGTAATCTTTAAACGACGGGGGGTTTTTGTTCATAAGAGTGACCTCTTTCTGTTCCAAAGCAATTACAGAAGCCATTTAAAATCCCCTGTATTAATATTTCACTGTATGGAAAAGAGAAGTTTCCCTCTTGCTCTTCAAGGAGAGAAAGCCAGAGCACAGGAGTGATTAGACTTAATAGGACCAAATTGCCAGCACTGGGCCCTAATTAGGAATTATATCCTTAAACATATGCTGAACTCCATACATACACATTTAACTGAATTAGGACCTACATGGCTATTATTACATTAAATTTTATCAGGCAAAAAAAGGCATTTAAGGAAAGCAATGGCTCTGCACAAAAACAACGGAACTGCTCTCGACTTGCTCTCTTGCTGGCGGCCCTCTCAGAGGAGGGCATTTTTGCCGTGTGAACGGAGCATGATTCTCTCACTGTTCTTGTACTGAAAGTATTTTTTTCTGGGTAAAACTAAAATAATATCAGGTTTGTTTAATTTTACATTGATACTTTTTTAGCTACTTCTGATGTGTCATTAAATGTTTTCTGGAGGGTCAACAGGCAGCTGATTTCACTAAGACTATTTCACCCCATTCTCATTTTGCAAAAGGCCAAATCCGGAAGGAAAAATTTAATATTGTAAGTTCTGATTCTCTGCTTTTCTAGTGTCCAAAATGGGACTCCTTAAATGTGAGGAGAGAGAACGTATGAACTCAGCCCCAGAGATCAGCTTTCCAAACCGCAGGCTGTCAAGACGTGCCTGGTGCCACACTCCATTATTGCATGGTCCTTTTATTCTTCACCTCGTAAGAAAATGGGGTTCCCTAACACCCATGGAAAAGTAACTAAAATAAACTTTTTCTTACAGTTTTTCATAGAAGAGGCACAAGCGTTAAAGCAAAAAATGAGGAAAATAAAGGAAAAAAAGAAAGCTAACGGAAATTGAGAAGTGTCGTCTCGCTGTGCCCCCCCACGGCCCTGCCAGGCGCGTGGGCCTTCCCAGCTGCAGCAGAGGGGGAACCGAGGCAGGGCACTGCCAGCCAAAAGCACGGGGAGTCTTCCCCTAGAGTGCCCTATAGGCTGCCCTCTTCCTGTTAAAAAATTAAACACAGAAATCTTCATTAAAGCCACTCTTGATAGAAAGCATTTGAAAGCCTTTTCAGCAGGAGGCCTCGCAGCTTTCTTGTTGCTCGCACGCGCCCCAGCTGGTAGCGCATGGGGCCGGAGGAAAGACGTGGCACCGAGAGACTGGGCACCGTGAAAGACCCCGGCGGTGGTGGGAGCCAGTGGAGCAAGAGCTTCCCCCGCTTTTCTGTGCAAGGCGACAGCAGGGAGGGTGAGATTTCCACCCACCTCCCCCCCCAAACGCCTGCAGGCAGCTGGATCAGCACCCACGGGCTGCCTTCAGCATGCCACCAACACTGTCCCAGCGGCTGAGGGCAAATTTTGTCAGTGCAAGGATCTTTTCCTTGCGTGCAAAGATCCGTAAGGTGCCAGCGTGCGGCTAGGACACTCGGGTGCCTCAGTCGTGGCCCTTCGCGTTTTGAGACCTTCAAGGTATTGCAGTAGTCCATGAAGTGAAAGGATGGGGTGGAAAGAGGGCAAAGCTTCTGCCACGAGATGCCACGAAAAATAATCGGTATTAACTATTTTATAAGACTTGCTGAGAAACAAAAAAACCCCCCAAGATTTAGTTTGTTTTTTCAGAATATCAGGAGGGCTTACCACTTACAAAATTGCATTCCCAAAGCAATAAAGCTACTTTTGGCATGAGCTTGGTTTAAAAGAAACACAGTTCAGATCCAGGTTTCAGTGCTGCTGCTTTTGATAATGCCTTTAAAAAGTTGCTAGAATCTGTAAAACACAAAAACAAACCTGACAGCTTGTGTAATAAGCTTTGTCCTGATTGAATTTCAGGTTACGGTTGTGCAAAGCCAAGTTACAAGAACTGCTATGTAGAACACAAATGGAAATGGAAACCTTGGATGAGTAACAGCTCTAACATGCTTGCTTGAGCATATACCTAAATAGGATGCAGTTCTGAAAGATACAACTTAGGCTACATCGCTTCTTTGGACTGGGAGGTTAAGAATAATTACAAGTTACTAAAAAGTTTGACTCGTATTTCTAGTCCCCTAAATCAGAAACTACCCCTTTATTTTCATCTATGTCATTCTAGAGTCATATTATGTCAGTACTACAAAGCGGTATTTGAGCCTTTGCAGCCAAAGTATATCTTCTATGTAGGAATCATACGAAAGACAGATATTAGTCATTATTAATCAGTCTTCATTAGTAATTATTAAAAAATAATGTTTTAAATGACTAAAAACACCAATAGATTTTTTGGTAACTACCATATTAAAACATAGAGTATTTAAAAAAAAGGATTTTCTTTACTTTTTCCTTGGTATTTAAATTGCAATGTGTACACCTGGCTTTTCCCATAACTCATTTTTGAACGCCTGCACCAAACAATTTTTCCACGTTGATTTTTAATGCAATTCAAACTCTAATTCTTTTCCCTGAAGAACCTCTGGAAGGTAAGAAAAAGGACAGAGGTAGAATCAGCATTCCTGTAAAAGGGTGTCGTGGTTTAATCTCAGTCGGCAACTGAGCACCACGCAGCCGCTCGCTCACTCCCCCCCCAGTGGGATGGGGGAGAGAATTGGAAGGGTAAAAGTGAGAAAACTCGTGGGTTGAGATAAAGACAGTTTAACA
>NW_008795694.1:141628-181886 GCF_000699145.1 Aptenodytes forsteri | reverse complement strand
TGACGTCCCATGGTATGGAATGTCCCTCTGGCCAGTTGGGGTCAGCTGTCCTGGCTGTGCCCCCTCCCAGCTTCTTGTGCACCAAGCTGAAAAGTCCTTGCCTAGTGTAAGCACTGCTCAGCAACAACTAAAACATCGGTGTGTTATCAACATTGTTCTCACCCTAAATCCAAAACACAGCACTGTGCCAGCTGCTAGGAAGGAAATTAACTCTGCCCCTGACGAAACCAGGACAAAGGGCAATTTCACTAACACACCTACTTTATTATCCTTCTTTAACATAAACAGGGACAGTACAACACAGAATAGCTACTGCAGAGTTTGCGGTCCTCCCCGGGGCTGCCGCCTTATGGGGATCTCCAGCCTGTGCTCTCCACCCACGAGTCGGCCACGTCTGATCCCACGGCAGGGCATGATCCTCATGCACCTCCAACCCTTCACCTTTTGGAGAAAGGTCGGAATGGGCCTGAATCTTCCTGGCCTGCTGTGACGATGCCGCTGTTAAGGGCAGGCGAAAAGATTGCTTCCCAAGCTCAGTGAAAATTGCATCATTACTTCTCCCTAATGGCGGATTTGATTAGAAAGGAGTGGTGGGCACAGTCACCGTGCTCCTCGCTGGTGCAGCTGGCGTCACGGGCTGTTCGGCACGGGCATGATTACGGACGTTAGCCTCGATAACAGAATTATCCAGGCCTTTTTACAGGCAAGCAGCGAGGCTAACGCAATGTCCCGCAGCAGCAGGGAAGCCTGCCTGCCTTCTCCATGAAGAAATTCTTCCTGTGCTTTCTGAAGTTTCCAACCTTTCATTTCATTCGTTGACCTCTTCCTGTGGTATTGTACGGAACTGGATGAGGTAGGCACAAGCGATCATTTTTATCATAAAATTAGAAAAAAATTACTAATGCTGAGCTTCACATTTCCTGTTCCAGGCTAAGCAATGATCTTAAGGGCAAAATAATTTGACCAGCAGTATTTCTAGGACGAGATCTGTTGTCAGGTTGTGTATACACATTCACATATATATTGATGAGCAGCGTTCTTAGAACAGGGTATATTTAATATCCAGGCGTGCCCTGCACGCCCGGCGGGGCAGGGGCCGGGGACGGTGTGCAGAGTCACATTTCTGACCGGAGTCACACCCTGCAGCCCGGCTCTCGTTCTTCCGACGCTAGTTATCGCACCGCCCCGCGCCTTCTACTCTCTGCCTCATCTGAGTCTTCAAACACGTTCCCAAAACGCAAGAACGTAATGTTTGCAACAGCAGCTCTGTCTCCAGTGTGGTACAAAGCTGAGCAGCAATACAGCGTTTGTCTAGGTAAAGCACACAAAAGGGAAGCACAATTTGCCGTTTCCTAACTTCCAAAAGCTTCCCTCAAATTTTATGCGAGGTCGATTCCTCCAGACTCAGGTCAGCTTCAGGCTACAAAACACAGACAACTGCCTGTTTCTGCCCGAGGCCCTGGGGCCGGGCACCGGGCTCTGGCCCCACAGAACCAGGCAGCTTTGCCCCGCGGTTTCATTCTGGGGATGGAGACCCCCTTTTCTCTTCCCGCAGGGAGCAAGCTGCAGTGGAGCACGGCCATCTCCATGATGGCGTTCGCGTGGCTGTTTGCTGCCTTTTGGTCCGCGATGCCCTTGCTGGGGTGGGGGGAATACGACTACGAACCCCTCCGAACCTGCTGCACCCTGGACTACAGCAAAGGGGACAGGTGAGGGCCGGGGCCAGCTCCCAGGGGAGGGCGGGTGGAGGCTGCCGTCCCCTGGGGTGGCCTCAGCAGCACACCAAAACCCACAGCTGTCCCCCATCGTTGTTGCGGGGGGGCAGATCTCCCTCCCCAGCGGCTGGGGCAAGGCAGGCACGACCCGAGGACTGCCTTGACTGGCACGGCGGCATGTGGGAACAGCTAAAGTCAGCTTCCTCCCTGGGAGAGGCTGACGCTCAGGTGTCTGCTACTCCCTTACTCCTTGGTCATCTAGAAGCTGCATCTGTTCTGGGTTTAGGACTTGAAACTCTTTAAGAATGGTTTTGTTTTCATGCAGTCCAGCACTGATGTCTGAGTAGGGATGCTTGGGTGTAGAAACCAAACACCCGTCGCGATTTTCTGCAATACTATCTGTCCCACACACAACAGCATGGCACAACTTAACCGGCCTTCAGCAAATGCTGCACCTAAAGCATGTTGACAAAACTGGTTTTGGCCATTTTAAAAATATAAGTTAACGAATTTTTACAGCAAGTTTACAAAGATGCCCTAGAGAGGAATTAACAACCTCTTTTTTTTCCCTCCTCACCCTTTCCAGAAACTATATCACGTTCCTTTTTGCTTTGTCCATTTTCAATTTCATGATCCCGGGCTTCATCATGCTGACGTCCTATCAGTCCATACACCAGAAGTTCAAGAAAAGCGGGCACTATAAGGTAAGAAAGCTTCCTCGGCCCCTGCAACTGCCTTGCCAAAATAGGGCTGCATCCAACAGAGACAAAGTCCTTAAAAAGCCGATTTCTTTCACAGAGGCTTTGGCTCAGCTCCTTCTGTGCTAACTCCCCAGTGTTACTTGAGTAGGAGGGTAGCACAACACAGGATGGGGCCGCCCAGAAAATTCGTGGGAACCCCATCCTCAGAGATTGCAAGATTTGACCAGCCAGCCACATCTGCCCCGACCTCGTGCTGTAAACAGTTCCCCATCAAAGCAGGGGTCGGACTAGTGACCCTGAGGATTCCCCTCCACCAACACTGGTCCAACCCCAGTCACAAAACAAACACGCAGCATGCAGAATATTTGCTAATAGCGCACCAATATTTATCCAGAGGAACTTTGCTCGGGAAGGACCATCATTTTCCTGCTTTGCTGCAGGCTCTTAGCTTATCGCTGCGGAAGTCAGCACTGCAGGGAAACACGCAGGCACCCCGTGGGGGGGAGAAGGGCCTTCCCAAACACGCCGTGTTTACGCTTGGCTGAGGAAGTTCAGAAATCTTTATGAGCTGGAAACAAAGGAACTGCTCCGGCGTGGCAGGTTTATGGGAATGTAACGTGGTGATTACATGAGTTGTTTCCTTAGGTGCAGGCTATACAGTCTGGGTACTATGCGGGGCTGGCGGGCGCAGCCCGACCCCTGCACTCAGTTCTCAAGGGGGATGCTATACCGGCAAAGAGACGGTCAGGCAGACTGGTTCGTAGCTGTCTGGAATATACACATGTGCCCTCTACATATTTCTTGAACAAATCTCCGTGTTTGTTATTGTAAGTCTATTACTTTTTTTTTTTCAGTGAGTTTATGCAATAGCGTGTGATTTCTTTCTTACGATATTCTGTAGCCGTGCAGACTAGTTACGAAGCAGAAAATTTAAGGATGAAATTATCACTTCCCTATTCATTAATATTTATAAAATACTTGGGAACAGCTGGCCATGAACACCACAGGTAAGGCCCTAGCATGAAGGACACAGGAATCCTACTACCACGAGACAGATGCCGCTGCATCCATCTGTTGCACTGCCACAGCAGTGGCTTCACACAGTTTATTTGTCTGCAAGACCCTCTAGGAAGTCGGCAAAATATCGTTCCTCTTCATCTCTTTTTAAATTTACACATTGCCCTCCCTCCTCAGCAGCAATCACTGGCCATGGCTTCTATGTCTCGCACACACACTGATTTCACTGCTCTGCCATAAGGTGCTTTTGTCACCTCTGCCCAGGAGCGATTGCCGCTCCCCACCCAGCCCCCCGGAACAGGGCTTTGGGGCTTGCAGCCCTCGAGGCAGAGGGAGCTGTGCTCGCACGCCTCCAACACCGACAGCAGAGCCGCAGTGATGCGGCATGTCCTGCTGGCTGATCCTCTCCCGCTGCCGAACACAAACCACGGTCTCACAGGATCCCTCCCATCCGCTTGTTGCAGCGCGTGGTTGTGAAACACAAAGGAATTGGTTGCTCTTGTTTTTCAGTTTAATACCGGTTTACCGTTGAAGGCGCTGGTCATTTGCTGGGGTCCCTACTGCCTTTTATGCTTCTACGCAGCAGTCGAAAATGTGATGTTCATTTCACCAAAATACCGCATGGTACGTCTATGCCACCCGAGGGAACTCGAACAATGACCTTCTCCTTACTCTCCTCTCTCTCTTCCTGTGGAACAATGCCAATTTACTCACAACTGGTTTTACTTGTTATAACAAATATAACAAGTAGATCGTTTCCTCCGAGCATTCTGTTCACCTACCGCTTTTAAGGCAAAACAGCTAAGCACAGTGATATAACAGGCATTATATTACTGCTTTGATCAAGCAACAATTTAGGAAGTCAGGGGTTTTTTTTTTCTTCAGCAGTCAGTTAGAGGTCTGTAGCCTGCACTGCTTCGTGGTTTGTAGGAGCTTTTTGTGTCCTTCCCAGAGTCAAGTACCAGCTCGAAATTTTCAATTTTGAAGAGACTGTTTGTCTCATTCATTCTTCTAATACTTCTCCCGCCTCAGGGAAGCTGCAGTTGATCACTCTTAAGGTTATGCTGCCTCCTTTTTTCCCTTTTTTCTATGAGTCTTGGCTCCGAGACTGCCTCTGGGCCTCAGTAATATCACATCAAACCTTTCAACCTTCATTCAGTCCCCAAAAATCAGCCCAGTTTCAGGTCACCAAATACATTACTGTACTTAGGTATTCAGTATCCCACATAAAATGTGTTAGCAATATCAGCCCACTTATCCATCAGAAGGTGTCCACCCTTCACTCCTCCTAAGTGTTCGTATTCACTCTCAGCTGAAATATCCCAGTTTCAGGCAATGCTGATCTAAATTCTTTCTCCTGGAGACTATAATTTCCTGAGCAAGGGCCTCCAACTGACCAAACTGCTTTTACCTCTCACCTCTCCGGGGGCAGCAAGCTACTGCCATTGGAGACAGGCATTTGTTTGGTAAAGGGAAACTGAGCCTAGGCTGAAATCAGCCCATCGGCCCCTCGGTGCTTTTCCTATTAATAAATACTGTGTCTCACGACAGATTCCTGCCATTATTGCCAAGACTGTGCCAACGGTGGATGCCTTTGTATATGCCCTGGGGAATGAGAACTACAGAGGAGGAATATGGCAGTTCCTCACAGGACAGAAGATTGAGAAAGCAGAGGTTGATAATAAAACTAAATAACCCATTACGGCATTAAGCTAAATTAATGCAGGTACGTCACTGAAAGCCAAACGGCAGAGGAAACTGTGTGCATTCTCTGATATGTACGTGCAAAGGTGGTTCCACATTGGAAAGGCCGTGCATTGGCGACAAGCAATGAAGTACTGAAAGAAAGCCCTCCAGATAACTGTGCAAACCATCACGAGCTGCTTGTCAAACAAGCTGCCTTAAACCTGTGTTGATTGTCATCAGTCTCATTTTATATGTCACTGCAAATAAACTATGTGCTGGAAAGCATTTTTTTTTTTCCTGATACACTAACATAAAAGCTCAGCAAATTAACTGAAGCGGGGTATTCGTTTATTCAGTGAGGCCTCCTCAAATCAATCTGCGCGGTTTGTCCATATGGTAACGTCTGGATTGCTAAAAGATTAAAGGAGTATCCACAATTACACCACATGTCTGTATAAATAGCTTGTTCATCCGAACAACGCATTTTTCAATGCACCCAGAATGGGAGTTCCCAAATTTCCATGATGAATCTGCCTTCATAATGCCATAAAAATATTTTAGTGGGCATTTTACCCCAATAAGGAATATTAGCTTGGCTCCTATTCAAATGAATTAGCGTGTGACATTCAGCTTTGTCACACACTGAACTGCATCAGATTTTGCAGCTGCGGCTTACCAGGACAATCAACAAGCTCATAGTCCATCATAAAAACATTCATCTTTTTCTCGAATACTGAGCAAAAACTGAAGGGAGGTATGGGTCAAATTCTATTTTAAAAATGTCGTAAGAATAAAAATTACCTTCACATCTGCCATTAAATTGCCCTACGTTCTACGTGAGTGAGAACAATCTCTGACTCGGTTGTGACTAAAGAGTCTGAGCAATTAAAAAGCCACTTATTTTATAATTATCAGAATTCATATATATTTTAAACTATTAGAAATGTCCATTTTAAACATTTGTATTTGCTCATGTTGCTCACGTTGCCTACAGGATGAAAAACTGTCAGTTGATGTTGCCTGTTACTACAAGACGTGACTCAGAATGACCCAATTGCAAAAAAATATGTGCATGACACAGAATACGAGAGATTGTGCGTACAAAAAGCCAAACCTAATGGAATCTTACAGGCATCATATGGTTCATTTCCAAGCATTGACAGTGAAAAAGCTTTTGAAGCTAACCAAAGAAAAAGCTGATCTGTCCCTGTGATGCTTTCCAACATACAAGAAGGGAAAACGGTTTTGTATCAGTTACAAAAGGGTCAGGAAAAACAGTTGTGTATGGGTTACAAAAGGGTAGATGGTGCAATTCTGGAAGCTAAACAATCAGCGGGTAGAAGGGACATTCCCCTCATGGCTAGAGATAGGAAATAAATGTCATTTTGTCTCAAGTTAACCATCAGGATCCCATGCGGAGATGTGCTTCGGGACTTGTGAGGCTCAATCTAGTCACAAACTACCTGACAGAGCAGTGAATAACACCATGACAAAATTATTCAGAATAATCACATCGAAAGTTGACAGCTAAGACTTACATCTTAGGTACACATAATGTTAAGTGAGCAGATGACAAAATGTTTGCACTGATAAGTGCAAAATAATGTGTATGGGCACAAAATTACCTTTAAGTATGTATCTGCAGTGACAGGCTCTGAATCTGTAATTATCTCTTTCTCAGGAAAGAGAACTGGGCAGGTCTTGAAGTTATCAGTTCACTTGTCAGCAGGGTCATACTGACAAATCCTGGCAGAATGCTAAAAAACACTAAAAAAGGAATAGGAAACAAAAGAGGACACATGGTCACACCACGCGAAAGCCACTGTGCTCAGACTTACTGAATAGTGTCCGTAGTTTGGGTCATTCCAGCTCACAGAGGATACAGATAAGCTAAAAAAGGGTCACGGGGATGATCAAACATGAGGAGAAGTTTGAACACGGCAAGGATGAAATGAAGGAGAGTGCTGGCTCAGAGGAGGTAGCTGGTGAGGAGACCAGAGACAGCCTTACTGAAGCAGGGGTGCCGGGGATGTGAAGGTGGGATGATCGTTTGCTGCTTCCAACAGCACAAGAACGATGGGACACGCAGTAAAATTAAATTGAGCTGTGTATTTTCTGAAGTTCGCCGTTTGAGGAGTGTTCCTCATGTTTGCCTACTGAAACACATTATGGCTTATATAACAATACTGTAATCATGTAATAAATAACAGCTTAAGACACTTGGTTAGGATCCGAGTCCCCTTTGGCTTAAAGGGAACATGCCTCAGTTAGGAACTCATCTCAGGCTTTGGCTTTTAGTCCATTTTCAGTTTGATTTCTGACTTGCCCTCACTGTAAAGCTTTTGTCGTGGGAGCAGAAAGCAGCAGAGCTGTTTTCTTCATTCTGTTGGGCAGCTACAAATTTTAATGTGCCTCTGTTTAGGTTTGTGTATTGTTTTTCATATTTGATTACTGAAAGCTAGCGATGGGTAAAGCTGAGTATTATTACTTAGTGAGCATAAAGTTGCTTAGCGGTACTCAAGCCCCGAGAGGAGTACGGCCTCTGTCCTCGGCAGCAACCGAAGCTGTCCTCTGTGGCTGCGCTGAGGAAACGCAAGGTAACGAAGTCACTGAAATCTTCCAGACCTAGGGATGGTGCAAAACTCACAGATGTGCTCTGAAGAACATGGGACACGTTCGTACAGCCCAGTGCAGTGCTGTAAATGGAGACCACAGCAGAGGCAGTACAGCGCGTTACGGTGACATGAGAGCAGGCTGTCCCACCCAAGAGGGGCCTCACGCGGCTCCCCGGAGCAAGACCCCACTTCAGATGGTTCCCTGCGCCCCAGCCTGTTGCACTGAGTAGCTTTGAGCTCCGGTTGCTCCCATCTGCTCAGAAATCCCACCTGCTTTCACTCTGCACCTCCAAACCCAAGGATGTACACAAAACCTGAATCATTTCTCCTGTCATTCATCTCCACCCTAAATAAGCAAATGAAGAACATGGGACACGTTCGTACAGCCCAGTGCAGTGCTGTAAATGGAGACCACAGCAGAGGCAGTACAGCGCGTTACGGCGACATGAGAGCAGGCTGTCCCACCCAAGAGGGGCCTCACGCGGCTCCCCGGAGCAAGACCCCACTTCAGATGGTTCCCTGCGCCCCAGCCTGTTGCACTGAGTAGCTTTGAGCTCCGGTTGCTCCCATCTGCTCAAAATCCCACCGCCTGTTGCACTGAGTAGCTTTGAGCTCCGGTTGCTCCCATCTGCTCAGAAATCCCACCTGCTTTCACTCTGCACCTCCAAACCCAAGGATGTACACAAAACCTGAATCATTTCTCCTGTCATTCATCTCCACCCTAAATAAGCGAACACTTCTCAACCAGTCGGGCCCGTGGCTGTCCCAGCCTAGGGGCTCCTTCGTACGAGGAGATACAAAGGCTCTTGATTGAGTGGAGAGAGGCAAACGAAGCATTTGGACAAACTGAGTGGACTGAAAGACCTCCTCAGTTCTGGTTCATAATGCCTCGGCTGCTGTCTTCCTACCAAAGAGTGGAGCAAACGAGGCTGCTCGTGGCTCATCTATTGGATCATGGATAATCTCACTCTCCCTGCAAAAAGAATTGAAACAAACGGAGACAGAAATAAACAAAAAAGTTTCCAGGAACTGGTCACAAAGGCAAAAATCCTCTTCTAGCTATAACTAGTTCTCACCACTAATTTATCCACATTAAGAAGAACCGGCTGATGATCACTAACGAGTGCACCAACAAGCGTGCTGTGTTTCTTTCAGAAAAATGTCTGAAAGCAAACTGCAGTGCATCAAGAAGCCAAACACATCCTTCCAGTTAATTACACAATTCATCGTTAGCCGAGTCAGCCTTCACCATAACAGGGCTGGCCCAGTGCCCTCCAGCGCTGCCGGTTGTCCAGATCTTGCCAATTAATACCTGCTACCATCCTGATAAAGCCTGCCACAACAAGGTCCCGTATCTCGAGTAGGTTATGCTGAAGCATGCAAAATCCCATCATGTTTTCACATTCTGGAGAATCCCAGACGGCTAGAAACAGGATTTGTATTACCCTAACCGAGGTACAGCCCAGGGGGTTATACAGGGACTGCAAAGCACTCCCGTACAGATAGTATGCCACCTACTATCCAAAAAAACCCCCGAAAGAACAAAAAAGGAGAAACGTGTAACCCATGGATGCATTCAGCAACTCAGCTGAAGCCGGAACAGCCAGTCTGAACAGCAGTGATTAATACCTGTCCTGTCACTAAAGATGAGAGTGGCTACAACCTATCCACTTCTAAAAATAATTAGGTGGCACTTCAGGCTACTTCAGGTTAGCTATTGCAGCCCTTCGTTGGGGAGGGCTTGGACAATTGCTCACGATCAAAATAGACGAGGAAAGCGTGCCTCTCCTTAGGGTTCAATTACTTGGTTCGGTATCCAACCACTCTTAACACACGGTGATCTGCGGTATTATATCCAGTATTACCAAACCACCCTACTGTCCCTCTTACAGGCAGTCCAATTCTGCTCATTTTGCTCATTTGCGTCACAGTGAGTATTTTGACACGCTGATGAAAAACAGACTTCTGAAGAAGAAATAGAAGGCGATTTTTCCTCCTTATCCCTAGAGACAAACAGCATAATTTCTTCAGGTCTTCTTTCAGCAGACAGAAACGCCTCACACCTTAAATGGCATCTCTTGCGGTCCTATTTTCAAGGCTATTGAACACCCACAACTCCAAATGAAGTTACTGCGTCCTCAACAACGCTGCAAATCAAGGTCTTGCTGACTCAGCTTTCCTGCACTGCCCACACTCACAAACACCCTTCAGTGCAATAAAAGGGAGTTGCGATTTTCTGCAGTGCACCTTCTCCCTGTGCTCCGTACGCTTTCTGATGCATTCTTCCTAGCACCTCTTGTACATCCGATCAGGGCATTACAAACCGATTCAGGAATAGGGTGAGGGGAAGAATTTGCCCTGTTCCCAGTCTATCATCATACGGCTTTGAATCGCTCTGCTGTAGAAGAGTGACGTCAACCGGTTTTGTCACCAAGTGTTCGTGACAAGTACTTATCCTTCTTGTCACGTCTCACTTAAATTCCTGTTCATGTTTCACCTGGGAGGATGGCTAAGCGGAGACTCACACCTCAGCCTATGATACTGAGAGTTCGCATTTTGGAGTTAAAATGGAAAAATATTTGGTACCATCTGCCTTGCGTGCATATTCACACTTAGAGGTTATTCATCAGAGGGTTACCGTCAATGGCCTGTAGCTACCCTAGGCAGGCTAACACCGTAAATACTCAGAAGGTGCTTTGTTATGAAAACAGGCATTCCACTTTCTGCAGAGAAAAAGGGAGGCTGGATCTGTTGCATTAAGATTATGTAAAATAGTAAGAATTTTTAAATGGTGAACAGACGTGCTCACACATCTGGTTTAGGTCTTGTTTGGAAGTTTGCTAATGTAAGCTAATCTCTTGTGTACCATTAAAAGACAAAAGGATCCAATAATAGCAGCAACAGAAAGCACAAAAATTCTAAGAAGATCTCAGTAAGATGCAAGTTTGAATGATTATGAATACAATTAAAATTGTACATGCAAGACTTAAGAATTATTTTATTAACACTTTAAGACCCTTGGATTTCCACAGGCAGGATTTTTTCCTGTGTGAGCCATGTATGAAATTTTTCAAAGCAGGTTTCGTTCAGAACGCAACATCAGATCATAGAACTGTCAGAAGAGGAGAGCTGGGGCTGAGTACAGAGCTGGGGTACAGATTTTCCTCATTTCAGAAGAAGCAGGAGACAAGCCCAGGGCTCAGCCTCCTGCACGCTGGCGGGAGACGGCTCCCCTGAAAAATGCCAGAGAGATGAAGCAAAGGCAGCTGAAGCAAGCTGCTACCTCCTTTGAGACCCTGGCCCACAGAAATTGTCAATGCAACCAAGAATTTACACCTAAATGTTGATTTCATGTTGAGAAGTATTTCAGGTGCAGATTCAATTACCTGCTTTATAGGAATCTAATTTTAATTAACCTGAGTTTTAAATTAATGTAAACTAATTAAACACTGTTTAGAAATACGTTTCAGAGGACAATACTTGATTCAGTAGGTCTCCAATGGTAGAAAATGTGCTTCCTTTCAATAACAATTTGTTCTTGGGAATCTGAAAAATAATTGTGTAGTTATAAAGCAAGGTCTAACATCCTAACACAGTGCTATCATAAAGTTTTAAAAATTATTACTTCTAACTGGTAGTACAAGAATACGACTGTAGGGAGACAAATATTTGTGGTCTACAAACACATGTACCTTATTTTGTAAGAAAGGACTGAAATGGTGACAGCAATAGTTCACTTACATATGAAAACCAGCAAAGAAAATAATATATTTGGAAGCAGAGAGCGAACTTTCAAGTCCTAACAGCAAGAGTGCTAAATTTTCAATGTGCTTTAGATCTTGACAGTGGAAACAAACTGTATTTTGGCAGACAACAGTTGGAGGCTCTAATTGCTGGAGAAGTCACTATTTGAATTTTCTTGGTGAACAGTGAGATAACAGATTTTTTCCCTCATGGTGTTCAATGATTTGCATCCACTGCCCCGAGATTTGTTCCACTGAACTACACAAGGAGGTGCTACGGCAGCATTCCTCTCTCCATAAGCTGACCTATCGTTCAAATACAGGCAGTTTTGCAAGCAAATTATATCATGTTAGGTGAGAAGCCGCTGTACTGAAAAGCAGCTGTACAAGCAGAAGCTTAAGGAGGAAAAATGCCGTTAAACAAATAGAGGGAAGACAAAAGCAACGCTTTGATGGCAGTATTTGTCAGCTCTTTCGCTATTGAACCGGAGTAATTTCGAACCTCGAAGCTGATCGGCACTCCGCAGTTACGCTTTCGGCCCAGCAACGCATTGAGGGGCAGCATGTCCCAGATATCACAGTGAATGGCACCTCTGATGTCTGGATCAAATGCTGTATTTCCCAGAGAGCTCTGCGGCCTGTCCTTCACTGGGAAGGTTTCAACTCTCTTGAAATAGCTAACAAAGAAAAATCTCAACGGAGACAAGACAGTGGGCTGATTTACTGAGTTAGCCCTTCATCTACAAAGAGGCTACATCTTGAGATACTTGGCACAGACATCCAGCTCCTGGAGGGTAGTCCCCCAGCCTGAGTTTGGTACATAAGCTCTCCCCCAAAAGTGGGATCCACACACAAGGTAAGGAAAAGTATCTTAAACAGACTATCAATCTGAAAAGGCGTTTTTTTGTTTCATACCCTGCCTGCTTGGCCTTTGGCACCACATTGAGCCACTTCCCTGCAGCCTGTTTTCAGCAAGGATTCAAAACCTGGGACTAGGCAACTTGAAGTCTGTCTTTTCATGTAATGAGCAAGAAATCACTGTTATGGCCAAAAGAGATGCTTTTATCCAAATAGCACTCATCTGGAAGTGGAGGGATTCAAATCCATTTGTCCTTAACCTGATGGCAGTCAAACACACATCTTCTCTCGCCCCAGAGAGCCACCAGGCTATTGCGAAACTCTTCCCTTTCCCTACTGACACTATACCGTTTGCAGAAAAAAAATACAAGGTTTTGCCAACTGAAGGGGTAGAAAATGAGAACAAGCAATTTGGGATTGATTTGATTTGACTAGAAGGGAAGAAATCTGGATCGTGATGTTTGCTTCCAGGACAAAAATGCAAAGGCTCATGTGTTGCTAATGAACACTTGAATTTCTCCAAGATACTTGTGAGGATGAGTAAAATACGACAAATTACACCTCCTATGGAATTAGCACATAACATATTCCATGGACTAAAAACTAGGCCACTGGCAGATCTTAAAATACAGTTGGTAGGCAGATGGCACTGAACGGGAGAGAGACTTTCTTGATCCAGATTTTTTTGCTTCTCTATGCTATAGTCACATATTTAGGTGACATAAAAATTTGTGGAGTAGTAAACTAAGAGATAGATGGGTTATCATTACAGGATGACCTGAACCACCAGAGTAAATAGCTGTAACCTGACAAAGTGTATTCTGGTAAGACCAAGTGTTTGAGATCCAAGAATGGCAGTCGCTTATATTTACACAATGGAAGACTTCGCTTTGAAAAACAGAGCTCAGAAAAGGATTTAGGGGTCATTATAGATAATCGCCTCAATGTAAGCTGTCTGGGCAATGCTGTAGCAAAAAGGACTAATGAGATTCTTGAATATAGCGGGGTGGGGGGGGGAGAGTATGAAGCAGAAATAACGAAGGATTCCAGCATCTCTGGGAAGCACTGCCAAGGCCCCTACTGGGTTACTGAATCCTGTCCTGGTGTCTGCATTTTAAAGAGGATTTGAAGACATTGGACAGAGTTCAAGTGAGCGTCACAAATGAATTCTCTGGCTTTAACAAAAAAGCCCAAGCCTTCTGACATGACACGTAAGGAGCTCAACATATTCAGCTCACTGAAGAGAAAGCATAGACATACCTTCATCACACTGTGTAGGTAATTGCACTTGCGGAAGATATACGTGAGGAGCTTTCCAATCTGGCTGACAAAGATCCAATGAGTAAAAGTTGAAACTAGATAAATTCCACCTTGAAATAAGGGAAAATTTCCCAGCAGTGAAGTAATGAAAGACAGGAACAGCTTATCAGGGGAACTAGTGAAACCACCATCGCTTGCAGCCTTTTAGACAAAGACAGATAGCTCTGAAGAGACACCTTTAGCCTAGTTTCAGACTAGATGATTAGGGTTGTGCTTCCTAGCTCTGTAAGCTGTGAACCCTTAGTTCACCTATGCATACCTTTATTTCCTCAGCCCTTGGTGAAACAGGATTGCCTACACTGTACTCAACGTGCTTGCAATGTTTCCGTGATGGCTCGAACGATGCTACAGGGCTTATGACTGGCAAGGATGCAGAGTTGGCGTTGTGGGGCCACATTGGCCTCATGGTCAGGGAGAAGGGGTGGTAGAGGGAAGGCGTTCCTGACTCTGAAATGCATGAGACTGGAACCAGGGAGAGGCATCAGGTGGATGAACCATTGCTCCTTCTCAACAAGAAAAAAAACCCTCTTTTTCTCTACACCTTGCTTGTTCTAACAGATGCGTCTATGTTGCAGCCCCAGAAACAGCTATGTGTAACAGCGACAGACGTCCCACGGGAACTTTAAACAAATTAGCCTGTCATACATGGGAGGTCAGACTAAATGATCTTACAGTCCCTGAAGTTGTTTCTTTTTCTTGTATTACCCCAAGTATGTTTTCTCTTCCTTTCACAGGTCACTGGAGCAGAAGTATAAAAAGAGGGCAGAAAAAGTACGCACTTGAACTGAGGTTTTAACCTGGCGTCCCCTGGGAGTAACTGAGTGAATGCAGTGACTTCCAGGCTACGTGAAGGTAAGCAAGACAAGATGAAACCCTGTCAGTTGAGCAAAATTGCTTGTCTGTGAACTCCAGCTTCCTCCCACTCTTATGTCCTATTCTGATACAGGCAGGCAGCTCTGACAATCGGCTAGGATTTTGATGGCAGGTGTTTGAGAGATCATGATCCATTCCTAAGGTAGGAATGAGCAATTGCCACGGCAGCAGGGTGGCCATTAGCAACTCTATTTTGGCAGGTAAGCAAAAAAAAAAAAAAAAAAAATTTCAATATGGTATCTGGGACAGGACTTAAACAAAAAAGCACACCCAGTGTAAATTTTGATCTTGAATAGCAGTGGAGAGTGCTCAACCCTTGTGAAGCTAAGAAAGCTTTCCTTTACACACAGCCCAAAACTATTTTGAAATGTTCCACTGCTTTCTTCAAACTCACCCACAGAGCAGTTAGAAAGCGGAGCACATCACAAACACAGAATCATTAAATCATAGAATCATTAAGGTTGGAAAAGACCTCTGAGATCATCGAGTCCAACCGTCAAGGTCAGACCTGGTCAGACCTGATCCCAGTGTGCTTGCTGAAGGGAGTCACACTAGACAACTTCACTTGTCTAAAAAGTTAGGAGGCACCAGGTCTTTTATGGTCCCTCTGCTCATTCAGAGGCAGGGTCCTCCGGAGGACTGCTCATCCCGCCCTCAGATGAACACACAGGGCAGTGCAACAATACACCCTCCGAGAGCGGTACCGTTGCCATCCAGCCACTGTGGCCTGCGCTTGGCACCAATGCAGCTACGCTGCAGGCTGTGACAGGCACACAGGCAAACTGCACACTGGAGGGCATTGCAGACACACGGACACGCTCTGCTCTCCCCGTCTGCCGATCCCACAGCAGGCACCAGCACCTCCGCCGCTATCACCGAAAGATGGCGTTTGAAATTAAAGGTATATAGCAGCCATACTTACAAATGCAACACATGAAGCAGCGATGAGTTTAGACCAGAAACATCAGTGGAAAAACCCAAGGTTCTTGACTCCAGTGAAAACCCACTCAGCAGCTGAAATTAGAAACATTAATCCCGTGGCATTGCCCATCTACCAGCAAACAGCTGTGTGACTACTGCTGGCTGAACCTCAGTGCCTTGAAATGGGATTAGGATGAAACGAAAGGAAAAGCAAGCATCGCAGGCATCGGTAGGGCAAGCAACACCTTAGTGTGTTTTGTATTGCATTGACCAAATAATAAAACTGGTTTATTGGTGTCCTTTTGCAGTTCTTCTTTCTGAGAATTCATTACCAGCAGAAACGAGAGTATTAAAACAAAGGAATTCAGGACTAGAAGCATGTCAGCATCCTATTACCCAATAGTCTATGCTTAGATCCTGCATTGAGCATTCGTTAACTTCGTTTTGCTATAACATTTCAGAGGCCTGAGCTTGCCACTGAAGTCTATTCCATTGACTTACCACCACAAGAGGACACTATGCCTCAGACAGGATATACAAATAAAGAATTATCCAAAGAGATGGCAATCTCTCCTTGGGTGTCTTTAAACAGCGCGTGTTGTTTTTCTGGCTGAAAACTATTTGTGGATATGGACAAATGACAGGACAGCAACAAGAAAGAATCATCCTGTGGGGAAGGTGCCATATGGTACACAAATCCCATTAAGAGGGTTTAATTGTTATTTTAAAGCCTACAGACAAGCAGGAGTAAAAGGGAGCCCAGTTCAGATCTTCTCCAGATGCCAATTTTGCTTACATTTTGGTCACACTGAGAATGCAAGATCCATCCCTCCTCCTGCTGGCAGCCATTAAATATGACTGAAAGAAGGTGGAATAACTCCCAATTACTGTAGGCAAACACCAGTAAGCCAGTGCTGTGCGTTGCCTCTCACCGAGTCCCCAGGCTCCCGCGGTGTCTTCGTGCTAGCAGCCAGTCCTTTCTCAGTTGCACTGCCAACGTAACTCAGAGAAGCTGGTTCATCTATAATGCAGTGATGGGATTTTCCCCGTTTAAAATTTGTTTGCCTCTCTTTTCAGAAGTAACCCACCCTCCTGGCAGAGCCGTAAGGCCAGGGCTGCAAACGGCATTACTGTTCACACATCTATTTCTTCTTTTTTCTTTTTTTTTTCCTTTCCTCCAGGTGGTGGAAAAGAAATGAACTGGGAGGGCTTTTCAGGCAAGGTGACTGTACTGTGACCAAGGGGTAGTACTGGAGCTGCAGAGCTGCAGTCTGCATTGGTCCCTCACATCCCGGGCTGGGCTTTCTTGTCACCGTCGTGTTGGAAGTAACTCGGAAGAGGAGCTGGTTAAGTACTGGCTCCAGCAATCAAAAATAATGGCACGGAGGTGGCTCGTCAAACTTCAAGCAGTGGAAAAAAACTGACCTCTGAAAATGCATCCTGGCTGTTCCATCAAGGGTATAACTGAAGCGTCTAGTGTGATTTTATTAAATTGGTGTATGGAAGTAGTACGTCATTTAGAATCACAGGCTTTGGTTAAAGCTCTGATTGCAAGGTTTTAAGCAGGTCTGAGGCCCAATTAAAAAAATTAAGTCCACAAAATTTAATCCATCTTTACCTTTTTGCTTCAATGTGACTCTTGTTAGCTCCCTAAAATTAGATTTTTAATCTCAGATTGGCACCCCATTCTCTGCCACTCAAGTAGCACAAACAGTGAGAAGATTATGGCCACTTATGTAGTATCTATTTTCCTATAATCCTTTTAGCACCATAAATGCTAAATATAGCATCCAGTTTAAATTAGCTTTAACCTCAAGTTGACTCCAGTTAACGATGCAGGAACAGTCATTTAAAAAAAAAAAAAAACCACAAAAAAAAAAGGTAGAAATATTTCCACCCTTAAAAAAAAAAGGTATTAAGCTGGTCAGCGCTATCAACAGATCACCTCAACAGTGGTGAATTCTCTAACAGCTTTTTGGAAACCTGGGACACGTGAGCTATTCGTTTGCCCCACACGGGTGGATTGGTTACAGTACTCACCCTTACAAACAGCCATCCCAAAAAGCACAACAAGAAACTGGGGCTGCTCATGCAGCTCCTTTATCCTGGCTATATTTGCAGATGGCTAACACCGAACACCAAAGCATTGTTCTGAATCAAACTCCCACTAGTTTTTCCAGGACAGCCCTTTGTAGGCCCCATGAGACCTTCACAAGGAAAACTAATATATCCCTTAACCAGGGGAGGACCGTCGCTAGATCATCGTAAGTCACTAGTGAAAAGAGCTAAAACAAGCTCAAAACCTAGAACAGGAATGACTTCAGTAAAACAACTGCAGGGAACCCTGCCTTTCGCTTGGCAGTTGCTTCAGAAGAAATACGTCCTCAGCATCAAAGCAGGGGTGTCAGGAAGGCTGCCAGAGAGCAGAGGTCTCCCGCAGTCGGCCGGGGATACCCGTACGTGACCCCAGGGAGTCGGGGCCAGCTCCTGCTGACCGCAGCCAGCTCTACAGCTGGGGTACACCCAGCCTGCCAGGGCCAGAGCTCGGTCCGTGGATTTTAACGTAGACATTTATCGGTTACGTGCTTACTTGTCAACCGGTATGCTCTATTTCTGCCTCCGCAACATCACTTATTCTGGACCAACTATGTTTTTTCATCAGCCAGTTTGCCTGAGGAGCGTAACAGCAAATGAGCCCAAATAACCCAATCACCCTGAAGTAAACAACCATCAGGTGCAACACCCTTAAAGTCACAGGTTCGTCCCAAAACTTAGTGCTGGATTTAATAAGGCTGCAAGTTTCTCCATGTCTTACCTTTGCCCTTTTCGGGCACCACGTGGAGAGAAGGGAAGTCCACCCTCAGCAAGCCTGGGGAGAGAATGACCGCCAAACCCTACCCTGGTATGGGAAATGTCATAGAAATGCAAATTAAAACATATCTGATTGTGTCTGCCCGTCCATTTTGCTTCAGCTCGTTAGGAACAATTAAACAGACGCCTAAAGCTGAGCAGTAAAATGAGTACCCAGGGGCTCTTCCCACAGAGTTTTCCTCCTTCACTTGGAGGACTGCCACGCACACATATTGGGATATTCTCAAACGTTCATTACTGAGATACACCCATCTGTTAAATACAGATTGAAAGGAGACGATAGATAGAGCTGGTCAAAGGAGAAATAATGAATCAGAAAACGTTCTTGTGAACTGCCATGACCGCTACCGAGGCATTTTGTGAGCTTCTGTTTAAAAAGCTATGAAATCCCAGCAAAATAAACAAACGCATTGAAAAACTGGTATTAGGGTTCTACATCAAAAGCAGAATCAGACTGGCTGTAAGCATGAAATCCAGAGCCCGTAGTAACGAACACGACCCTCATGCTGCTTCCAGAATGTTTTTCCTTAAGAAGCATCAAGTTTCTCTTGTTATCTGGACAAGACGTGTAGTAGAAGAGTAAACAAAATGTTTTCAACTACTCCGGGATACAAAACCAAGGAGCAATAAGATACTAATCAATACAGGAAATATCGGAGGAAATACAAGCTCCAGGTATTTATTCTGAGCCTCCTGAAGCTAGACTGAGCACCTCGTGGACCCCAGCAAGAGTATCGCTGCCTGGGGGGCACTTGGTCTCACTGAGACACGAGGAAAGAAGCAGCACCATAGAGAGGAGGGGGGATACAAAGATGAAGGACAAGGACACAGGGGTAGAAACACATATTTAGAGGAGAAATTTCTCCAGTTTCCCTATATTTCAATTTGCAAACATATTCAGCTCTTGACTTCAGCAACCTCTCTGACTCGGATCAAATCCCCTACGGTAGGTGGTGGACAAACATCCCACGTAGGTCACACACTTTAGAAAAAGAAGTCATCTGCGTTTCATAAACTAGGCCCTTTGGAATACAGTGTTTCTCTTCACTTTCATTCTGCAGAATTTTTAAAACTTGCTCACTGATACTTGTGAAGAGATCAGGAAGTTAAGCAACTATCTATGCTCTCATTTCCTCATGAAATACAGGTTAGTTTAATCTTCTTAGGCTTTGCAATGATACTATAAGGCATAGCTATAGTATGAAAGAGCGTGTCACTCCAGATGAAAGAGGCTGCAAAGGTTTTGCTTTCCTCTTTAAAAAAAAAAACAAAAAATACCACACACACACACACGACTTCATCATAACGACAGTATCTGTAATTTGCTTAAGGGACATCTAAAGGCAATTCCACTCTCAAAAAAAAAAAAAGGACAGAAAGCCCAATCTTTGAAATTGGAGGAAAGAGATCAATGTTATTATGCAAGTGGGGACACTCCCTGTAATAGCGAAAAGTCAGCATGTACTTGTCCAGGTAAAGAAAACGATACAGCCACCACGTGTGTGACAGTGGCAGGAATCGCTTGCCGTAGCAAGCGAGTCAGAGGGGTAACGGGTTGCAGAGGGCAGTTGCGATGGCGGAGGCGCAGCAGTGACATCCCACCAGCTGTGCCCCTGCCTACCCAGGGGAAGCCCCCAAGCTGCGCCAGTATAATGGCACCCACCGCTCCGCGCTGGCTCCGTACTGTACTTCCGTGATATTCCAGCCTCTGAGGAAAACGACTCATCGCTAGCTTACCGCAGTTCGCTACCTGCAAGAATTGGGGGGGGGGGGGGGGCATAATAAATAATTAACACTGACCAGAATTGGTGTGCAAATGAAAACTCTTCTCCCTCCCAACTCAAATTCCTGTGTTATCATTACCAGAGAACACTGAAATGGCAAATTTCCACCGTAGGGACAAAACAAGTGCTCTTACGCCGAGTGACCACATCCTACGCCCGCAGCCAGGAAAGCTGCACAGCTGGTGCACGCCAGAGGTTGCTCTATGGCATTTCCCATCACTGGAGCAGCCTTGGTGGGCCCCAAGGAAACCTCAATTGGGCAACGAGGCTGGTGAGGGGTCTGGAGAACAAGTCTGATGAGGAGCGGCTGAGGGCACTGGGGTTGTTCAGCCTGGAGAAGAGGAGGCTGAGGGGAGACCTCATCGCTCTCTACAACTCCCTGAAAGGAGGTTGTAGCGAGGTGGGGTCGGTCTCTTCTCCCAAGTAACAAGCGATAGGACGAGAGGAAACGGCCTCAAGTTGCGCCAGGGGAGGTTTAGACTGGAAATGAGGAAAAATTTCTTTACTGAAAGAGTGGTTAAACATTGGAAGAAGCTGCCCAGGGAAGTGGTTGAGTCCCCATCCCTGGAGGTATTTAAAAGACGCGTAGATGAGGCGCTTAGGGACATGGTTTAGTGGGCATGGTGGTGTTGGGTTGACGGTTGGACTCGATGATCGTAGAGGTCTTTTCCAACCTTAATGATTCTATGATTCAATCAACCATTTTTTTTCCTTAGATAGTTCCTGTCATAAAAAGTCTTCAAAAAGGGGAGTGCAATGAGAGAAATATTTCTTTAATACTGCTCTAAAGTTGCAGGCTTAGCCAATGCCCAGGCACTTCCCAACATCCTCAGCACTGACAGTCCCCTGACCAGAGCACTGGACTTTTTTTTTTTAAAATACCATAGAACGAATGGGGATGGACCAATTTCACACTGGCTTTCTCCTCACCCTCCCCTCAAGACAGCACTGAAATCAAACTGAGAGCACATCGCTTTTATTTGTAGTGAAACAACTGATGGACGCCTTGAGGAGTATGCGACTCGTCTGATTTCTGCAGGGGGCCGCCGGGTCCCGCTGGTGGCTCACAGCCTCACGCCTCTTCAGGCTGTCTTTTCCAGAGGCCTGGGGGCAGCTGCCAGGAGGGCTGGGGAGGCACGTTCTCGCTACAGCCAACCATGAAGAGCACAAATCACATGCACACAATTTATCCAGATTAATCTTGTCGAACCCAGTCTACTACCCCACAAGTGCTGCTGAGCGAAGAACCAGTGGCAGGAGCATACGTGGCAGAGGCCTAAGGATGTGCGGCCGTTTGATCTGCTCAGCCTGATCGGTGGCAGTGCCGTGCCAATGTCACAGCTGGGAAAAAAAAAAAAAAATCACTTGGCATCTCTCGGCTTTGTCTTTTCTGAAAAGTCAACATTCCTACCATATCATTGTTTCTCTCTCGTGACAGTAAGGAGACTCACAGAGCCCACGACCTCCGTTCACCTGGCACGTGCGTGGAGCACTCCAGGGTGCATATTCAGACGTAACCTGCCAAAGATGTTAGCAAGGCCTTTCCCACAGCCCACCAGGGCAGGTCTACAACACCCTGTGAAAGGGTTTGGGACTAGTAACCACATGCCACAGCAGAGACAGACACTTCTCCCAAGGACTGCAGGGCACCCGATCGCCCATGCTGCTGTTTGTGACCACCGCTGTTTATTTAGCTCAACCGGCTGAGCAGCATTGGCCAAGTACGCCAAGAGAAAAGCCCTTCTCTCCTACCACGGCATCTCTGGAGGGGAAAGGCATTGACAGCTTCTCTTGCTGTTAGTTTTCCAGGCTGTCCCTCATTCCAGAAGCACACTCATGTAGGGACGTCAGCCAAAGACAGGGAGGTCTACCCACCCAGCTATTCCCAACTCCCAGGGTACCTTCCTTCCCTAGAAGCAAGCACCATCCTTCCAGTCCTGGAGATATGTTAAATCTCCTAAGGACCTCTCTAACCAGGGGAACCACTTCCAAGTAACGATAAAATAAAATCATTTCCCCAATAGACTGTTTCTAGTAAGAGCAAAGCGCTGGAGAGAGGACAGTCCCTGCATCGCTTGCTGAGGGGAAGGATCTGGTGTCCTGAGCATCCGTAAGTCCATTTAATACAGTGACCTGTCTCCATTTACTGAATTGATTTGGCATATGAGTGTTTACTCTACTGAGTGTATTTAAACTAATGGCTGCTAAAGCAGCTTATGTGACTTTTTAATCTAGCTTTTCCATACAGTCATTTGTGAAATGACTGTTTGAAAGGGAAACAGACAAGAAATTGGGGCAAAACTTCCACCGACAGACACTGAAAATGGTAGGATGTGGCCACAGCACATGCGCTTACACAGGCGGATCTGTGGCTTGTTCATTGCCGCCAGCCTACTTTCCCCACAGCCGAGCACTTCTACAGGGCACCTGACTAGAGGCACATGCACGCTCCCGCTGAGCAGATCCCAGACAAGCCCCCGGCAGGCTGCACTTCACAAAATTAATTTCATCCTCTGAAGCAGAAAATAGAAATTCCCCCGCCAGCCCCTTTCCTCGGGGAGAAGGGGGACACGTCCAGCTGAGAGGAGAGGCCCAGCCAGGTGGCTCATCGCCCCGTGCTCTCTCTCAAGGGTTTGGACCGTCATGAAGCGCTGTGGCAAAAGGAGCGTTGGTCACTGAAAGACCGTTTCGAGAGCCTGCTGCGATGTGCAGAGACTGGCTCTGATGACAGATTACCTCATTTATTGAGCACATGTAATATTCTGTGTCACTGTATGGTGGAAGTCGCTTTGTGCCATTTGCCCTTAGAGAAAATAACGTTGATCTCTCACAAAACACGAAGATCTATTGATCTGTTATTAAGTATATCTGTATCACGCTATTTTCCCTTTCAAGGTCTTCCATACCTTTCTATAGTAATGAAGCATGCCACACCAAAAATCAAATCAGTGCAAAATCATATTTACCCCCAACATGTCACGCAACTCGTGGTTTCAGCATACGATAGAAAAAGCTAATCAAAGGACATCAAACAGTCTTTGCAACAGTAATCATCAGATTTACTTCTCCTAATGCATCACACTTGACCTTCTGATGACTTCCCCGGCTTCTGCGCTGCAGGCTGACCTACCCACCATGCTGCAGAACTGCAGACAGCACAGGACCACGTCCAGGTATCGTATGTAACCCATAACTCCTTCACAGGTCGTCTTCTAGGCATTGCCACTGCTGTTTTAAATATGATCAATAAATTGACATAAAGTTGATTTTAAAAAATGAGCATTGTCTAAGCCTGCTGTTCTGATACTGATATATCCTTATCAACAGTGGCACAGACACCGCTTCAAAATTAGAGACAAAAAACCCAGTCCAAGACATTCTCCTCTGAGGGGACTGGCGCTGCCTACCCCATCAAACCTCCACCCGCACATGCCCCCCCGAGGCCAGGAGCCGGGGCTGCTCTCACAGTCACAGATCCCCCCGACTGTCCCGCTGCACTCAACAGCCAAGCAGCACGGTTTTGAGAGTCCCTGCTCAGAGAGTTGGTGATCCGAGATATAAACATAGGAAAATGAGCCAGGAAGGGATAAGTAACACAAACACAATTATGGTTCCTGGGTAATAAACACCGTCTTTAGCTTCCTGAAGAAAACCCTATTCCGTCAGCGCGACTCCAAAGGTGAAAAGTCACTTCCCACCACCTGTCACAGCAGGAAAAGAAAAAAAATCACCTTTGGGTAATCTCATCCTGGGGATAATCAAGTTAGCTCAGCCTGCAGATCCGAGAAGCAGGAGGAGCAGATGCAGCATGATGTGGCCAGCCCAGCTCTTTATGAAAGCCACCTTCGCTCCTGGGTGGTTGGGGCCATGCTCGGGGCAGGGGTCTCCACTTTTCTGGGCATCCCACCTTCCCGCAGCAATGGCAGCACCTGACTGTTGCTGCAGCTTCCAAAACTACAGAAGGAACTGGCATGATCTACTTAAACCACAAGATCCACCTGGCAGTGGATTTCTGAGTGATTATCACATACCTCAGGTTGACTCTGGACTTTAATCACCCAAGAAGTGCGATAATCTCCAACATACGTGCCCTATTGTGGCTTATCACTGGCAGAAAATGACAGTGATGCATAAACGACGAGTTGTGCTCTCCACATGCACTTGGATCTGGCGTGGATCCCGGGAGCCTACTCATGCCCTCTGTTAGGTCAAGTGCAGAAAACAGCTCTCCTCCGTTGCCACTGCCAGCTCAAAGGTACGCCACAAGGTCATCTCCACGCACATCAAAGATTTGCTGACTAGATACTTGCGTGCACAGCTGGGAGGTGGAAATGTCATTCGGCGCTGTGCCTCGTCTCAAAAAATAACATGATGTGGAAGAAAGCTGCTGAATATAGATCATCAGTCCAAGACTGACGGCACAAAGTGGCAGATAGCCAGGCAACGAGACGGGAAAGCCACAGGTCTCTGTGACAACTATTTCTTCACTTTTAGAAATTGCTTTGATGAGCTCTCAACACGGGGTAGCTGCCATTTCCTTCAGCCTTTGCTGAAGCTTTAGTAGAAGCACGGGCTGTTTCTGTTTGTTGGATTTTGAATCAGAGAAGAAGTGGACTTTCCTGCAGAAATCGGGGTGTCCTCTCTCAGGGAGGGAGACTGGCTAAGTAAGAACAGAACCAAAGGGGTGTTTAAGTTCAAAGATGGCACCAGAAGGATGCCTGAAAACATAGAAAACATTCTTTGGAGGAAGGCCAAGATAGAGAGGTGCATCTCAGACTGTAGTTACAAAACAGTTGAAACGTCTGAAGCCCCGGCTGGCCCCTCCGTTCAGCTACTTGCCTAAGGAGCCCAGCCGCGGCTCAGCTTCGGATGTATTTTAGACTTGCAGGACAGAGCTGTCTATGACAAGTCAGAGGGAGGTTGATTGTCTGGACTCTCCAGGCCGATGGCCACTGGCAGCACACCTCACTGCAGCTTAATCTGCTCTAAGCAGCCCAGACAGAGCAGCTGCCGTTTGCTCTGTGCTCTTGCATAAACGCTGTGGATTTTACTGCGAAATCTGGATTCGACAAACTGGGAGCAAATAAAGACAGCTGATGATGATAGCCAAGCATCTGAGCAGATTGCCCTTAATGGAAACAACCTCTGCCAGAAAGAAATTTGTTTCTCCAAGAAACGTACATTTTTAAGATTGATGTATTTGTTTGCTGTTCACCAAACACATCATTTGAACAACTACATTGTGACACATCTTCACTGACATCATCTTAATGCATTACTGATGTTACAATAGAAAGAAAAAAAAAAAAAAGACAATGTCACAACCAAATTAATATCTCCATTGATCATAAAACGTAGCGTACCCATCCTCAGAGAGGAAACTTTTATGATGATCCTCATGAATGTTTACAGAACACAAAACTAGGACTTCCTCACACAAAACTCCTGCTGAAGCCAGTAACTTTAAGGTAATTCCTACGTGAGGAAGAAGTTGCTGAATGTTCTATCAAGCACAAAGATACCAACATTTGTCAAGGAATACTTTTTATGACAAAAATGCTGTCTTGTAATTCTTAATTCCTTTCAAATAATTCTACCACTAAATTACCTTATACAGGATCTAGTGAAAATATATAACATTTATTAACAAATTTTCTAAACATATACAACTGCCATCAGAGTCTCAGAGGCATGAAATCAGACAGTTGATGTTTCTGTGCAGAATTTGGTGTCAGCATACAGCAGCCAAGAACAATACTTGTTAAAGCAGCAAATCAGTGCTTATACTGGTAAAGTAATGGAGAATGAAATTTATATATCAAACACTCTAAGATGCAAGAGGAAATATTAAATAAGTGAGCTCTGTCAACCTGAAGGTGGAATTAATTTCTTGGTATGCCCCAATAACTAAGTTCCTTCTCACTTCAGAAAAGCAAGTCTTTTTTACATGCAAAAGGTGGCACCAGATCTTTGTGCTAAGGAATGAAAAAGCAGCAGTTGCTCCAAATATGAAAATAAAATATGTTTTCACACCAAAAAGACATGCAGAAATGCTGTGCTGTCAGTAACAATGAAATACTATCTAGTAAATTGAAGTCAGTTACAGTAAATAGAAGGAGCCCCATTCCCTGCCAGACTGCATCTCCTACAGCAACCGGCATATGTGCGAAGTGAAATGAAATTCTATCACATAATGCTTCTCCATCTGCTTACACTCCGCTGCTTCTACGCTCTCTTCTTCCTTTGCTGTCAAAGACTTCCCAAAATGCTAGGCAGTAGATAACCAGATCTGGGGCTGAGATGAAAAAGAAAAGGGCTTTTTTCCCCCAAAAAATACACGATACCTTTGCACCCCCTACTGGGGAAAGGGTCAGGAGCAAACCGGCCCGAGAGCCCTGCCACGGAGACCTTAGCTGCGGTTAGGGAACAGGTTACGCGTAGGATTAACGAACGGTAAGGGAAGCTCATGAAAATTCCTTATTTTATGATCACGTTCTTGCAAGGTCACTCAACTCTTTGCTTTTCGTAAGGGAGGAGACCTCTTGTGCTGGGTAGAAAGGCCATTTTAACACCAAAAAAAAATCTTAACTAGCAAGGTATCATTAAATAACATGTCGGGAGGACAAGCATTTGCTAGCTGCTGAAAACCAGGCCTTTGCAAGTGACGCACAGAAATCACTGTGGCAGATTTTCTGCAGCGAGGATGGCGAGCCCTCTTCCGTAACTTCGACTCTCTCCCTTTAAGTTCAGCAGCAGCAGACCACAGTATGATGATTTTATTCTTATCAGTATTTTTTATTAATTTAAAGAGTTATCCAAGGGAAAGTGTTCATGTTACTCGGTAGAAAATGTGTTAAAATAAAAGTATTCAAGAAAGCTACTAAAGAAGTTAGATATTTGGTTATTCCAGTGTATCAAATAAAGATAGTAACAAACCCACTTTTAAAGAGCCTCTCTGCTGTTATATTTATAACCAGAAGGTGGCATTAAATTGCCACAAATCTGCTCCAAGTGTCCTTAACTGCTGCCTGCCCGAGCCTAGCAGGGAGGAGTGCCGGGCACGTCACACAGCTACACGTTCACCGTTTAAGCTACCACTGGGGTAAACCCCCTGGAACTAGAGCAATATAGCCAATAACTAACTCATGCTACACCGGCGACAAAAATGCTTTATTTCTTCCCTCCTGCCTGTTCCCCCCGTGCAACCGGCCTCTGGCGTATCTGCCCCGGCTTTTCTGGAAGACCACTGAAACTAGAGGACTCAGAAGGACCCCACGTCCCTTGGTGTGTACGAGACGTGCAGTACCGTCTCATGTCAGCGGTCGAGCAGAACCCCAACAACTCAGGGGAGTTTCAGGGGAACAGGTTCCCATGATCCTTACCGCTTACTCACATCATCTCCAATGAAAAGGTCACGCCATGGAAATCGGGGGTTTGGCTGGAGCCTCTGTTGGTTTCCAGCAAGTCCGAGGGCCACGCTGCCACGTTGCCTCTCCTACAGCGTTTCTGTATAACTGCAGGGGTGCGTTTGTATTGATTGCCCAAGCAAAGGCTTCCCAGGTTTTACTGAGAGTGAAGTTAATCTCAGTAACTGTCCACAGCCTGGAGCCCTTCCCAAGTGCAATGGAAAGCATCCTGGGGCACAGGCTCATATTGATAGCATCTCTCAGATGGTTGAAGTTTCAGGAAGAAAAACCCACACACGTATACCTGTGCACAGGCACCAAAGAGAGCCGCAGAGCCCTCAAAGTTTCCTCCACGTGGTTCAGTCGAGCAGGAGGCTCGATTCCCTCCTGCACTGCTCCAGATCTGCGCTGCTCCCCTCGGTCCCGGGGCCGACACGCGCTCCTGAGCAGTGGGACACACTGGGGCAGGCACTGCTCCGGCTGCACCGCCAGCTGTCTGTCATGGATGCAGAAAGGCTGTCCCGTGACATAAAAAGAAGAGGTCAAAAGGATGCTGGGAATACCCTGGTAAATCTGCCGTTAGAGAGCAACACTCACCCCCGCACTGCGCGTGAAGTGAACGGCAGGGTGTAAGAGCAGCCCTCGAGACACGCACGGGCACAGCTTGCCTGGCTCCAAGCCGCCCCTCGGTGCGGTGGCGAGATTTCCAAGCAGGCTGCAGCAAAGAGCGGAGCAGGCGGAGGAGGAGAACCAGGGTCCTGCTCCCCTTGGCCTGCCACATCCCCGCAGCAAGTGGCAGCCACGCCGTCCTCTTTGAAGGAGAGAGCTTTGCTGCCACGGGGCCAGCTGCCAGTCAGACAGCTAACCCCATGCAAAGGCATGGTGCTCTGCCCATGAACGGTCGCTGTCTCAACACAGACTCTAGCGTACTGCCAGAAAAGAACTTTAAAACAAAAATGTTTTTTTCTTTTTTACTAAGGCAGCTCAGCACGGTTATTTCATTTTCCGTTTTTAATGAGTTGGTCATTATTCCTTTTTAGTGAAGTCTTATTTTATTCTAGTGTTACCCCACCCCACCAAAAAAGAATACATTTGGGAGAAGAAATTGCCATTTACTAAAAAGTACAACAGGAAAAAAAAAAAATAAGTAGGCATCCAAAGCTGCAAAATGGAAGGATCAACATTCAGGATATTTCAACTCTAATGCAGGATAAGGTGACAAGGTGAGTAGCTGGGACTTCCTTCTTTCTGTGATCTTTTCCACACAAACACAAAAGGAGACTCCGGCAAGGAAAAATCCGGGTGTTGGAATTACTCTGTATTTACACAGAATAAGTAGCAGTTCTCTCAATAAGTTTTGAGATAAGGACAAATCTTATTTGTAGCTTTGCTTGGGAAAGAAATAAGGAGAAAAATATAATATTTTTATTTCTGTCTTTCAGATAAATAATTCAGAGGTTTGAGTGTTTGGAGATTTCTTTGTTTTGAAGAGAAGGAAGGGGCTCCAGTGACGGACATTTAAAGAAGAGATCAGCTTTGCCAACACCCACGTGGCGGCCCAGACAAGATGAGTATGTGCATGCAGAGGGAAAGGAAAGAAATAAAACTCAGGGTTGGAAGAAGCCTCACCATTTGGGTTGCCAGTCATCTGGATCGGCACAGCCTCCTGACAGCCCGAAGTCTGCACTTCCTTCGCCTGAGACTTGGCGGTGGAGGGACGGGGAGGACAGACTGAGACCAACGCTCAGCGTGACGCGAGTTGGATGTGGTCAAGAGCCAGACCCGGACCCACAATATAAACGTGGCAGGGGGTGTTTATGTATGAGCCCTATTACTGCTGCCTGAGAAAGTGTAAGGCAGGGAAAGGGTTGGAGTGAGCGGGCAATGGCAGGTAGCTCTGATCAAAAGCACAGCGGTGCTCAGTTTGTAGCACGTGAAACTACTGGAAGATCGAGTGCTCAGAGAGACCGAGGGAAATGCAAACGGAGCCCCCGGAGGGAAACCATATTTCAGCAGGTCATGAGCAAGCCAATAATGATTTCCACTTCATTTGTATGTGTGCTAAACATACTCGGCATTACTTCAGAGGCTGGGGTCAAAAGTTCAATGATTACAGATCTTTGCTAAAGGCATTGTGCTAGAAGACACATCTGGATCGCTGCTAGGGGAGGGTCAGAGCCGGGTTTGCACTAACCCTAACCCCTGCCCTGTCCTGGTAGGGTTTCCCAGCTGAGATCCGTTATATGTGTAACTGGCACACTGAAAGACAGCCACAAAGCTTATCTCATATGTTACCTCAGTACCAGGATGCTTCAAAACAGCGAACAGGAAGCAGAGCGAGTAGGGCCAGCATTGATTTTGCATCTCCCAATAGCCTTTCCACGGTGCCAGCCTCCCGGGCCAGCAAGAGCCTGCCTTTGTTCCAGACCCTCTTCAGCTTGTCCTCCAAAAACGTATCTAAGTACAGCACACACAAAAATTAAGTCATGCATATATGAGGGAGGGGGAAGGATAGCCATCTTCCCTACCAGCCTTCAGGGGAAGGTAGGTAATTACAGAAGGGCAAAGTAGAACACTTTAAATTAGCCAGTGCCTAACGCAGAGAGTGCAAATACTCCCCCTTGCAGTAAGTCAGCATACACACTCTTGCTGTCTCCGCAGTGGTGCCCGCACTGCAGTTGAGGCCCTTGTACACGTTTCGACACCCACTGCTTTCTCAGCACACAGTAGGACACCCATCGTCCAGGTACAAACACAGCACCTGGTCTTGAGGGCATCCTTATGGGGCTTAAGTGGGACCTAACCATCTGCTGCTAAAGGAAGCTTTGGACCAGCCTCATCCCCCCGGGGGGAGTAGCAGCAGATGCCTGTTCCCAACCCCGGGGCAGCTCTGCAGCAAGCCAGCGTCCCTCTGAGCACCCCAGCCCCCGGAGCAGCGCCAGCAGGCAGCTCCCTCGCAACCACTGCCACGGCCTCTCTGGAAACGGAGGACACTGCACCCTTAGCTGCTTCACTGCTTGCCTCCCCGTAACGCAGCAGCAGCGAAGCGACTCCCAGCACTAGCTGATTTGCCTCGACCCGAGAGAAACACTTCGCAAACCAAGGGTCAGACAGCTGATAACTTAGCTTCTTGGCAACACGGGCAGCATTGCAACCTCGCCCTTTAGGCTTTGGTGGTCGGGTGGACTCACAACGTCAACCCCACACACTGAGGTACGTGGTGGAGTTCCCCCCCCACGCCTGCAGAAAGGTGGCCGTGACATTGCCCCTCACGGCCCCAGTAGCACTTGGCTGTTGCTGCGTGGGGATAAGCTGAAGGGAAGGTGACCTGCAAGCACAGGATTCTCTGCCTGAGGAAGAAAACAGAGCTGCAGCAAAAGAGAGTGTCAAGTACACAAACCACAATGCTGGAAGCGTCCTTTTGCACCAGCTATTGATGTCTTGGCTCTCTTGCCTTACTCTGAAGCGTACCTGTGTTTCAGAGACTCTCACGACTGAGTTTCAGCACACAGTTTGCCTTTCTTTACATCGAACTGGCAGGAAAAGGAGGAGATTTCTGTTGGCCCCAGGGACATTACACTGACTGTGTCTTCCAGCTATGAGTAGCCTCACAGAAAGGAAATCTTCCAGGGAAACCTCCAGACTCGAGGGAAATGGAGGACCAGAGGCTTTCACTAACTCGCACAGGGCTTGGCTGAACTGGATTCAGGTAATGAATACTGGCTGGGGAAGACATGGGTTCATTTTTCAAGGACTCCTGCGTGATTCTGTTGAACTTCAATAGGAGCTTGCAATGCACGTTCTAAGGGTATAAGCCAAGGGTACAGGGTACAAGCCTGTTAACAAGCCATTGTTAATTTGTTAATTGTTAATTTGTTAACAAGCCATTGTTAATTTGACTTTTCACAAGGGGGGGGAAAACAAGCACCCCCCCCCCCCCCCCCTTTTTTTTTTGGTAATTAAATTCACCATAATTACCACTGCAATATAAATCTAATAAGAAGTCTGAGTTCTGTTTTCCATTGGTAGTCATTTGCACTGCTCGATACAGGCAACTCACTAAAGCATAAGAACGATACTGCAAGACAACCTTCTTGAGTCAGTGGGTAAGAAAAGCTTACCTAGACAGTGCTAAATCACTAAAACTGATTACACCCTATTGCTTATGCTCCAATTCCACTGGCAGGAAAGGTACGAGCTGCCTTATTTACACACACACACTAGTGAACTCATTCACACACAGCTGCTTTCCACCTCGGAGCAATAAAAATTAATGATAAAAATAATTAAACCTCATCAGCCTTCGAGCATTTGGAAGCCCCAGAGCCCCATCGCCAGATCCTCTGAAAATGCGTCAGCCTCCTCCTGAGAGAGGCTGGGGCTTGGTTCCTGCAGAGACTGGCTGCCAGAACTACCACGGCGCCTGGTCGTCACACTCCAGCAACAGATTATTCCATGGTATCGACCCCCCTGCTCTGGGTTAATTCTTTTAATTGTCTCGCCACATCTTTTCCCATTAGGCTGATGTAACTTGTTTAAGTATACACAGATTGATTTATGACAGCGCTAGGGATGTTAATCAGATGCCTGCTCTCCAGTTAATGCACGCTCTGTAAGAGATGCAGGACAATAGTCTCCCATACGGGAGCTCTAGCCTTTTGCCTTGAAATCAAAGGCAGCCTCACAGCAAGAGCAGAATTACACCGCACTAAGAATAGGCAGCCTCCACCGGCGTTGCGGGTAAGGCAAGGTCATTGCCTCCTGCTCTCGATTCTCAAGTACCATCTTCTTTAAATATAGCTGCAATCAAGGAAATGGAAAATCTCTTTAAAAGTTCACTGTTAGGAATTTATTGGAGTCAACCGAAACCCTAAAACCTTGTCAGGAGGTAAAGGGTTCTCTTCAAATTCAACCTCATTTGTCTCCATTTAAAGAGGCACTTTCCTTCTCAGTGTATGTTCAACATCCTTTAGCTCACCGCTGCGTGTTCCCTGCATTCCCCTTTTACTGAAGCGATGTGCATAGCGCAGAAGCCTGCATAGAACAGCCTTCTTTTCCATACATACAGCTTAGGTCATGCAACGCACAGAAGACATAATGTTCAGATACTACGGAGACAGTTGAAAAAACAGAGTTCTCAATAGTACCAATAAAAATTTGAAAACTCTGGAAAAAATAGGACACCCTGCAGATCCAAGGTACTTTTCATGCTATTGCTGTGTTCAAAATGAAATCAGTTAGATACAGTCAGTAAGAATGACGTTCATCTGCAGATGCCACCATCTCATCAAAAGTCAAAGAAAACTTGACCCCTAACTTTGTGCTTCTAGGGAAAAAAACCAAACAAAAAACTCCCACACATCCACTTTGCCAAACTGCTGAAGAAAACTGAAGTTCTGATTCTGACTCTAACCTACATAACCAGACACTCTTTGGGATTACAACTGGGACACCACCGGTCCCATCACATTTTGACAGCAAATCCCATGCATTTTCCCACCAGGAGCTCTCTCAGCTGATTCTCCCAGGTGCTCCTCCTGCTACCCAGCTGGTCCTGCCTTGGTCAGCGAACAGACTTCATCCCTTCGGATTTGCAAATCCTCCAGAGAGCTTTCAGTACAGTTCCTAAACGCAAAGTTACTGGATGTGCTGACAAATCTCAGCATTTCTTAAGAAATTTACTCCACTTATGGCCTACTCTTCTCAGATTCAAGGAGAGAAGGGGAGGAACTTATGTAAAAAATTGCAGAAATGATCTCTTGAACTGAGTTCCAGACCCATCTTAGACACTTTGAACACAGCAGAGAGGAAGCTGATTCGGACGTAACCAAGAAAAGAGGAGAGCAAATACAACAAGGCCTAAAAGCGACCAAACTGATGGCAGCAGCAGAGGCTTCGGGGAGGAGAAACACACAGTCAAAGCAGGGACACACTTCCAGAACTAAGTAACAATGACACACCTGCCCTTTCACGGTTTTCTTCTCTCATCTGACTTTTTCTGCAGCCAGGCCACAGCCAGCAATGCCTCTCCATCAGTGCTGCGCAGCCTGGAGCCTGCCAGCAGCAGCCTTGCAGCCCCTGAGCAGGGGCCAGGACTGCGCCGGGCAGGGAGCGGGCTACAACCCCGACAGCATCGGCCAGGCCAGCACTGCCTGCCGCTCCGCTGCCAAGCCCGGCTCTCACCCAGCAAGGGTCTCCGGGAGCATCAACCCCAGGGAAGGCTTCCCAAAGCCCTGCATCGGCATAGACGTGCTAGGGACGCCAGGAAGGAAAGGGGAAACCGGCACTAACTCCACGTGCTTCCAGCCCAGGCAGGGAGGCAACGGGAGGTGCGCGGCCCCCGAGAGCCAGCCAGTGCAGCCCAGGTTTCTAGTGTCAGGTATCTCATATTTACAGCAAGTTCTTTGAGAACAGCCTTCATGCTGAGAGCAACTCACAACATTCTCAAACAAAATAAGTGAGACAACTGTAAAAGCACCTCCAGATGATTCATGAACAAAGACCAAAAAAACCTTATCTAATGTATTATTAAGTATGGATTATTATTCAGCTCTATTCAAAAATACCAAAGGCTGCTTTGATAGATCTAAAAGCACCAGCAGGAGCCACTGCCCTTTGTGCCTTGCTAAGAAGGGCCCCCAGCTGACAAGGGCCACACGGACCACATGCCGCTCTGAAGCGGCACTGACAACAGAGATCTCAGCAGATACTCCAAGTGACAAAAAGCACCGCGAAATCACTACCTTCACACTCTTCTGCCCCTACCCACAATCTACCCCAGGCCCTCACTCCAACAGCAGCTTCAAACCAGCACTGGCTTAGCCCCAACCCAAGACTGGCCTCACCCATGGCCCGAGCCCATCCTCCTTAGCAGGGTAAGACCCAGCCTTATACCTTCATGAGGAACCAGCCCTGACGCACACCTCATGTCCCTTCCTAAACTTGCGTGGATACTAATCCTGCACACCTGCAAGTACCTACAAGGTGGCTTCAATCTCCACTGATTTTATCTATGCTGCAAAAAGGAGCATTTTCTCCCCTTGTTCTCAAGTGCTTTCAATGCTTTGAAATGCCACAGCCATTCAAAATGTTAAGGCAAAGGATGAAAGCTACCGAAATGTAACTTCTTATGGACAAAAGAATGCAATGAGAAGAGATGGGCATGACCGGTGATAAATTCTGCCACAGCCACACCTAACATACCTATAATGTATGCACGAGTAAATATCTAAGGCACTGAGTGATTATCTAAGTTTATCTTTTCTGACTTTTGTAAGTTACGTGGAAAAGTAGGATCCGCTACAACATTATGTTGTTTGTCTCCAGACACTAACGCCCATTTCATACTTTACTCAGAATTGTCTCCTTTGCAATAATTTTGTAGAAAGGCATTACAAAATTGCCAGGTGCCAGAGCTTTTCTTGACAGTGAAATTTCATGTAAATAGTATGAAGATACAAGCTGACCTGTATCCTGTCACTGGGATATGTCACATACAATATACCCTGCAAACACGTTTTTAATTCTTTGCCAAGAGATTTGCTTCCCCATTTAAGTAAAACATTCATATTCAATTCATTCTGCTTGGGACAATATTGATCGCTTTACAGATTACCAAACCAAAATATCTGACAGGTTATTTGAAATATCCTTCTTCTGTAGCCAGCACGAGGAGAATGCCCAGCATGATGGAAACCAACGTTTAAACTGTCAGCAAATCAGACTGCCAATCTGATACCGCTTTTAAAGCCGCAGAAACTATTTGTGAGCGTGTGGAAGACGTGTTTCCTGCTGCCTTAGTTCTGGGAGGCTGTTAAGCAACGAGGAGCTAATGAGGAATTTGATTTGGGCTACAGCAAAGCCTTAAAGGGTGAGCAGACATGAGTGGCTAGTGGAGAAGCACGTTAAGAATCAGCAGCATCAAAACATTTCTTCAGTTCCTGCTCCCTGCAAAATTGGACGAACAATGAGTGCGTGCATGAACTTGAGGGGTTTTGGAGCAAGGATAGATTCTGTATTCTTACAATTGAAAAGCTGAAAAACAGGGTAACTTTGGAAAAAAACAATGTTTTTATGGTTGGTTGGAGAACATTTTGACAGGCTTCCTCAAAAGAGCAAAGACAGACATAGGACAAAAGTGGTGCTGAAGTACTAGGAAGAGAAGCAGTCATTGGGAGGAGCAGGATCTTCCCAGCTCTTAGAGCTGCTTCTTGCACCTCAGAGATGGACACCATTTGTAGTCCTCGTCTGGTCTGGGACTGACAGAGCAAATGTTTGAAGGATGTAAAGAGGAGACAAGGGCGGTTTAAGGTGACACACAGAGCAGACGTAGGCATAGCGGGAACCAAACAGGAGAAGAAATTTCAAACTGAACATTAGGAGACTACTCAAGCTGTGAATTTCACTGGACAGCTAAGTATTCTCCAAGGGGGGAAGTGGAAACTCCGTTTGCTCAGTAGAGATGTGACTTTATTGTATAGAATACCCTGTACTTTCAGAGTTGGAAGACATGCTATAATTTAACAGCTCTTTTTTAACTCTAACTGCGCAACCGTCTATTACAACTAACAAGAACATCAACTATTGCTAGATCTAACATAAGCTTAGACACAAACCCTTGAATAACTTTCTCTCTTCTCTTTCTCATCTATTTTGCTGTCTCTCTCTAAGCATTATTGCCAAAGAGTGAAGCAGCATGAAGTATGGGTGCAACATTAAAAAAAAAAAAACAACAGATCATTTACCATTCCTCAAAAAAAAAAAAAGGTTATGACAACCATTTTTAAAGAGCAGTTTTGCTTATTGAACACAGCTTTTACGGACATGGACGGGCACACTTCCATGTACAGTCCCCGTCCCTCGTCACACCTGTATCACGCACGAAGTTTTGACAGAGAATTACAACAGTCCCGGTCTCCCCAGGTGGCCGTGCCTGGTGGCTATTCCCGCTAACACCAAAAGCCCCGTTGGCTGAAGGCGCTAAGGCTTGTCCAGCCCGTGCTGCCAACCAGACCTGCCCAGCGGGAGCCTGAAGCAGGACCAGGGGCACCGAGCCCCGCCCGGCCCCACCCCACCCCGCCCCAGTGCCACCGCATGGTGCCACCAGCCATGGGATTTGCCAGCCCCTGCCAGGACTCCCTCCCTGTGGTGAGGCCGCCCGGCGAATACTGTGTTCAGTTTGGGGCCCCTCACTACAAGAAGGACGTCGAGGGGCTGGAGCGTGTCCAGAGAAGGGCAACGAGGCTGGTGAGGGGTCTGGAGAACAAGTCTTATGAGGAGCGGCTGAGGGAACTGGGGTTGTTTAGCCTGGAGAAGAGGAGGCTGAGGGGAGACCTCATCGCTCTCTACAACCACCTGAAAGGAGGTTGTAGCGAGGTGGGGGTCAGTCTCTTCTCCCAAGTAACAAGCGATAGGACGAGAGGAAATGGCCTCAAGTTGCGCCAGGGGAGGTTTAGATTGGACATGAGGAAAAATGTCTTTACTGAAAGAGTGGTGAAACATTGGAACAGGCTGGCCAGGGAAGTGGTGGAGTCCCCATCCCTGGAAGTATTTAAAAGACGTGTAGATGAGGCGCTTAGGGACATGGTTTAGTGGGTGGTGGTGTTGGGTCAGCAGTTGGACTCGATGATCTTAGAGGTCTTTTCCAACCTCAATGATTCTATGATTCTATGATTCTATTTCCTCTGCTCTCCAGAGCTCCTGTGTGTGCCTTCGTGTGCCTCTGCCTGCACCCGTCTGTCTGTCTGCCTCGGGAACAAAGGTTTTAGTGCCCGGCAGGAAGGGCACGAAGCTCAACTACCACCGAGGACCAGGAACATGTTAATGGCTAAGGCAAAACAGCCAATGTTTTCTCAGTAATTCCACTCATGGCAATAATTTATTGGTTTCTGTTTGACAGCCCCACCATTTTGTGCACAAAAATGCTTTTGAAATTAAGTTGTTGAAAACGGACTTTACCTTCTATCTCCTCCCTTTTCCTCCACCACACTTGTAAAGATTATAACATACTTGTCAAACTAGGTGAGCCTCTCCTATTTGGCAGGATCAGATTAGCGGGTCTTTTAATCAGAAATTAAAATTAGACAAGAAACACGTAATTAGTTTAGCACTAAGTGCTAAAAAGTATTGCCATATCCTTAAGAGGACAAGCTCTCTATGGCAGACATTAAGTACTTGGGCTATTAAGAAAATTAGTATTTTGCAGACATGAGGAACTAACTCTCTGAGTCATTGTGTTTGGACTCCTCCTAGCAAAAAGTTTTTCTCCTGTGGAAGAAAGACTCCTAAGGATGCACAGTTAACTTAAGTCCATTCCTGACAGCAGAGTGCATCACAGCAGTTGTTGCCTCTCTCTCTCTCTCTCTCTCTCTGTAAAATCACCCTGGTACAGCATAAAAAACAACTGTCATTCCAAAGAGCAAGGACTATCAATTCAGTAGGTAGCAGGACAAGCGAGCGCATATTGTACACAAGTCATTTTTTCTGTTTAACTACTCGGATGTTTATTTTGATGTTTGGAGAGAAACCTTTCTCATTTTTCCGAAATTCCCAAGGTAGGTAGGTCTTTCTCTTTAAACTAAAGTGAGTGTTAGAAGTGTGACCAACTGGTCAGACTAAACCCCGCTTTCCCCTCATATTCAACTTGAAGTGATACCATCATCAGACGTGTAGGTTTATGTGCTTGTATGTGTGTTATATATTTTCTGTTGTTTCTGAAATCTTGAAGATCCTAAATGTAATTTCCCTTCCTGGGCTTTTTTTGGACTCAAGAACAAATTCCTCTCTGTGGCAAAACAGTCTTCATGAGCTGCACTTTCCTTCATCTACAGCCTCTAGAACAAAGTGGTAAGAAGTCCTGGTGCAGTCAACTCTGTTCTTTATACAGACCTAAAAGCTCCTCCATCTCCTTGACATTAACAGTGGCTTTCCAAACCCGCGTGTTCTGCACTGCAGGACAAATGAAGTACATCACCTCCTCCGCATTCCTCCTCTCAAACCAAGTAAGTGTCACATCTTCCGGGATTTGGGATAAAAGTACAAAATTTTAGAAGTCGTCTCATCTCAGCCTGAAGTCCCTTCCCAAATATAATTATGGGTTTCCAAGCCAAACACTAGGGAGACTTTTTTTTTTTCACTTTAATTTACTATGGATCCATCAACTTTGACCATATTTGAAGGTACATTTTCTCCCCATTAGTTCTGTCTAGTCAAAGAAGCTCACGTAGCGATGACGCATCTCTTGCAGATAAGGGTATCTGCTGATTTGATTTACTAAGACGGCTAAATTTATTATGCAACATTTTAAATTAGTTCTGTCTAGTCAGAGAAGCTCACGTAGCGATGACGCATCTCTTGCAGATAAGGGTATCTGCTGATTTGATTTACTAAGAAGGCTAAATTTATTATGCAACATTTTACAAGTATAATACTGCTTTCCCTTGATGGTAATAAATTCGGTATCAGCTCCCCTGAGACAAGAGAACCAGTCCCTTTATTATCCAGACATGACCCCCAGAGCCAGATTCCATTTTAGAGACGGGAAATGGCCATATCTCTGATTAAAAGGGAAACTTTAATCAAATAAAGTGCCTCATCAAGCAAGAGCCAAGATTCCAATACTCCTGACTGCAGCACAGCAATGATCCAAAGTCATATCTGCCCCCAACCCATTACCGCTTACTGCAAACGTGATATCCATCCCAAACAGGAGGTGCATCCTTCAGCGGTTTCTTTATCATCCTGGGAGCCGCTCCTCCTGTGCCCACGGTCCCTCGCAGAAACATGTTCTCAGGCTGCTACCCCAGGGCCTGTTTGAGGAACCCGAGGAGGATGGGCTTCGCGGTGTTTGGGTGTTTTTTTCCCAACTAAATCAATCTCACAGGTGACAAGTAGCCTGAACCATGCAGCCAAGCGCAGCAGCCGTGGCCTTCAGCTCAGTACCCTTCCAATAACACTCTTCCATTCTCTCAGACACGTTCCTTCCACGCTCTGAAATGATCTTTTGAAGCATTTAGGATACTAGCTGATTTAGAATCCCGGGGTCAAGAGCTTTGTCCCTATTGTCAGTGGTGTATTTCTGCAGTTTTACAGCGGGGTACTAAACGAATAACAAATAACGATAACAATGACAATACGGATGTCTAGGGGTGTTGTTATTTTAAGCGTGCTTTAAGACTCCACTTCTGTGTAAGCACAATCGGATCTGTATGCCACTCCATGCAGGGATCCATCTTAAAGTCTTTCTGGCCCTTTAGACAGTTTTCTTGCAAGAGAGCAAGATACAGCAACTGACAGATAAATCATCTCCCTTTCAGCCGCGGAAGCCCAGCTACGCAAGCAAATGAAGGCGCCCAAATTCCACATCTACTCAGGCACCGCTCGGCTGAAAGATCCAGTTATTTCATACAGCCTTCTGCAGAGATCCTCCCTGGATCAGCCCGCGTGTCATTTCTGCTACAGCAGCAATGATATTTACCCTCTGCTTTACGCCAGGAGTATCTCCCTAACACCAGAGCCTCTGCACCGAGTGAGGCCCCTCGCTCCGCAGGGCCCCCAGCTGCGGCACCGGCCAGGCAAAGTGCGGGAAGCATCTAGTACCACCGCACTTGAAGATTGTTTTCCCTGGTATTTGTCGGAGCGCTACACACGCACACGCCCGCCCGCAGGAAGATGGTCACTGTGTTGCTCCCCGCTTTCCAACGCGGCTTCAGTGGCCTCCGAGTTGGGAGCGCTGTCCCCCGGGGAGGGG
>NW_008795694.1:137765-139969 GCF_000699145.1 Aptenodytes forsteri | reverse complement strand
CGGCATCCGGCATCCTCTACGTGTTCGGCGGGTGCCCTTCCTGGTGCTGGCCTGCGTCTGCCTCCTCGACGGGCTGCTGTGGCGCCGCCCTGCGCCGCCGGGGCGCGGGCCAACATGCCCGTCGGCACCCCCATCCACCGCCTCATGGTCGACCCCTACATCGCCGTGGTGGCGGGGGCCCTGGCCACCTGCAACATCCCCCTGGCCTTCCTGGAGCCCACCATCGCCAACTGGATGCGGGAGTCCATGGGGGCCAGCGAGTGGGAGGTGGGCCTCACCTGGCTGCCCGCCTTCTTCCCCCACGTGCTGGGCGTCTACGTCACCGTCCGGCTGGCCGCTGCGTACCCCCACCTCCAGTGGTTTTACGGGGCCCTGGGCATGGCCATCATCGGCGCCAGCTCCTGCCTGGTGCCGGCCTGCAGGAATTTCGGGCAGGTCATCGTTCCCCTCTGCGGCATCTGCTTCGGCATCGCCCTGGTGGACACGGCGCTGCTGCCCACCCTGGCCTTCCTGGTGGACGTGCGCCACGTCTCTGTCTACGGCAGCGTCTACGCCATCGCAGACATCTCCTACTCTGTGGCGTATGCCCTGGGGCCCATCGTGGCCGGCCAGATTGTGCACACCATGGGCTTTGTGCAGCTCAACCTAGGCATGGGGCTCGCCAACGTGCTTTACGCCCCTGTCCTCCTCTTCCTCAAAAACGTCTGCCAAATGAAACCCTCTCACTCGGAGAGGAACATCCTCCTTGAAGAAGGACCTAAGGGACTCTACGACACCATCAAAATGGAAGAGCACAAAGGCATGGGCAAAAGCCTCCGGCCAGCGGGCGAGACGGGGGAGAACGGCATGGACTCCTACCGCAGAGACCTGACAGGGGTGTCCGAGGAGGACTCGTCAGACTATGAGTACAGTTAGGTTCCCCCACGCAGCCCAGCCCCAGGAGCAAGGAGGGGCGTGTGGGAGAGAGGGAAAGGGGGGGATGAAAGCAGTATTGCATTATGTTTCTGTACCGACGTGCAATATATACAGTTTAACTTTTGTCATGATGTAATGGCTTTCTTCTTCTAGACTTATTTTTAATAGGCATTTCCTTCAGCATTCTGGCAAGGTGTGGGGGGGGTGGGGAACGGGGGGACAATCCTGAAGAAAATTATCTGCATAATCATTGGCATAAATCTGGGGGGGATCCTTCCAAAAAAACCCCACCACCAACAACAAAACAAAAAGCCCAACAGCCTCGTAGCTGGGGTATAATTGTGCAAAGTTTTCTCAAGCTGAAACTGTGTGTGACATACTGTATATCTCTGTAAAAAAAATAAAAGCAAAAAAGTCTGTAAAATTTCGAATGGCATATTCAGGGACTTAGTAAATCTTGTGTACATATACTTAGATTTTCAGTTGGTTTCATATATTTAAGAAGAGCAACGACTATCACAAAATCTTATTCTTCCTTGGGAATAAACAGAAGTATTGTACTTTTTTTTTTTTTTCTCTCGTGCTGCTCTCTGGTAAGTGCAATGTGCTGTATTATGTTGAAGTCCAAACTACAAGAATAATACGATCTGAATAAACGGAACCGAAGGGGATCGATTGTCTTTGTTTCATTGCCGAGGGCTGCTCGAGGGAGGGGGCTGGTCGCGCTCGGCGTAACCCCTACGGTAACAATTCCTCGTAACACAAACCTCATCGGTTACCAAAATCGCCCCGGAGAAAACCCCGGTGCAAAACGTTCTCATTCATTCTTCAAAACGTGTGTAAAGGGGTCCGAGCAAACAGCATCGCACTGCAAATGTGCTATCGATCGCCTAAAAACAGCTCCTCGCACTCCCCCGCGAATTTAATTTCAGTTCTCACAATCGTGAATGTCAGTTTTCGAATATTCCAAAAATTACGTTACCAGCAGTTGGAGGCACAACACCGGAGAACGCCTCTCTCGGTGCCGGGTGCTGCCCCCGTCGCAGCGTGCCCACCTCAGCGTAGCCGCCGACGGGGATTAAACAAAACAAAAGATGGGTGAAGCGCTTCATCCAAACCCTTGCAAAAAGTGGAAACCTTCGGTCCAACCCCAGAGGAACCGGAGTGCGTATTTTGCCCTGCAAATTTATCTTGATATAAAATAAAATCGTTTATTTAAATTCCTAGCTCGTTGGGAAACAAAGTAAGAGACTTACAATCTCCAGAGAGGGGGAAAAAAAAACGTATAA
>NW_008795694.1:120213-136404 GCF_000699145.1 Aptenodytes forsteri | reverse complement strand
GGGGCGGCTCCCGGCTCCTCTCGTAATGTCACGGCCGCAGCAGTGCACGCTTCGCACATGCACTCCTGATAGCGCATGCATTCCTCCTGACGCTGAGCATGGGTTCCTGAGAACTTTAAGCTTGTCTTCCTGATAACACTGAGAGCGGGGATGAGCAGATGGGGGCTGAGTGTAACGCCCCGGCAGCGTTACGTACTGCAAGCTGCCTGCTGAGCCCACAATGTATGGAGAACTCAAGTATAAGCACATGGGCTTATTTCAGTCCTTCTCCGCTGTCTGCTAACGGAGAGATCAGTGCCTTTTGTTGTGGATTTGAGCTGCTGCTTTGAGCTGTGGGGAAGGCCTCCCAGCTCCCCAGCCTGCCATGCCTCGCAGCCACCCCGCTAAGCCGCTCACCCCGGCCCTCCAGCTAAGCCGGCTGTAAATAAAAACAGCTAGGATTAATTTTTTTGCCTAATAACTTTGACAATGCACCTCACGGCCGTTCCAGTGAGCAACTTTGAAGTCATCTTGAATTTCTGCAGGATTTTCTCTCGTGTCAGTTTCCTTGCCCTTTATTAAGCAAATAGAGGATTGGGCGTGATGCTTAGCTGGCAGCGCTTGAACCAGAGACAAAGCCTCAGTTCATCCCCACGGCAGAAAAGCACAGTTCAGGCTACCACCCCCAAACTCTTTATCACACTGATTTTGCAGATATGCGAGTCTGTTGTTAGTAGCATTTCCCAGAGACACAGAGCCAGCGTGGACTTGTAGTCGGTGCGACTCCATACTGCAGTTTGACAAAAAACATAAGGAAAGGGAGGACGAGAGTCCCAGTGAGAGGAATACCAGCAGGATTTTTCCTTTAGGGGAACACAGTTTTAGGGGCTCTGAAGACAAAATGGCTGCTCTGTATTTGAACACAGGCGGGGAGCTGAGGCCAGCCCATAAACAACTGGGCAAGCCACAGTCCTCCAAGAGTGACGGGACGTGTCCCATTATTTGAAGCGCTTTGAACCCGCGTTGCTAGGAATAGAGTGCACGGCTAAGCGATGAGACCTGTGTAGCACACGAGAGGGAGCGGAGCAGCGCAGCGGGTTAATGTGGCCTTTCCGTGAGGGAAATCGTCTCTCACCTGGGTTGAAATCGTGAGCAGATGACAGATCAACACGAGTTTGCTGTGTGGCTCATTGCAGGGCCCCAGGGACATCTCTCAACCTTATACAACCTACTTCACAGCACATGGCCCTGCTGGCAGCCAGTGCAGGAACGGGGAGGGGACAGGATCAACACAAGGTGTCAGTGACCACATACGCATTGGCAGAGCCATGCTGGAGCCGCAAGGCTGGAATAGCCAAGCCGATTCCTCAGGAGAGGAATAATGCACAGCCATCCCTGCCCGTCACTAAACAAAGCTCTGCATCTCGCTTTCATACACCGTAGGTTTTTATCCAAATTGTTCTTAAAAGCTGTTGTAGAAATAATTCGAGTGCCCTGAATGTATAGCCCCAAGGGTTTCAGAAAGGAAATGACGTTCTCTTCTACTTCGTCAACACGTTGTCTTTTATATTTTGTATACACACAGCACAAAGTAATTAAAAAAAAAACCCGAAAAACTGTGATCTGTCAAGACCTGGCTGAACACATAGAACTTACTCTGCTTTAGATCTACCACCGCAATTGAAGGACAGCTGCTTGGTGTGGGCATTATTATATCGGAAGAAATATGTGTGCCATACAGCTTGTTCTTGTACAGAAAAGGAATAAGAGGCATCTTGAGAAGTGAAAACCAGGATAAGCGCAATACCAGAGAGAGACGAGTGGCAGTATCTGCTCTGTCACAGATGACTTCTGTGACTTTTGGCAGGTTAAGCCGTCTCCCTGCATAGGTATACGCTACTTGGAAAGACTGCTGCGCGAAGCGGCTCAAATGCAGCGTACGCCACCCCTCCCAGTCCTCCCACAGCCAGCCTGCCAGCCTAGGCAGGCTCACGGCGTCCCCCAGCCCAGAGCTATGCCCCAAAGCACTGGCACCCTGCGAGCTTCTAGCCTGCGGGGGGCAAAGGCATGGCTCCATCCAGCTCCTTTCCACAGCTTCCACGTCTTTAACGCGGGGATGGCAGCACCTCACTGTGTCCACGGAACCGTGCGATGACAAATACATGTAAAGACTGTGGTGCTTTCATATAAAATGGTAAAGGGAGGACATATCCTGAGATAGAAAACGGCAACCTTACTATTACCTGTGTCGACATTAGTACATTCAGAGAAAAGTCACCTCTTTCCTCCAGCTAACGTATAACAGTAATACAAAGCGTGCAGACCACAGCACAATGCACTGCGAAGTAAGCTAGAGTGACAAAATAAACCATGCTGAGAAGGGACCGTTTATGTGCATCAGATAGTTCTGGATAAAGAAATTTATAGCGAAATGAGACAAACAATGTCAGAGCAATCTCCACAGGGCTCAGTTCAGCTACTTTTGAATGTTGTGCTTCTATTTCTCTTCAGTTTTGCATTCTGAAGCTTCTATGTATGCCTGCGCAGGGAATACTCCCCATGTACATTTTGGTTATAAATAATGGGTACTGACTGGACTTTAAATCTTTTCTATTTCCAGAACTGAGGCGTGAGGCTCCATAAGTGCCCCCAAGTGGCTTCAATTTCTGTCCTCAACAAAAGATATCAAAAGAAATGCAGGAATGCCTGTCCTAGAAAAAAACATGCAGAAGAAAGAGAAAGATACATGCAGTAAAGATGAGACAGTAAGTGACTGTTTCTGGGAAAACAAAAAGGAAAAAAGAAAAAAAAAATGGTTGAAGATAGATGACTTAACAGCTTTTAATGCTGTAAATTAATGTAAATTAATATAATAATTGTAAACCAAGCTCTGTTCCAGAGCTGATTTCTTCATTTCAGGGAACACTAGTTATCCTGCAGCAGTTTATAATCAGGAACTTTGATGTGACATTAGTGCTCCTCGTACCCAAATACACTCTTCCTCACAACGTCCTGTGAAGAATTTCAATAAGTGAAGTGTTATTACACAACAGCAGACGCATTACTACACAGTCAGAGATGGCATGTAATTATTTCTTAATAGTACGGAACTATCAAACTATCACATATGATTCATTTTCAAGCTGGTTTAAAAGATGCCGCGTGTGTGTGCCTACAAGTAGTCAACCCCTTGGGTTTAAAGCTTTTTTCCTAAGCAGAGCCATGAACTGTACAGTAACCTTACCCAGAAGGATAGGGCCAAAGCCAGGCATCAAAAAGAAATACTATTTGGCACATCTATTTCCACTGAGCAAGAAGTCAGTGACAGAAGAGAGATGCCCTGACTTAACATAGCTTGAAACTGTAGAATTACCGTTCTCTTGTTTCTGAGATCCAGGGTGCTTTACAGGCTAAACTGGATTTGCGTTTCCGTTAATAACAGGTAATCCTATGACGCTTTTTATGAGTATCTGAAATCCTGGGTTTCTAGATAGGGAACCATAACGCAGCAGTGACTTTTCTGTGGCTGTCCAAAGGCAGAGCTGGTGTTTGAGCTCAGAGGAGACCCGCTCCCTGCCGCCTTCTCTTCAGAGCACTTCCTCCACCGCCTCCCACCCTGCACGCGGTAGCAAAGGCGTTTGCAGCTAGCCTTGCTCTGAGCAGCAGGTGGGACTAGGTGCCTGCCAGACATCTCTTCCAACCGAAATCACGCCATGGTCCTGTGATCCTGTGGAAATGAGTGTCCGTTACATCACGAGCTAGTAAAAAAATCTGAACTTTACCTGCTTTAGGAGACAGGCAAAAATCAAATTAGAGAAATAAACCTTCCAAAAGTGTATGGTCTACACTAAGCACTAATGGACAGGCACGGCTGAATTAGATGACTGTTTCTCAACTGGGAGACATGTCTACCTCCCTGAGGAACCATGCTTAGAGCATCACAGCCTCTTGCAATTCCCCAGTCTTTCATGGATTACTTCCTTGCTTGATTTCCCCACTGCCCCTCTGGCTTTTAAATGACTAATTACACTTCACTTGGTTAATTCTACATTAAAGAACAAAGGAAGCTTAATTGCATGGACAGCATCAGATTGTTTTCTTCCCAGGTACTATTGGTTTCCTGCTCCAAACAGGATAAGGATAAAGCAAGCAGAAACAGAAATGTTTTATCAAGCCTTCTAGGAGGGTTCCAGGCTGGCTGACAGCAGAGGTTTGGCAGGGTAAAACACGGGTTTATTGAGGATTTTATGTAGTCAGTGCTAATAAACAGGTAGAGCTGCGTGTTTTCTATTTCTGCAATTTTATAACCAGTCATAATACCAATCAGACAAGTATTAACCCATGGTTTTACTGATCACAAGCTAAATGCACTTCTTTACTAATGAAATACCTTCTCTTAATGCATTCTTTTATATGCTCTAATGTATTTGAAGATTTCCTAGAGTCTAGCTCTATATGCTTGCATCATGCCTATTTTCCTGTTTGTCCTAGGATTTCTAGAATTTTTACCGAGGAATATTCTCCTGTTTTCCACTAGTTTCCTGGCCTATCCGTCTGAAATCCTCAGTGGCCAAAGGCCTACAAATAGAGCTACTGGAGAGGTGCCACTGCTTCAGTATTGCATACAACTGCATACGATGTCCTAAAATCCAGGCACTTTAAGACCTAATGCAACTCCACTGAAGTCACACAATTACATTTGCAGTAATCAGGCATCTCAACTGCTAAAACAGAATAAATGGATTAAAAAAGGGATGCAATATCGGCAACAGAAGAAAAAAAAGAAGGAAAAAAAAAAAAGGACAGTTTGAGAACAAGTAGAATTACTTGCTAATCACTCTCTAATGTATTTGAAGATTTCCTAGAGTCTAGCTCTATATGCTTGCATCATGCCTATTTTCCTGTTTGTCCTAGGATTTCTAGAATTTTTACCGAGGAATATTCTCCTGTTTTCCACTAGTTTCCTGGCCTATCCGTCTGAAATCCTCAGTGGCCAAAGGCCTACAAATAGAGCTACTGGAGAGGTGCCACTGCTTCAGTATTGCATACAACTGCATACGATGTCCTAAAATCCAGGCACTTTAAGACCTAATGCAACTCCACTGAAGTCACACAATTACATTTGCAGTAATCAGGCATCTCAACTGCTAAAACAGAATAAATGGATTAAAAAAGGGATGCAATATCGGCAACAGAAGAAAAAAAAGAAGGAAAAAAAAAAAAGAGGACAGTTTGAGAACAAGTAGAATTACTTGCTAATCACTTTTTTTTTTTTAAATGATTAGGCAGTGCCAAAACTTCCAGTGCCACCACTGCAACAGACCTTACGCATGTACCTACAGTGCATGAAACACTTGGTGCCAGAGGAGCAATTTAGAAAGACCAAGGTCATCGTGGAGCAGTTTGGAATTGCAGGAGGCCTGGGGGAATCCTTGCAGCAAATCCTCGAGGAAAGAAGGGAAAAGACAACGAACTGGGTAAGCAAATGCAGATGAGAAAAATAATTGCTGTGTTGGATGATGCTCATTTACAAACTCTTCGTGATGTTCTATATGTGGTCACTGCTTTCTTTCAGTGGGTCAATGCAAACAGGGGTCACATCAGATTCTACCAAAGGGAATGAATATTTCAGACATATTAGGCTAGAATTTTCAAACAATGTCAAAATCCACGTCATTATTATGTTTTCAGATCAGCAGTTTGCTGACATGACTGAGGGAATTCATGCACCTCAGGTGCATGCATGCAGGTGTCAGCTCTACCTGTAGGAAGCACTGTATTACATCCTTTTTGGATGTAATTTCTTCCTTTCCCTCGAATAACAGGATTTAGAGTTTTTATTAAAATGAAAAATGCTTTCTGATAGGGCTATAAAAAGTGCCTTGCACACCCATCTAGCCAAAGCTCTGAGCCAGTCAAATTATTCTGGAGTGGAATACTTTAGGATAGGCATTACTCTTTTTAAATTAAACTATTCTTTGCCATTCGTTGTCACACCATATCAATGTGGTTACCCTGAAGTATTTACTTTGCCGAATATACACACACATGTATAGAGATATCTCTCTCTCTCTATCCCATAGACCATGCTGAGACCTCAGCCTTTAAAGAAGTCCAGCTTTCTGCTTCCCAAGACAGGAAAATTAAATAAGCTGTAGATAAAAGAGATTTTATCATTCCACAAAGTCACAGTTCATCCTCCCTGCATTAACCGTGTAAGAATACGGCAGCTGAAAACTAGAAACACTTATTTTATTGCAGTCCTTCCATCCCAGCAAGGAAGAGAGACACTGAATGGTTTCATGGATTCGGTGAAATCCTGCAGGCTTGCTACTGATGTCAGTGAAGCGTGGTTCTCCCTTAACTTTTCAGTTGTGTGGCCCGCAAGAAAACCCCATCAAATTGCTGCTATAGTCAGAAAAAAAGGCTACAGTACTGGCAGTGCTTTTATTCTAAAAGCAGTGCTTAATTTCTGAACCACTTGTTGCCACAGTCTGAGGCCTCCACTAAATGCCGCCCAATCTCTTTTTGTTATTCTGATCACAGAACTTCATGTTTTTGGCGGCTAAATTAACCATCGCTTAAATAGTGTTCCTGATAAGAAATAATGTTCCAGGAGACAACCTGGAACACCATTCATTTAACCACTTCCAGCATGAAAATTACAGAGGAAGGATGTACAAGCGTTTTCTGAAACGTCTCAACTTTAAATACTGGTTATTAAAATTAAATACCTGATTCTTAAGATAAACTAGAAATGTTTTTATTTGGAATTCAACTTGCCAGGAGTACAGCTCTAGCCTGTTCTCCTGAAGACTCCAGAGACTGTGGGGGAAGCATCTGTTCTAACAGCAATGAAATATCTCAGAGGAAAACTTTTTCAACTGATGCATGCATTGGTAATTATTTTTGCATAATATCGTTGTTGTTTATAGTTACTATATGCAAAGCATGCCTGCTAAACTCAGAAAGACCATTTGATCTTTTAATGAAAGCCTCCATTTTCCAGATGATTCTTCAAACTCTGCTCAGACATAAAGGAACGCGGTTACCGTACGTCTGTGTTTTCAGTAAAAATGGTTAGAAATTTAATATGTGTGTCTGTCTGGGTCAAGCATCAGTAATCTGCATTTGAGTCAGTGGACACAGAGGGAATTCTCCGGGGGCCCTATCCACATGCCAGTATCTGCAGGACCGAACCATTAGGCTCGGGAAATTCTTTTCCCACCCTGTCTTGCTGCAGGACAGTATCTGATGGCTAGCGACAGAGCGTCTTGGCATCACTGACAAATATTAGAAGCCCCCTGAGGAAAGCCATCGCTAGTAAAATTCTGTCCATTTCTTAAATATATCCGAATCACGATTCGAGTCAGCAGTTGGCATGTGGTCCTCAAACATTTTTTTGTTGTAGAGGGGAGCAAACAACAAAATACCCAAACCACCACAATATGGAGCTTGTTTGCTTTTTAATGGAACACACCGTAAATTGCCATTGATTGAAAAATAGGATTATGGAATTGCAGCTGATTTCAGCTGAGCTGGGGTCACAGAGCCCGGACTGAAAATGCTCAGCAGCTCCATTAATCAGAGCCCATGCCTGACACCAGGAGCACCAGGCGCTCTCCCCTCATCCCCAGCCTGCCTCTCCGCCCGTTGTTCATGGCTTTAAGATTTCATGTCCCCTTCCCTTAGGTGTTCAACTACTGGCTGGATGACATGTACCTCAGCAACCGGCTAGCTCTTCCAGTCAATTCCAGCCCAGCAATTATCTTTGCTCGTCAGTATTTCAAGGATGTAAATGACCAGCTGAGGTAATGTACTACGACTTTGCAGCTTTTGCTAAATGAAGGGATATTTTCAATGTACTGCTTTTGCAAAAAGACAATCAACTTTCATTAAAAAAATGAGGGCTGTAACCATTAAATGATTTCCTACTAGGCCTGCTGACAAAGGCAGTGTTTGTAGGGTTACTCATACTGATATTCAGAAATGAAAGTGTCATTACTATTACATTTATTGCATGGAAAAAAAATGCCATGGGATTTATAATTTTTAAAGGAATATTTGCAAAGCTCTTCATTGTATAATTCAAGTAAACCATTTTGCGATGGAAAAAAGAATTACTGATTTCTGACACATTGTTTAAAGGAAAACGATCTTTAACATGCCATCGCTATGACTTGTAGCCACCCTGCAAACTGAAAAGGCCACGCTGGCATTAAATCGTCCCTCCCAGGTGCCCAAAAGGGCACCAGAAACACAGGGGATCTAAGAATTCAGAAATCATTCCTCCCCAAGAACACTGCTTCCTTCAGGCCCTTCCTTCCCGGCCCTGAACTGACCTTTCTCCTTTGAGCTGTTGTGGGCAATTACAACCATTTAAAAGTGAAAAGGCAAGCAAGTAGCCAAGCACAGAATACACCTCTCCAGACACCCTTAAAACAGGGCTCCATTCTTCAGCCTTTGCCAAAACATTTTCTCCTTTTAAAACAGTAACCCAGATCAAATCTACCTTCATATAGTGCAATTTCCCCCTTTGCTTTTAGCACTCTCTAGCTGCTCATTACTGAAAGAATTAACTGCACGTGAATTTATGCTATTATAAAACAGCCAGAACCTTGAAGCCGATACGTTATTTTAACATTTTGCATGGACAGCCAATGTGTCTCTTTATTTTACTTTAAACATAACTATAAATGCTTCCATTCATTACTGACTAAATTTATTGTGCGCACAGCTTTCGAAAAACCTCCACTTTGCATTTTCTAATGCATGCGCTTTAACAAGGAAATGTCTCTCTCAGAGCCTCCCATTCAGACGCAGTGCAAATGGGCAATGTCAGGAAATAATACACCTGCCCGCAGCTCTGCAGAGAGACTATCTGCTTAGGACAGGCAGTACTCCAATAAATCGGACAGCTTATGAGTGTTGGTATTGAAACCCGCGCTCAGGATTCTATTAAATATTCAGCCTCTGCTCCCGTTCTCTAAATAAATGCTCTCAGGCTTCCTCCTGTGGTAGTCTCTTTAACCAGTTGAAGGGACCATCTCTAGGATTTCATATTTCTCTTGACATGAATTAATTTAGGTTTTGGGTGGGGGCGGGGGGCTCTTCTTGCCAAGCCAGAAGACTTTCTCTCCTTATGCTGTGTCATCAATCATTCAGGCTCCCCTCTGTCTCTCAGAAACAGCCCAGTGTTGCCAAATGATAGAAGACTGATGTCACTTCTATCTGCTACTTGCAGGTTTGCCGCCAACCTCATTTCAGGAGTGCAAGACTATAAAGCTTTGCTGGACACGTAAGTAGCTTGGAAGGAGAGCTGCTGCTTGAGTATCCGCAGGGCTTCTGATTCAAGGGTGCTCTAACGTGCCCAAAGTCAGGCTGCATTGCACCTCTCCACCATTTGGAAGGGCTGGGGCTCCAGCATGCCTCAGGGCAAGCGCTTCAGCAGCTTTTTATGCGCTTTCTGCTTTATAACTGCGATCTAACAGGTTGGAGAAGGATCCTTTTTGACGCCTGCTGGTCATCACTCTAGCACGCGCAGTGCAGCCCAAAGGACACACACAGCCTGCTTAACAGAGCTACTGAGAACACACCGAGAAGTCTCTGCTCCCCAGACCCAAAGAGCAGCAGCGCTGCGCTTACACAGCCTGCACACCTTCCCTGGCACCGGGCACCTGCCCGGGTGCTGCACCCCCTCCACGTACTGCACCCTCCATTTAGAACATCAGCCCCCCCGCCTCCCTTCCCCCAGAAAAGAAATAACATGTCCCACCGGGAGAAGGAAGCCTCACCACAGACAAGCTAGTTCAGTGGCTAGTAAAAATAAGAAGTTACTTACGCCATCGTTACTTTCTGTGTATAAACACAGGGGAAATCCATGATTCTTTAAGTCATGCACGAGGTAGCTCGTAACAGCATTTTAGGTAGCGTTTCTTAACCTCACCTAACGTGTTCCAAGTTTACTGCTGAAATCACTGCTCCCCCCGAGAACAGAAACAGCGGAGAGCCAAGCACAACGGCCGCCGCACCATAGTAGGGAAGGGGTCGTTTTCCTGTCTGGAAGTACAAGAGGCCTATGTCATATGCTTAACCAACGCTTATTTGGATGAGGAAGGCAAAGTCCATATTCAAACAACAAAGTCCCTATCATCTATGAATTAGACAAAAGAAAGAGGAAGAGGCTGTCTGATTTTTCACTTCAAAAGTCTTGACGGCTACTCAGAAAGTATAGAAGAGGTACTTATTTAGGAACACGTGCTGTTGTCCAAGATACGCCATGCGGCTGCGTACACCAGCACTGGCGTGCTGTGAAGTACTATTGCATGCTAATGTAGTTCGTTGCATCTCTATATGACAGCATCTGAGATGAGACATTGCTCAAACAAAGGATAATTTAAATTCTTATTATTTTGACCTCGCTACTCTAGATCCAAAGACTCCTGTGATCAGATTTGCTTGCCTTAAATCAATAATCATTTAAATCCTCACTACTGCGTCCTTATATTGTTATTACTCTTTGCTTATCACCCCTCCTGTATAATTATGAGGACACCGTAATTGTAACGTTTTCAGTTCCTTGTTGCTGTTAAGGACTTCTGCCAGCGAGCGTACTGCTAGCTTCTCTTGGATCACCCCACATGCAGAAGGACAATATTCCAGCCCAAACCCAGGCGTTTAGTTTTAACTGTGCAGATATTCCATGCAGTTGCCAGGACTAAATATTTCAAACAAAGCCTAACTTGCTCACATAAGAGAGTTATAAGATCTTACACAGACATCTCCTAAATCAGTACAAGATTTTCTGGTGCCGTCAGTCAGAGTTAACTCTGACCTGGTTAGTTAACTCTAACCCCTTTCTTAACTGCTATAATTACAGATTGTCTTATCAAAATCTACCGTGCTATTCTACTGTTTTCAGTCATCACAGGCGCTCTTTAAAACTCTGTTAAATGTAAGAGGATTTCTGCATTATGCAAAACGTGGGAGAAGGAGAACACTAATAACCCTGTTTTGCTGATAAGGAACAAAAGAAAATTAAGCACCTGTACAAGGAAATAAGCGATACAGAGAGTGTGAGAGCCAGGAACTAAAGTGAATATCCCTGGTTTAGAACGGCAACAGTTCTAAAGAGACAGTTAAACAAGATAAACTGGCATAAAACGTTAGCCCGTATCAGCTGTATGACAGTAACCCTCCTTGTCTGCTTCTTTGCCCCTGCCCCTCTCTGGCAGGCTGGAAGCTTAGCCCTCTCTTGCCGAGGGAAAACCTCTGCACCACAAGATCTTCCTCCTCCTGTGGTCTCTGCAGCCTCTCCCGAGCGGCAGCACCGTTATTTCCTGCTGCAGCGTCAGTGGGCTCTTCACAATCCGTAATCATAATTGTGATAACTTCTTTTTTTTTTTTCCCTGGCCAGTAAAGAAGCCTTTTCAGAGGTGGTGTTTTCGCATGCCTTCCAATAAAAAGGGAATAGGTTTTCAGCACTTCTTCCCCCATAGGCCTAAGTAAGGATTAGCGCGTAAGCGAGGCTGTGTGGAAAACAGAAATGCCCTCCGTGTTGCCCCAGTCGCTCCTGTTCATCAGGCAAGGCCCTCTCACACACTCTCTCACCACTCTGCAGAGTACGGGGCCGCTGTGGTGTGCAGGGAATTTCATCGGTACTTTTTTTTCCGGGGCCGCTGTGGTGTGCAGGGAATTTCATCGGTACTTTTTTTCCACGGCGCTGTGTCTGTTCTGCTGACTTCTGTCCTGGCAAGTTCCCGGGGTCCCAGCTAGGCAGGCTTCCCACGCACGCTGCAGAGCTGCTTGTGACCTGCTATTCCTTCCATTTCCACTAGATGATCATGCAATTGCTTAATGAATATGCATGAAGCTGCCAGGAATGATGTATTTAACTGTGGTATGGGAATTCATCTATTTCCCTTATACTGTAATCTCGTTTTATTATTCAATTTGTGTTATACCTGATCTAATTGTAACAGAACAAAGGACAGATTAGATTTCTTTTCCTTTCTGTCTCTCTCCCCCTCTCTCCCCTCTTTTCCTCTGGCTTTGTTTTTCTCCTTCTCTCTCTCCAGCCATGCTTTACCTGTTGATTTTGCTCATGGACAGCTGTCTGGTCATCCTCTCTGTATGAAGCAATACTATGGACTCTTTTCTTCCTATCGTCTTCCAGGACATACCAAAGATACCCTCGTGGCCCAGAAAAGCAGTGTAATGCCAGAACCAGAGCACATCATTGTTGCTTGTAACAATCAGGTAAATGAGCGTTCTTTTTTTATACCTTTCTGTATTTCTTAGTTTGCTTAAATTCACTCAAGAAGAGCCTGATGTCATCACTATTCAGAAACACAATTAGCGTGCTGCATATGAGCTCGCTTCTTACCAAGCATTAGCTGTCAATATTTCCAAAAGATGCTTCAGCAGCGATTTTGTCCTTAGCCCACATTGTGTTCCAAGTACAGCGATGCAGAAAGGAGGAATGTGGCAGAATTCATTTGCTTTCTCATTCAAACAAAAATGTTTATTAAACAGAGGTGAAACCACAGAGAAAAAAAATCTTGTTAGAGTGCATTTGCTGGAAATGCTCTTCTCTTGACAGTCAAGTATTGGCACACAACGCATGGCATATATACCACCGTCCCACGCAGGGGGGGCCAAAGCTATGCCTGAAGAAGTTAGCACAGGTACAGGCAGAAATACTGAAGCGTTAGAGTGAATCTGTCCCAACCAATAAATGCCGTCGAGCAGCAGAGTATATTGGTATAAGCAGAGTACCTTATAGCCCAGCTCGACTATTTGTAGTACCGGAGCTGTGCCTGCAGGCCCCCTTGGAATGAAGGGGTAGATCCCGGTGGTCCCTTTTCCAGGGAGTCCTGTTCTTCACCTCAATGGGAAGTTCTCTAGATTCTCTAGGTTATTTTTAAACAAATACTACCATGGAAATTATTTACATGCTTCCTGATGTTATCTCTTCAGGGTTTTTTTTTAAGCTTATTCAAATAACGTCTGTTTTATTTGAGCCCAACACACAGTATAAGTCCCCTATAGCAACTGGCGTTACACTGGTGTACAAAGACAGGAGGGGTGAGCCCTGCGCCAGCCCCCAGAGTTTTTGTGCTCCATTGCCTGCAGGCCTGGCTCTCCAGGCAGGACTTCAGCATCTCAGCACCTACCCAGGCGAAAGCAAAATGTTGGGCCAGTAAGGGTCCAACCCATCTGTGACTGTTCTTCTGACTTCTGTCATTTTTTTGCAGTTTTTTGTTTTGGATGTTGTCATTAATTTCCGTCGTCTCAGTGAGGGAGATCTTTTCACTCAGTTACGAAAGATAGCCAAAATGGCAGAGAATGAAGAGGAAATGCTGCCTCCAATTGGCCTGCTGACAACAGACGGAAGAACAGAATGGGCAGAGGCCAGGACGATCCTTATGAAAGGTTAGCAGCAGCAATCCCAGCTTTCTCTTCTTCATCATCTTCCTCCTCTTCCTCCTCACCATCATTGCCTTTCTTTGCTGGGAGTGAACATTACAGCAAATATAGGACTGAATGTGCAACCTCACTGCTGAATTTTGCTAGCAGGAGAAAACTCAATACCTGTAAGTGTTCAGATGTGTGTTACCAGGGAAGCAGCAGATGTGGTTTGACCCTTTGGCTGTGTATGTTTAAGTGTTACGCCGTGTAAATAGCTCTCGCTCCATTCTCTGTTTTTCATCACATAAATTACATTACATCAGATTTTGTGATTTGTCTCTTTCTTCACATCCATTTCGTACCAATAGGAATGACGTATCCTCTTAGCTTTTGGCAACTATTAGACGTTTTTCATCTCATCTAACAGAGGCATCTACAAGTTCAACACCTATTGAATCTAGCTGTGTACTCTCTCTAGTCAGTGGAGAAAAGCAGAAAGTACCAGGGCTGATTCATCCAAATCTTCAGTAAGTATCTAGGAAAGGTGACGCCAATTATTATCTGGGGATAGCGCTCCTCTCTTCCAACGACAGGCAGCATTTAGCTGTCGTGGATTCTGGACTTGAATGCCTGACTTTGAAACAGATGAAAATAAAGGGTGGGATTAGTCACCTCTATCACTTCACACCTTATATATTTTACCCTGAAGCTAGGTGATGTAAACACCCTCTTTTTGCCATTTTAGGTGACTTAGGTATTCATTTTTCCCTCCTCAAAAAAATGTTAACTCATCTCTTTATCCCTAGTTCAGCAATGCTACAGAAAATACTGCTGTTTTACCAATGCCCTGGAATACACAAGAGTTGCCAGTAGTCTCAAAATATGTTTACCATCCCAAGGAGGATCTTTCCTTTTCTTACTCAAGTTTATCTGTGCTTATAAAAACTTTATATAGATAAACACACGCAGAGTCCTGGCCATTATTACAGCATTATTACGTGGTACCAGTCTCATCTTCAGGCTTTCCCCCTCCCCTCCCCATCTTTTCTTTTTAAAGTGGGAGAAAAAAAGATTCCTTATTTTAATGAAAACTGAGATAAACACCTAATCATTTATTTTCATGCCACGCTTTTAAGTAAAACAGTGAATACCTTGAAACCTGCAGCAAAGTCATCTTTGTAAACCTCCATCATCCTGAAGAAAAAAAGACGCATCAACAAAGACTAGCAGAACCATCTCCACAGTGTGTTTGGATTGCCTGGCATTTGCTGAAATATTCATTTTAATGAACGGAAGCAAACCAACTCAGTTATGCAGCTGAAAAAAACGGATTCTGCACTAGCAAATATCACCGCAGTCTAAGCAGGAATCCCATCCTAGACCACTCGTATTAGCACAGCTCCTCTATATAGTTTAATGCATTGCTGTTACAGGTGGATACACGATTATTAACAGCCCTTTTTTCGTTCTTATCCGTGGTGTAATGTTCATGCAACAATAACTAACAGAGGAAGAGAAAAGCCTCTAGTGAAGCAGTGTGAGGTGGAAGGGGTCACTCCACAACTGTTCTGGACTGGGCAGGGAAAGAGAGGGTGCTTCGGGACGGAGAAGACCTATACAGCACTTTGCAGAGGTTATGAAGGAGATGTATACATGGGCCTGCATAGACCTACAAGTAGAGGATAGGACTTCCAGGTGAGAAAATTTCAAAGAAATTGTAATAAACCCAGCCATCACTGATTTATAAACACATTCAGTATTTTAACTGCATTCAGGCTGCAGAACTCACTCTCCTAAGTATACAAAGTGAATTCTTACTGCTATAGGGGCTGCTGTCCCGTGCGTACTGTGTCTGAATTTGATTCAGAACTGCCTTCTCGTATTTTCCTTTTTAAAACAAAAGCCCCAGCTAACCCAAAGCTGACTGGCCAATGCAATGCAATTGTGTGCATTAGAAAGGAAGAAGGACAAGAAATGCCTTGCAGGGCTTTAGGCTTGTTCTCACACTTCTCCATTGTTTCAGCTCTTTCTGGAAATACTTATTTTCCGTCCCAAGTCATGGTTCATGAGTTCCCGTGCAGTTCATTGCCTGCTTTACATGATAATTTTTTCAGTGTTTGATCAGCTCACTGGACGTGTCTGTTTCTTTCTGTAAGGGCATCTTTCCCCTTCTTTTCTGTTTCTAGCAGAGCTTAATTTTATCCACTCTAATACCTAGACTCAAGATACGCTGAAGCCGTATGTCAGAATAAGGGCTTCATATCTGTCAAAGATGTGTGGGCAGCAGCCACAATGAAATATATATAAACCTATCAGACAACATAAAGCAGAACACCGAGCAAGCTGTGAGCAGTTTGTAAATCACTATCCAAGCAGTTTTTCCTTGAAGGTGCCTGTCCGCAGACACCAGCAGCTGATGTGTATGGGGCAACTTCCATTCACAAGGATCTTTTCAGCCTTTGTGCACCCAGACCATCAATGGAATAAATACCACAATTACGGTCAGCCCTGCAAGTGTCAGATACTAGAAGAGCTTTACAGCCAAGAGGACAGGGACATGTCTTCTCCCTTATAAAGCTTCTGAACACTTTTGAAGACGATTCACAGGGACATCAGTGTTTCACATGTTGTAGGGGGGCACAGATCACTAGCAGAAAGCTCAACCTATCTGCTTGCCCCATCATAGAATCATAGAATCATTAAGGTTGGAAAAGACCTCTAAGATCATCGAGTCCAACCGTCAACCCAACACCACCATGCCCACTAAACCATGTCCCTAAGCGCCTCATCTACACATCTTTT
>NW_008795694.1:99038-120133 GCF_000699145.1 Aptenodytes forsteri | reverse complement strand
AAGAGACCGACCCCACCTCGCTACAACCTCCTTTCAGGTGGTTGTAGAGAGCGATGAGGTCTCCCCTCAGCCTCCTTTTCTCCAGGCTAAACAACCCCAGTTCCCTCAGCCGCTCCTCATCAGACTTGTTCTCCAGACCCCTCACCAGCCTCGTTGCCCTTCTCTGGACACGCTTACATCTGGACATCAGTTACAATCTCCTGGCTCAGGTCCTCGTAGGAGCTGGCAGGAACGCCAGGTGACTTCCCTAGGACTCTGCTTCTGTGGGCAAGGGAAGGCAACACACGATGTCCTCCACCAGCTCCCCACACAGCCTGCCAGAAGTCAGGCTGGCCACCCCCGTCACTCGGGCTGCCAGCGCTCCCTCGCAGGAGCCGCCAGACAGCAATGGAACCTCACCATAACCTGCAAGAGGCCGCAGCTCCCCCTCTTCCTCCTCGGCCACTGCTATCACTTGCCTCTCCTCTTGACACCTTTTTCATTTCTTGCGTATTTGCGCTCTTTTTTACTACACAGCGTCTGGAGGATGAACCTGGATGATAACACGCATCTGGGGTTTTTTCTAGCTCCTCGCTAACCTGTGTTACTCATTTTGGGAAGGTACATTTTTTTTTACTTTGAAAAATGCTGTTCTTTCAGAGTATCAAGCTCCTTTTCATATTTGCAAACATTAAGAGCATGGACATTTTTGAAATGGCTCCATATTTCAAATGCAAATCAGAATCATTTAATTTTAATTTTTTTTTCCATTCTTTCAGCTAAAATCATCTCCTGAATTGAGCACAGGTTTGTTGAACTTAGCACAGACTTGCAAGAAGTTTTGATCAATTTGAATTCATATCTTTAGTTAAGAACTTTCTGAAACACAAACATTTTCACCAAAATCTAGCAAAACCAGCAGATGAAAGCTGATCTGTTAAGAATGGAAGGAATTTTAAGTTGATGTTTGAAATCCCTTTTTCCTTTAATCTTGTTAACAACCATTTAACAGCAATTAATGATGTTATATGCTTTTAAATAAAACAAGTTCTTGTTATAGGTTCCACACTTTTATCCTTTCAGTTAAGAGCTGTATTAAGTGCTCACAATTAAATATTTCCTATGCCTCAAACTGGCCCTCAGAAGCGAACAAACCTTTACCTTCATAATATTTCTGAGTTAAAGAAACTGAGAAAAAAACCCCGCATAAATACACCATAAAGAAGGAGGAGAGCGCTGAGGACGACGTAAAAATAGCTTTTGTAGTCCACCTGTAGAAGCAAGAGTGACAGGATAGGGAAAAGAAATAGAGAAAGAGCGCCAGAAAAAGCCCGTTTTATTCAGCAGTACAGTAGCGACAGGAGGGAAGCGGAATGTGGCAACCCATGGTTTTGGCAATACCATGTTCAAAAACTAAACCTCACGACCTCATCCACAGATGTTTCCTCATGTGATGTAGGCAGTATACCCAGTCCGGGGCTTATTTCTCTAAAGCACAAGAAATGACCAGGGACAGGAGAGAGAAGAGGGTTTTAATACAAGAGCACAAAACCAACATGGGCCCTGCTGCTCCTTGTCCAGAAAAGGGTTTTAATGGGAGAACAGCACAAAACCAGTATTGGAACAGCAGGGCCTGAGCAGAATACTGCAGCAATAGCATGAGCTCTGAAATTCTCTGTTTTCCACCTGTCCTCTCTGTAGCTGTTACATATAAAATAAGTGAGCATTGCTGGCTTTAAGAGGAAAGCAGATCTATTTCATAATATGATTACTTCAGGAAATGAAAGGCAGAAAAAGAAAGTGGATATTATTGAATCATATGAAAGATACACAGCGATATTGCAAAAGTTAACACATGAATGAATGCCTTGGTGTACCGTTTCCTTGCGCTGAGAGGTTCTGCTGTTGGGAGGGCTCTGCAGACGCCAGCTCATTGCAGAGTCAGGGTCAGATCTTCAACGCTCTCCAAGGCAGCAGGGTTCCCCAGCCAGCCCTGCGCCACAGGTAAGAGGATGTGAACATTTCACTTTTTTATCCCCAGACTCTACTAACCGCGACTCTCTTGACATGATTGAACGGTGCATATGCCTGGTGTGCCTGGACAGCCCAAGCGGGGTGGAACTCAATGACACGAACATGGCATTGCAACTGCTACATGGGGGAGGCTACCATAAAAACGGGGCCAATCGTTGGTATGACAAACCTATGCAGGTAAAAACCTTACGGTACTACGATATTACTAGCACGTGGCAAGGGACTCCAGTTGCCCTCGTGGTAGGGACCACTTAGAATCAAGTGGGAGAAAGAGGGGAAGGTGGTGTCAGCATCTGCCAAGGCAGGGTTGGCGTGAGCAGCGCTGCTCCTTGGAAGGCAGGGGAAGCAGACCTACTGCCTTGCCGGCAGCGGGGGGGGCCTTCTCCAACACAGGTGCGCTTTCACCTTCCCTGAAGTTGCCCTTTGCACTTGGGGAGGTAGACAGATACGCAGACATACAGGTAGGTAGACATCTGATTAAAAAAAACGAAAACAAAAAAACAGTACGCATTTAATTGCGCTCAACCAAATGAAAGAAAAATGCTGGACTAGCATCCCAGAACAAAAAAGCAAAGCACAATAGCTTTCTCTGTTTTCTCTTCTCACGCATTTTCCTGACGCCCTAGAAATACTACCGCTTACAATTTAGCATGTGTTTAAGTTAGTATTCCGTTCTCACTTAACAGACTGTTTACTCATTTAATGACATCCTTGTTGAGACTTTCCTGGAAAGTATTGATCTCTCCAGCCTTTTTCCCAATCAGATTTTGATTGTCATATTTGGCAGTGTCGCACTGTTATTTTCACATTTTGCAATAGACCCAGGGTGAAGCAATGTATTAACATCCAACTGTCAACAATGTTGACATCTCATGAAAAATTGAAAAAACCCCTGACTGATGCATTGCTTGCGCAATGCTTGTTGCTCTTGCCATATCTAAGAACAGCAACATGAAAAGAGAAACCACTAATTTCACTTGCGCTGACTTACCCCAGTGCAAATACATTTCAGTAGTCATTCCTGATTTATGCCACTGCAAATGACGTTATTAGCAGGCTCCAGTGCTGTGTTCTTAGAGAACAAACCATTTGTCTGTAGTTAGAATCCTCTGTTATTTTCAGGGCCACTAGTTGAGATGTTTCAAGCAGATGAGAATAAACAAGATTTTGTTTACTATCAGAAGGTAGCAGAAAGCAAATAAATTTGCATAGTATATGGGAGAGCTTCATCTGTTCAGATGTATTCAGGCCAGAAGTAGTTCAAAGGCGAAGAGAAATTCTTAGGGAAAAAAGATCCCATTTTCTTTCCTGGAAACGCAGGTTATGTAGGAAGCCATTCTCGTAGCAGGACTTGTTCTTTCTCTCCATATTCTTCTTCAACTTTGCAGTAAGGCATCAGAAAACGTCCAGGTAAACTTTTTGCATCACACACTTACTCTGTGAAAACCTCATGGGAACCAGGGAGGCAGGACGCGCGTGTGTGATACAAACGCGCAGAGTGAGCTGAGTGGGAGAAGTCCAGCCAAAGACACTTCAAAAGAAGTGGGGGGAGAAGTCCAGAAAAAGGACAGGAACCACGTGAGACGAGTTGCAGTTTTGTCCTAGACATCTGCTTTTGTTTGAGATGCAGAAGTAACCGACTGCATGGGGGTATCACGGAACTACAGTGCAGCAGGTTAAGTGTCACCAGTTATACCATGCGTATGCAATGAAATCAGGAATGAAGACAAGAGGGAAAGGAAGAAAACGCCACCAAAACCCCACAACCAAAAAAAAAAAAAAAAAGGTAAAGAGAAAGCAGGGCAGTAAAACAAGCTATGAAAAAGCTATCAAACAAGGATGGGCTTGCTCATTTGATATGATATTTGTAATAAAATGCGATCCTAAGGGACTTCCCAGATACAGAAGTGGCATTGCCCCCAAATGTGGAAGGAGGACCCCGGCCTGTCTTTCTATTGACGGGTTTTCTCTGCCATAAAGCAGATGCTACATCCGATTTCTGGACTCCAATGGGAGTTGCTAAAATTTACATTCTCGCAGGACTCAGTCCAAAATAGCAGCATGAAAGGGATCCAATGCAACGCCATTCACGGGACAAGAAAGTCCCTGCGATAAGTCACCCACTGACCTGTAAGTCAAGGAAGTTCCTGATATGAGCAATAGGAAAACCACAGGAGAACGACAACATCTTTTGTTAGGTTGCCATCATGGGTAACTTACCCAGAACATGATTTATTCCCTATGTATCTTGCACTTGTTCTTTTCCTTGCTCAGTTTGTGGTAGGAAGAGACGGAGTCTGCGGTACCGTGTGTGAACATTCCCCTTTCGATGGCATCGTACTGGTGCAGTGCACTGAACACTTGCTCAAGCACATGTGAGTCCCCTTTCAGTACAGCTATCGTACTCGCTCCAGCCCCCGGGAAGCCTCTGCCAGTGGCAAATTCCCCCTGATGCACAGGGCCACTAAGACCCATACAACTGTTGGAAACCAGTCATTTACCTGCTAAAAAAAGCAGTGTTTAACAAATAGATTATTCCTGTGACCTTAATGACTTTTCTCTCACATACTGACAGGAAAGAAAGCTCCAAGAAATTAGTCCGAGCTGACTCAGTGAGCGAGCTTCCTGCTCCACGGAGACTAAGGTGGAAATGTTCCCCTGAAATTCAGGCACATTTGGCATCATCAGCAGAAAAACTCCAAAGGTAGAACAGATGCCTCATTTTTCTCAGCAATGGCTGCAAGCTGGGAACTACCCGGCACTGTGAGTGCAGGCATGGGTTTCCTCCTGGAGGGCTCTCCCTGCCCTCCCGCTCCTCCTCATCTTCCCAAGGTGGACATACCTAGCATCTCTTTGCAGGATGGCACCCTTACGGGCTGGAGCTGCTTCGCTGGATTCGGGAATTGCATTAGCATTGTTTTCCTTCCATGTAAATATTAGAAAAGCTAAAGACCACTGGAAAAACAGCTGAGTCCTATTTGCATGGGATGCAAACAGTGCAGGTCCTCTGTTTCTGTGGATGCATTTTATAGGATTGACCTGACTAAAGCCGAAGCCAGGGCAATGGGGATGTGTTTATGGGACAGTAGAATACAACTGGTTTGAATAAACAATTTGAATTCAGGAATGTAATTTGTTTACATCCATGTTGCTCCAACAAAGGTTAGTTCTTCTGACTCTGTTTCCAGACTGTAAAAGATTTGCATGATCTTTGGGGGTGGGGATGGCAGTGAGAGATTTTCTTCCAAATTATTTCATCTCAACACTCGGGCCTGTGATCTCTCTGTAGAGAATTAACACATTGCCTGCGTGATCAGCTGTAAGTATGTCCAGCGTGATTGCATTAGATGAGAACTCGAAGTGGCTAGAAGCATACATGAGAGTATGAAAACATTCAGGATGCAGAGTAATTCCTTTTTGTTTTTAAATAAAGGTAGTAGTCCTCTAAATTGAAGCTTGCAAGGAGCTTACAGCCTTCATCAGGTTTTAAATCCACTCATGTCTCACACTAGTAAATCTCACAGAAATTTGTCAAGAGCAAGGGAGGCCCTGGCTTAGGCTTTTTTTTTTTAAAAAAAAAAAAAAAAAGATGTTTTACTCAAATGAACAGAATGACCCGAGTGCCACAGCTCATGTTAAGGCTGCAGACAACAAGCCCAGTCTAGCACCTGTATGAATAAAAGTTACTAACTAGGAAGACGTGACCAAAGGCTGGGACTGGCTGCAGAGCAGGAGCCCACTCACCTCCGAGAGGGTACAGGCAGAAAATGATCTCTGGGTCTTATCTGCAAATGGAAATGGAACGTGAGATTCTTGCATCTCCCCCTGCAGTAACTGCCTCTGCTTGTTTTCCAGGATAGTAAAAAACCTAGACTTTATCGCCTACAAGTTTGAGAACTATGGAAAGGAGTTCATTAAGAAACAAAAGATTAGCCCAGATGCCTACATTCAAGTAGCACTTCAGCTGGCATTTTACAGGTAAGGTTACAGGTAATTCAAATCATAGGAACAAGCACAAGAGGAGATTCACAATTTGGTTTTTTTATACAGAGGGTCCATTTTCTCCTCAGCACCGAAACAAATGCCTCCTGCATGGAGGTGAGTGATCTTGCCTAATGACCGTAGGTCAGACAAGAGAAATTGCCACCCGGTTCTGAGACGGAGTACTCCTTTCCTTCACTCCCTTTCCCTCTCCTTGCTCTACCTTCCCATCCCCGTGTCCCACACACGCCGTTCCCAGCCAGTACCCTCCCCACAGCTGCCCCTGCCCTTGGCATAGAGAAGAGGGTGAGGGGACGTGGCGGGGAGTGGCAGACAACCCTGCCACCCACAGCAGCAGAAGCAGCCAGGGACTCCAAGTCCCCGGGGCAGAAACACTCCCTTGCCGCTGCGGGTAGCATGGGAGGAACGGTGGCAGTAACCCAGAGCTCACCGCATACGCATCCCCTGCACCGCAGGGAAAAATACTACAGCAGCATATCAGATCAGAGTTCCTACGCAGGAGAGTAACTACTGCCGCTTCCTTCTTCGCAGGCATCCCAAGATTTGATAATATCCTCTAATTTCCATGGTATTATCAAAGTTAAAAGCTCCTCTCTACGTTGTCGGAACAGCTAACGCTCCAGGCTAGAGATTGGTTGCATGGTTTCCTGCAGAACAGCCTATTAGACGAATAATTCTTTATCGTGTCAAATTAAATCCTGAAGTGGTCTTTACCTAGTCAAAACCAGAGATGCCCAACACATTTTGCATACGCCATTAACATCTGTTAAACATCCATTTTGCGTATTCCGTTAACCAAACTCCAACAATGGCCGGGTCCAAGATTTTCATCTGGATCCCAGCCATGATATAAATCCCGTGTATGCAACAAAAACCTTAGGGGACAGTCATGTTCTGAGAGACCTGCTTCAACTGGAAGGCACAGTGGTGCCTGAAGCAACGAGTAGTAGCTGTATACCTGGACCCAAATTAAACCATAGTCTTCACACTCTGTTCTATTTGCTATGTGGGTTTTCATTCCAGCTCACAGTCTCAAATAGCACCCTTCTCCCCTTTTAGTTTTCTATTTTTCATTCACACACAGAGTGCATTTTTTCTTGTTTTAAATAAAACATATTTCACGCCCATAAGTAAATGATTAATTACACAATTATTTTATGATGCGGTACAAATAAAACATTCCTTGAGATCTTTCAGTAAATTTTAGTTTCACTAGCCTTGTTTTTACACAGCAAGTCATTTTTTACTGGCAATGCATAACTAAAATGTATACAGCTGTATGCAGCTCCTCATATTAGAAAGGAGTGAGCATCCGTCTTTTTTAAGTTTCTTATAGAATTCTATCAACATTAAGATGAACACTATGCGAAAAATAAAATCGTGGCTGTAACAATAAAACATACCAAGCCTACATTTCTTTTAAGCTTTATGACTCCTTGAAAAGAATTATTCTTTGTTTTTCTTACTTCATTCTCTCAGATGCCACAGGAGACTTGTCCCTACCTACGAAAGTGCTTCCATACGCCGATTTGACGAGGGCAGAGTCGACAACATTAGGTCTGCTACCTTGGAAGCATTTGCTTTTGTAAAAGCAATGACTGATGACAAGAGAGCTCTATCGGTATGTTGGTCTGTCTCCCTCTGCCTTCTTTGGCAAAACACTAAGCAAATAGTGCATTCATGATCCCCAGTCTCTCGCTTTTTAACTGTTAACCGAGAACATAAAGGCACAGGGCAGGGTAGCAAGCCTTACACGATTTTGCTTTTCGTGCAAACCAACCATTAAGCTAAATATAAATATTTCCTTATTTTTATTTAAGCATCCAAAAGATTCAGAGGTGCCTAAACATGACATTATAAGAAACAAACCATCTGATCTTAGTCTTAGCACTGTCTTCTGAACGATCTATCATCAGATCCAAATTCTGCTCCCTGGAGAGATCGAGGCTGAACATGCAAAGTTCAGGATCATTATACTGCCACACCAGGGGAACTGCCTGGCAGGTCCCCTCCAGTAGACAGCTCTGCTGCAGACTGCAATGCGTGAAGTGATATAATTCACGTGCTTTGATTTTTGGATAAGGTGGATATATTCTGGCTGATCTTTTTGGTTTTAAAGGTATGTTTCTACCAAATAGACTTAGGTTTATAGGATCCTCAAGGGGGCTGAACCTTCACGATGAAAAAACTTCATCAAGCTAATAAAACAACTCTCCGAACTGTCCTGACATCATCCTGCAAAAAGAAAAACTAAATTGCCTTTCTTTGAGACACCACCATCTGTTTGCCAGAAGCATGAGTACTGTACATAGTAGATGGGGATGCAAAGAGGTACAGCTGAGACAGCTGAGACTATAGCTGCACAGACAGCTTTGGGCACTGTCCCTCCCGCCATCCCCGGAGAGCCTCCCTCAACGTCTCTCTGTGTGCCACTTCCACCCACTGCACTTCGCAGCTGTCCAGGGAATTTCCAGGTAGCTGTTTAGATGCAAAACGCTGCCACAACGTAGATTATTTCGCACAGTAAGCCCACTCCAGTGGCAACAGCCCACATGACTGTTCTTTAGAATCTAGCATGGCATTGCTAGAAGTATTGCTGGGCTGTAGATTAAGTGTAAACTAATGAAATATTGTGCACCAAGCTCTAATGTCCCAGAGGATGAGGCAAATTTGCCCAGGTAAGTGCTCTGTTCCTCCACTGCTTCTTCAATCTCCTTAAGGTTACCGTGCCCAGAATTTAGCTCATGAGGAACAAGACTCAAGTAAGTTCCATGTTAAAATGATAACTCAAAGGAAACCTGAAGTAATTCCCTACGCTGAGTGGGTAATTCAAGGCAGATTATGACCATACTATTACACTTAACAGTGACTACCATACCATAGACAAGAAGAGGCTGTTGTTATTTGCTGTCAGTGTCCTGTCTGACAACATGGTTCTTAATTGTATTTCATTAGCATCTAATGAATGCTGTCACCTGTGCATACCTTCCCCTCCACACTTGGGTGCTCAGCACACCCCCAGCCCCAACACACATTGCTGCAGGCTGACTGTACTCCTAGGAGGAGCCAGCCTGCTCCTAGCACGTTGTTTTGCCAGATCCTTCTTGTTCCCTCCAACAATCTCTTCCTACCTTCCTTCTTCCAACACTTACTGACTTCTGCAGCTCTCCCAAAGCTTCAGCGTTTCTCACTGTTTTACCACCCAAATCTGAGATTGTGCCCACCTTTCACAGCATCCTAAACTGTATTGCTTCGCAGAAGCAAGCAGAATGCCATGCCTGTCTAGAGTGAGCTTGGTCTCAGCCCCCAAATCTTTATATTGCATGCCTTGGCAGAACCGAATAGGGAGAATAATGGTTTCATTCCCCCTGAAAAACCTGCAATCATAACGCAAAGCAATCCACTGATAGCTTTCCTGGCTTCTTGCCCACTGAGACGTGCAAAGGACATTTAAACGGGTCTGTGATTGTTCTTTCCCACAAACTTTCAGAAATCTTTGTTTTTACGTGAACATCTTTCAGTTCAAAACCATATATATTGTTATCACAGAATCATTAGGAACAAAATTCACTTAACGCAACCCTATTCCAAGGTGATTTCTTTAGCCCTACAGATTGCCTCTGGATGTGAAGGGGTTAATTCTATTTTTTGGTCAGAGAGATGAATCACTTGGTTTAGGTAGCCCTGAACTCCCCAAAATATTGTTTGTTAACAGCCATTAATCCACATCGAATTAAAAACAGTTTTCTATCTGATGCTAATAAAAGTGATCTTCAAACGATGGCTTGAACAGTCACCAAAGATTGATCGAGTTGGATTGATTCTCTAGCAGGAGAAATATCTCATGCATTTGACACTTGCTGTAAGAGAAGCAGCAACTGACACTGCAGAGATTGCTGAATAGCTGTAAATTCATCAGATTTAAAGACTGCATTTGGTAATTTAATCTGTATAAGGGGTCTAAGGCCTAGCTCTGGCCCTATGAAAAAATATCAGACTCTGTACTTTGAAGGTCCCTGATGGTGGCCTTGAATTGCTCCTAAAATGAATTCTTTGTTCAAAAGATCATTCATCGTCCATAGGAGCTGAAGGTTCCCTGTTTATCTGGAGACCTGGTCATTTCTGGCTGTTTCAGGGTCTCCCAAAGTTGCAGTGTCGGACTTGATGTACAGCAGGGCAGCACTTCTTAGGATTGTTCCCTTAATATAAAAGGCTGCCATTTGACAGGAGTCAAAATTTACTAGCTTGTTATCTGAAATGTGAGGCATCTGTGGATAGTAGAGCAGCCTTGGAAAATTCTAGATGCCCTTTCACACAGGGGAGTAATTTTTTGACCAGCTAGTAAAATATCAGTAATGGCTTTCATTAATATCACTGTCATTGTCTAGATAAACCATTCCGGAGAAGATATACTGCCTGGCTGTTTTGAAAACACTGAATTACACTAGGCAGTTATTCTCCCTCCTTCAAATGGAGTGATTCAATTAGTAATAATCTACACCCACAAAATCCATGGAAGGAATCCATGAAAGAAACTGCAAGTCTTTCCTTGACTTCAAACAAACCACCGCCGATAAGCCTGTTCAAGCCTTGCACACCAGGCACCGTTGCTGATCAGGACATTGAATCCCTATGGCTTTTCATTTAGAAAGAGTACTTGCACCCGAGCCAGGAGCAAAGGACATTTGAGAGTGCTTGCTGTTTGGCTGCTGGTTAATTGATGGACGATGCTATTTCTTTGAGAGTTTATTCAATAATAGGTATTTTTTGATTCTTCCAACAGGCTTCTGAGAAGATGCAGAGATTTAAGGATGCAATTGCAGCTCAGACTAATTACACTATTCTGGTAAGTAAACCACCGCTTTGTCTGAATAAGTTAGTTAGTTTTTTCAAGAAAAGTATGAAGATACAATCATTAACTATTTGAGCACCAGAAAACGTAGACATCTCTAAATAGGAAAGTGCCTGCTATGTCACACCTATGAAAATTTCTGATGATGCAAACACCCTCCAAATAGACATATTCAACTAACCTCACCTTAAAAACCACTTCCTGGAAAGCAAAGTAACAAAATTCTGCATTAGACATCAGTGGCAAGACCATCAGTCTTGGGCGTTAGCTCTCCTATCTAGAACTGTTATGGAACATGACACTCTGTATTCAACATATTAATGCGGAATATGCATCTGTGAAACGTTTATGATTTGTATCTGTGTCATAATTAGGAGACCCAGACACGAATTAGGATTCCACTGTTTGGTGCTGTGCAAATTAACAATTCAAAAATGGCCTCCATCTTAAAGAGCTTGCAATCAAAATTTAATAAAGGGATTTTTTTATATATATTGAAAGGTTTGCAAGGAGGAACAGTAGCCAGATGAAATAAGCCTTTATTCTGAGTGCTCTGTGAAATGCAACATGAAATGTTAGCCGTGCAGATAGCCAAGAAGTGGCAAGGACAGCTGAGAGCCTTAGCAGGATGAGAAGTAAGCAAGGCTTAAAAGCAACCAATTTAACTGCTGTGTAACACGCATGAGAAGTAGAACTTCAACTGCAAAATCCAGATCCCTCAAATTTACAGGTATTTAGACCCATAAGCGATGAAGTTACAGATAAGCTCGACAGCTGTAACATGTCAGGAACTCTTTTTTCCCCCTAAAACGAACTATTTCTGCATTTTCTTATGTTCCTCTTCCCTAAAGGAGAGAGGTCCTTATCTGGGACCTGATCCTCAGGTGGACTGGTATTCCAAAGTGCCATTTCTAATAAAGGCCATTAACAATGAGCGAACGATTATAGTAAGCTCTCTTTTAAAGACCTGAATGCAGTGTCTAATAAAAGGAAGACATGCCCTCCAGTGAAGAAATCAGTGTAGTATCAAATACAACTCATTTTCTGTTGATCAAAAATGAGACAATTCAGCCTGGGTAATGCTCTACATTCCACTGTGCCAAGACAAAGCACAGACTTACTTGCTCTACAAACAACTTAGTCAAACCACTCATGAAATTAATAACTGTTAATAACCAGCTACGTTAAGTGAATTTGCTACCTATGGTTTTGCCTCAGACCATTGCCTAACAAACCCACATTGCTGATTACTGTTTAAATACTCGTAATATTCAATAAATCATTCACTTCCAGAGGTGGTTTCAAAGGTATACGCAGACCACTGGAGAGGTGAAGTGTTGCTTTCAGGCAGGATTTGCTCCTAAGACTGTGAAACAAAAGAAGCAGGGAAGAAAAAATGGTTTGGGGTTTCAAGCGTTGTGCTGGGAACCCACATCTTAGAAGCTGAGACTCCACGTCATCTCTAAAGCAGCGGCAAGTCTTACTTCAGGGGAACTGTCTCACCTGACCCATCTCGGGGTAATCTCACAGCAAACACAACATACTGTAGGTCTACTAGGTCACAACCAGTGGAATTTCTGTACACAGCTCTTTAAAAAAAAAGAAAAAAAAAATTCCATTAAATCCCCCCTCCAAGTCATTTCAGTTCCAGAAACTGTTACAAAATTCAGCCTCCAGTGTAGCTCATGGGAAAATATTAAAATCGCCATCAGAAAATTAATTTATCTTTAAATTTAAAAAGGTCTCCAGGTATTTCTACTGACCAAGCTGCCCTTTCTTTCTCAGAATAGCAGAACATAATTGTTGTGCCTTTAAACTGTGGGCAAGACTTACATGGTCTGACTAAATCATGTGTAACAGACTGAAATGTAATAGCTCCTAAGAAAAACAAAGAAATCTACTTCATAAAACAAAAAGCAATTTAATGATTTTATTTCCCCTTGTTAGGGCTTACTAGTAGCATTGCTATCTTAAATGTGGAGCTCTAAAATTCAATTTAGCACAGTTTTTTCCTATGCGTTGACTCACAGTTTATTTCGTTAGCCTGTCTCGGCCTCTCTTCAGACATGACATTGATTTATGTTGCAAAAATGTCATTGCTAACAGCCTTATAAATCTTGTGTGAGAGCAAAATATTTCCTTTGATTATCAAGTCCGTTTCCCTCTATGGGAAGAACAGCGTAAACGCTGCCCTGATGTATGCTACTTTTCTGCAAGCATCCTTGCTCCGTCTGGGCTGGTGGACAAACAGCCCCTTTACCGATGGGTGCCTACTCCTTAATAAACCAGACAAGATTATGCACTCCCGGCCCCCTGCTTCAGGCACTTAGTGGTTAAAATAAGTGTTGTTCGTCTGTGGGGTTTTTTTAATTCTCCCCTTAAGAGGAAAACCAAGCTTGTGCTCTTTTTTAAATCCTGCCTTCTCTCAGGTTGCTTGTTTCGCTCGTTACAAGGGGCCTGTGCCACGGGGCTATCAGTTCTGCTCTCAGTGTAGTACGACGTGCCTTGTTCAGCATCCCCTTCCTACGTGACTTCAGCCTGGTACCGGGGATGAGCTACAGCTCAGTCCTCATAATCAATGCTCTTACCAGCTAGAATAAACCTAGACTGAAGGATTCTAAACGCACGTTTTAATCTGAGGCAAATCCTGCCTGGCTGCAACAGCTCAGTGCTGTTCTTCAGATGCCAAAATTTTGATTTGGTTTCCTAAAGAAACAAAACTCTGTAATTATCCTGTCTGCCCATCTCCCACTACTGACTTTTGATCCTGTTAGCCATCTTCAGTCACATTTGCCAGCAGGACAAAGACCTTAAAGCTAATAAATTCCCTAAGCCTGTAGCATTAGAATCATAGAATCACAGAATAGTCTGGGTTGGAAGGGACCTCTAAAGGTCATCTCGTCCAACCCCCCTGCCATGGGCAGGGACATCCTCAACTAGATCAGGTTGCTCAGAGCCCCGTCCAGCCTGACCTGGAATGTTTCCAGGGATGGGGCATCCCCCACCTCTCGGGGCAACCTGGGCCAGTGCTTCACCACCCTCAGCGTAAACAATGTCTTCCTTAGATCTAGTCTAAATCTACCCCCCTTTCGTTTAAAGCCATTCCCCCTTGTCCTGTCGCAAAAGGCCCTGCTAAAAAGTCTGCCACCATCTTTTTTATAAGCCCCCTTTAAGTACTGATGGGCTGCAATAAGGTCTCCCCGGAGCCTTCTCTCCTCCAGGCTGGTAGGTATTAGGTATTATTAGGTAGCTGGATAGAGCAGAGAGACCCAAGCATAGCAAGCTCATGGCAGAAAGACTTACTGCAGGCTCAGCAGTAGTTCTTGTGAGCTGGCTCGCTGGCCACCAGTGCTGCTAACGTTCAGCCACTGCACATGCTGCCGATCACCTCGGCTGTAACCACGAGAGAGGAGAGGAAACTGGGGACATTCGGGAGCAGGGTTTGGGGGCCGGCATGGCTGGTTCTGCGCTGGGGATGATGGTGAGTGGGGACAGGGGCAAGCAGGATGGCAAGTAGACTGCTCTAGGTCTCTCGCTTGTCAAGCACATTGTTCTCCTTTGTTAAGCGCCGTTTAATTTGTTTCTAGACTCATGGTGCCTGGACTACGGTACCATCCAGCTATGCTGTCCTACACTTACTGTTTCCAATTGCCTCATTAGAGTGAGGGCTAAAGTAAGGGCTGCCCCTGAGATAATCCAGCTCTGCAACGATGCCAGCACCGGGGGAGGGGGAGGGAACTGGGATATTTGAGCAGTGAATTAAATTGAGAAGGCATCTGTGTCCCTAATCTCAGTCTTCTCAAGTGGTGGGGTATGCTAGTAGATCTGTGACAGATCACTGGTAAATCTCTCTGTTATTCTCTGATCACTGTTAAGTCTGTTGCAGACGTCTACCAGATCTTTGGATATAAATTCTATGGAATAACACATGCTTTACCTGCCAGAGTCAGACACAGGCAGCAAGGCAATGAAAGATTAATTTGTTCCAATTTGGAGGTGGTTTGGAGCCTCTTATGTTGAAATATAATCCAAGTGACGCACAGGAAATTCCAAAACACACTTAGAGATTTCTGGTGTCCCATACGCTCCCCTCAGCAGCTTTGGAAGCCCAGCCCATGATATTCAGCTCTGAGAGATGGTGAACACCCAGAACGCCAGATAACTTCAGCACATAATACATCTCAAGACCATCTCCTTCCGAATTTTTATATCTTCAGAGCACCATATGAATTTCTAGTTACTGATCATCAGCAAAGTACGTACTCAGAGTAATAGCTGAACATTACAGGCGTTACCTCACTCAAACCAAGTTCAACTCTGACCAGAAAACAAGGCAGTAACAGCCAAGAAAATGTCTCCATACTCAGTTAAATGCTGGTGTCTTATCATGTTGTACACAGGCTATTACTGGAATGGCAATAGACAATCATCTGCTAGGGCTCAGAGAGGTGGCACGGGAACACATCAAGGAACTGCCAGAGATATTTACGGATGAGACATATTTGACAAGCAATCGATTCATCCTCTCGACCAGCCAGGTGAGTTTCTCCTGTTCACTGGTCTTGCTAAGCAAAGGCTAATTCATTTGTGTTCTGCCAGACCTTGTAGCTCACAGAGAAAACGATGTATTAAAAAAAAAAAAAAAAAAAAGAGCTGATACTATCGAGAAGTCTGCAAAGTTCTCCAGATTTTTAATCCAGTTCTGGTTCATTCCACAAAATCAGCACAGTAAATACCAACTGAAGTTATCACTTCCCTTGCAACAGCCCAAAGCCCTTCCTGGAAATGCACACAAACAAACTCAGTAAAATTTGTATGAGGGCTCAGTGTTTCCTCACTTTCCAAACGACCTATCTCCCCATTCCCTTTCTTCTCCTCCTTCCCCTAAGGTGACAGTTCTAGTGGGAATTCTTTAGTCCAGTGACAGTACAGCCACAAGCCAGACAGGCTGCCACTCTGAGAAACAAAAGCCAAGAGCCATGAGGCAATTTTACTCTTAAAAGTAGCTGCGTTTGAAATCTTCGAGAGCCTTCAGTTACTCGGTGTAAGACTGCAGCCTCTGCAGGCGTGCATCTTGGATTTACAGACATTTTACAGACATTTACGGATTTACAGTTATTTGCAACTATATTAAGATACTCTAAGAGTCAACATTTCCTACATTTAACGTCCTGAATAAGGAAACATCTTTATAGCACGCAGCCTAAAAATTAAATGTTTCATTGCATATAGTAGCAGTCCTCATGAAAGAAGAAATCTATGTAGGAATTCATTTACTGAAGCACTAACCCAACTGCACTGATTGGAACTATGCAACAAAAGAGACTCATAACATCATGCTACAGCGTAAAACCTTAAGAAGTAATTTGATCTTTCCATAACGTTTGTAGGCTTTCAGACGTGAGTGAATGTAACCAACATACTACTACATAAATTCTCCAAGAAACTATCCATGAGCAAAGAGTGCTTCTGAATAGCTTTATGGCCTTCGGCTGTTGCACAGCAAATTTATCTGACAATTCTATGGCTCTATTAGCAGGACTAATGGCTTGTTCTGCACCATTAAAGAGGCAAACGTCATTTGTGAAGGCCCATGTACACAAAGTCTGAAACAGATTTCTAACTCATCTTTTATTCTCTGCAGTAGAAAGTGTTTCACTCCTGTATGTTGCCATGATTAAACTGAGGTGTAACAGAAACGTAACATCTAGATGCATTAAAATACGTTTTTATACAGCATCACAATTACAAATTATTATTAGAAATGGACAATACTACTTTCCATAATTGATTACAGTCTTCACATTACAAGTTTAACATAACCTTAAGATAACCTTAAGAAATTAAAAACCTTAAGAAATTAAAAACCTTAGTGAAGTTTTATGTATCAGAATTACATACAGCCTTAAAAATTCCGTATCTATCAGTAACAAAGCTCATAGCTCTTGAAGATCTGTATAAAGTGAGCAAAGAAATGCATTATATCCACTTCAAATTATACCAGTTTTCAAACGCTGGCAAACAAACAGAGCAACCAAATTCTATGCTGAGATCAGCTTTTACCTTCCAAGTGTCAGCTCCAGGTCTGGACTTCTGAAGGAAGTGATATTCTACAAGGGGGATTCACCACATTTCCAGCATTTGTAGCATTTATCCTTTTCCTCATTCCTAACCCACCGATTTCGGGTGCCCTGATTAATCAGAGATCACTCCTTACCTTCTCCCTGCAACCAGGTTCCAACTACTACGGAAATGTTCTGCTGCTATGGGCCCGTGGTGCCCAATGGTTACGGGGCATGTTATAACCCTCAGCCAGAGCATATATTATTCTGCGTCTCAAGCTTTAAAGACTGTAAAGAAACCTCCTCAGACATGTTTGCAAAAGCTGTGGAAGAAAGCCTCCTAGAAATGAGAGATCTGTGCAGCAAGTGCAACTCTACTATGGCAAAGCCACTTGCTAAACAAGAAGCAGCCCCGCAGCTGCAGAGTGACCGCAAACTCTGAGGCTGTGGGAATTACTCTCCTGAATTCACCTTATGAAACAATGACGTAGTTGTTCAAAGGCAAGATAGTACTAGTAATATATTAGCGTAGAACCAAAATGTCATTTGTTTTACATTGTTGCCAACGTTTAAAACGCTGTAAGTACTAAATCTGCCATTTCTCGCTTGAGAGTCGGCAAAAAAGGTTCGGTCTCACTGGCTGCGATGAAGGAGGAGGTAATACGAGCATGTGTTGTGCTACCATTTCTAACCATAATCAACTTAGGCCATTTTATCACCTAAAAAATCGAGTAAGTTTGTATATGACATAAATTAAATACTAAGGCACACCAATTAATTAATATCCCCTGCAAGTAGTTCTAAAATATTCACATCTATTCCTGCAAGATTTGCATGTAAAGGAAAAAAAAAGAAATTTCCCCTATTGGGAATGTTGAGAATAACATTGTAAATAATAGGCTGAGGCCATTAAATCTTGCAAATTTACATGAAGAGTATTTAATACCACCATGCTATTTCCTACATAAGAAAAGCAGATTATTTTTAAGAGTGGCCGCTGTGTATTTCCACAAACAGAGTTTGGGAAGATTATACTAGTGTTTGCATGTTCCCCCAATTCAAAAGTGCTGCAGAAATAATTTCGCCTTTATTCTGGTTTGCACTGGCCTCCAGCACAGTCCCATTCCGAAAGCAGCGTATTGGAGGTAAGATCCATCACAGAGAACTGGGAGAATTTTGTCTGTAATAAATTGACGTAATTATTTCTTTCTATCAGTGAGCAAAATCCAGTCTTGACAGAGAGGCAAAGCACAAAGCGTAAGTGCAATTCAATCCTACTTAAGACCTTTTTTGTTTGCACAAGAATGAATTTAGTCATTGTGACTAGCAGGAGCGTGTATGCAACCACACAAAATCAAAGAGCAATAAATAGCTAGAATGAAGAGGCAAACTTGCAATATAAGGAAGTCTCCAAGCTAGAGCTATAAATACCAGTTTAAGAGTACTGGTACTCATATCAGCTTTGCATCATCCCACTTGGGAGGGATTTATATTTTTAATAGTAGATGTAGGGTATCATATTCTGCAATATACAGTAAATTCAATCAGGAAAATAATACAGTATCTGGTAATTCCCATATTCTGCGAGTGTTATCCTGAGGGTTTTCTCATTATGTCTTTCATTCCCTACAAATCCTTCCAAGGACTGATGTTTTCAGTTACCTTCTCTCAAGCTCAAATATGTTGCCTTGCTTCGAGGTGTTCAGTCATCATCGTTAGACCACAACTTGCTCACTGACTAAAGACACTTACTTACTAACTCCAGCGCGGGCCCCTTGCTAGGCAAGCTGGAGCGCGCTCGGCAGCACCGCTTATTTGCCTGTGGGGAAGCGGAGACATTTCTTCTTCCTTTGTAGACTGAGCAATCACGTGCTTAAGTACTCTCAAGCCTAAAAGCAGGAGAACAGATTTATTACAATAAACTAGAAGCGCAGATACGTTTCTGTCTAAGAACTCTAGATACAGAGTCAGTAGCTTATACGTGTCCGTGCTTCTTTTGCTGCCTCTTCGGAGTTGCATACATGCAGTTGAGCAGTCTGCTGGATAAAGGCTGTCCACAGCCCCAGGTGTGAAAGCACAGTGGGCCCGATAATCAATCGGAGCAAGCCAGCTATGTTGGAGCAAATCAATTGATTTACAGTGATTGAGAGCTGGGCTCATTTTTTTTTAAAGTTAATGCGTTCATTTAAAAATATGTATGTTTCATTACTCCGAGAGCTGTGGTTCAAACCAAAGATGAAATCTATTTTTTAGATTATATAAATAATATTATGGCATAAAAGCTGCCCCAAAGTTAAAGTGTAAAAAAAATAAAGAAAAAAAAAAATCAAGAAAACTGTTACACAAACCAAATGTTCACTTAATGAATATACGGTTCAAAATATGACTTTAAATTGTTCCTATACTATAATTATGCAAATTACTTTGAAACATTCCCAGTAATTTTGCTTTGTTCTGTCTCATGTCACTACAAAGGCATTCTGCGTTTTTAACACAAATGTAGCACTATAATCTCCAGATTTTTTCACAGAATTATATGTTTAGAATGATAACCATATTTTAAGTGTATAAAAATGCTGTGAATAGTTGATTATTTATTAATTTGCTTCTAATGAAATACATAATTTTATTTTGTATTCCTAGTTCCATAGGTACTGATATTTATTTGCAAACATTACCTGTGTTTTCATTTTACTTTTTTGACTGGAATTTTAACAGTAGCTCAGACACTGCGCTCACCACACAGTCACCGAGAATTCAGGCAGAAACTACAACCACACCTGAAATTTTATACCACTTCATCATTAGGAGCCCCTTACTTGCCTACAGCTGCCGTAACAGGTGTTTTGGATTTCTCCAACACTGGAAAATACTGGTGGTGGAAAATACCGACACCGTGTTTTTACTCGAGGAAGAAACCGGTGACCACCCATCCTTCCTATTTATTTAGCTAGCCGTTCCGTACTTGTGCCTCAGGTACTCACTGAGCTGGTGCCTGAATACCTGAGACGAGCAGCTTCAACGAACTCGGTCCCTCCAGAGGAAGGCATTTGCCTACGTGCTTAACCTTAGCCGTTACCCCTGCTAAAAGTAGTATCTGCAAAGTACCTGACTTTGTTCAAGAAACTTCAGACGCAGTTCAGGCATGTTTAAATCGGAGAGTCCCGATTAAATTACAGATGGATAAAATTCACAGCACAGGGCGTTACAAACTTCTCCGTTTGCCAGCAGGAGCTTCATACGGGACCGCGCTGCTTCTCAGTTAAGAGAATCCCCTACACCTATGTGGTATGAGCCCATGCTGCAGCTGCGTCTATTAAGGGTGTCAGGAAATAGGTAGTTTTCTTAGGTACTTACTCAAAATTATTTGTATTATGCAAACGAAGTTCTCTTCTGAAGTTTAAAAATACACAATCTGTGCACACGCACTTATGGAAATCAAATGCGAAGCTTTTAAAATGTTTCCAACCAGAAAACTATGGAATAGATTGTTCATCATAAAAAGGGGGAAAATCTCGATTGACACACTACGTGTAATTACATTAACCCAACAAGTGGCAATGATTTAGTGAGACCCCTTGGCGGGACCCGGGACACACAAACCCCCTGCAAGAGAATTTTAAGAAGGTAATTGTTTCACTCCCTCCGTAGGTGTACACCCACGTACACGCGGTATTGCGATGTAGAAATTAAAGAGCCAGTTTTTGTGTACTTCTGTATTCACAGTGAACAAAAGCGAAAGAAACTCGAGTTCAGAACAGTGGTGTTTGGGGGGGGGTAAGAACCGGACCTCACTCCCCCGAGCGCTGTCAAAGCCCCCCGTGCGGTCTGTAATTAAGCAAGACAGGGTTGTGACAACACAGCTGAACTCCGTCTGGCGTACGAGTTGCAGAAGACATGAAAATATTTTAGCGATACTTTTATTTTTATAAGATAGTATAGATTTATGACCAATGTAAATGTGTATTTATAGCACATTTTGTTTCTGTTTTGTGCTCTACTGAAATATATTTATCTCTCTATATTAATATCTACCACCCCAAGTGTACGCTGGTACCACGAATTCAGCTTATTTAAAGACGGAGTTCCGCACCCCCAATAAAAACTACCAGAGGAAAGCTCTTGTCGCCTTTTTGTGCCAGGCGGCCCCCGGCCCCGCGAGCCCG
>NW_008795694.1:71274-98610 GCF_000699145.1 Aptenodytes forsteri | reverse complement strand
CCGCGTTTCCCCCCGAAGGAGGGGAGGTGCGGCAGGCATGGCGGCAGGGGAAGGCAGGCGGGGCAGGGCTCAGCCCTGCGCCGAGGCCCAGCAGGCTCGTTTTCCTCTGGTTTCTCCGCCATCACGCTGTACCGAAGGGTCTCGGTGCTGCACGGCTCGCAGGCTGCAGAGGGAGGCTCTAGCAATTGCGTCACGTGTGTGACAAAGGAAAGAGCCGGTCCTTAAACATGCCTCGGAAAGCACAAACACTTCCATCCTTTATGTTTGCTAAAATAAACTTGTATTACACTGTGTATATATTTTCCTTTTCCAGTTACACAAACCTCATTAAAAACACGGTCTGAAATAAACCCATAAATCAAAGATGAAAACGCTTCAGCTCAAATTTAGCTATAAAGCAAAGTACGTGGGAGTACAAAGTAACTTCTGTTGCTCACAGCTCACCTGTGAGCTCCCAGCAAGTGACATAACGTAGGTGACAGGTACCCCCAGACTCGGGGGGGCAGCTGTGCCCTGTTTGGGAGCAGAGCTCCCTCCGACTTCTCGCAGCTGCAGCCAGGCTCCAGCTGGGAGCCGGGCAGGGTGTGCCGCTCACAGCGTTGCTGCGGGGCTTGAAATGGCCTCGCTACAGATCTAACAGAGGAGCCGTGCTCCGGGGTATTACAGAGTTAGCTGGCACCGCAGAAGTTTACCACCCACACCTAAGGTTGCAGTGACATACCGCCCACAGAAGAAGATGTAGCTTTTTTCCCCCCATTCATCAGGAATTCTGTTTGTTAGGGAACGAGCAACAGTTTTTCTCCATTCTAATGCTTTACAGCAGCAAGAGGATACATAATACAAATTTCTGCCTAGCAAAATCCATCTAAAGTTGCAAGATAAATCAAATTGTATGTGTTATCTAATGTATTCAAATAAGTCAAGTTTTGTGATTATAAAGGCTTTAGGCCACATAGATGCAACAAAAAAGAAAGATAAACTCAATATGGGACAAATCAGTATTTGGTTGACACTGGAAACTTACAAAGCGCGTGAGTTAACGCGATAGAGGGGCTACTGGCAACTCATTCAAATGCTCTTACTGGGGCTGCTGGATCATTGCGATGTACCTGACATGGACCGAGAGAGACCAGGCCCCAGCCTAGGGAAACCAGTATTTTTTTTTTTTTTAATTATTTTTTTTCTTTAGAGCCAACAGTGTAGAGATGTCACCTCTCTCATCCGTTTTATAAATGCGAATTAGTTGTCGGAGATTGCCGTTCAAGTTTCCTAGAAAGCAGTGCGAGCTCTCTGGCGAGGATGACAGAACAGCCGCAGAGGCTGAAAGCATGCTGCTTTGTGAACCAGACTCCTTCCTCAGCCATTTTCTGCAGTTTTTCAACAAGTGGAATTAAAATGCTGCAAACAGCTGTCACAGATGGATGCAGTTAGGTTAAACGTTTGAGAAACACCGACCCTTGCAAGTCATCCCGCTGCAGCGGAACCGGGATAGAGGAAGCGGTACCTCTACCGGCCAAAATAACCGATGTGTACTGGTCAGTACGCTGTCTCAGCCTTAACACACAGCTGATAAAAACCTGGAAAGGTGAGACCCTGAATGTTTGACTATACAGGAATCTGCTTCCGCCTTGTAAAACAAGTCAAAAGAATAAGATTAATTAGAACAAATTTAAATCTGTGGGGGCCCAGGCAGAAGCACGTGGCATTTCTGTTGTTGCTGGAATTGCACTATCAGCCAGCTCTCTTATTTCCCCCGTTCTGATTAATTTGCAACAACACTATACAACGTACCGTAATAAACCCAAAGAGCACCTAATTCATCAAAACAAATACGTGGGTCGAGAGAGGATTTTGTCCCTTCTGGTTTGATTCTCAAGCTTCACAAAATCTCAAGTCTTTAACGGCCTGAGGAATCGCTCTTTCAGCAGAAGCGAAATGAATTATGCGTCAATGAACAATTGGGTTATCAAGGTTGTTCACTTAATGTTCCAGCTGTTCTGTAGCACCATCTTAACGTTTATTGGAGATTGCTTTTGAATTTAGTCTTATTCCATGGTACTTACAAATAAATGCATTGCATTTCTTACAGCTGCTGTGCCAGTTAATAGCAAATACAAGTACATAATGAATTTCTTGCCTTTTACCGCTAGAACTAGAAATGACAGAGGGTGGAGGCTTCATTCAAAGGAGATCCATTAATGTAATAATAGTGAAGCAAGAGATTAAAGCTGATAGGATTTGTGGGGAGTTTAGTACAGCACTTAACTACATTAACACCGGTTTTTGCTCCTTGCTCTCCTAAGTGCTGAAACTTAGATATACTCGGAGTTCACAGGAAACCAAGCAAATACAGCACTGGCCACTGCTTCTTTGTCTTTTTCCAGCTGTCCTGCAGGCAGACGGACATCAACTTATTCTGGAAGGGATACCAGGCTGGAACGCTGTAGAGCTGGTGGTCAACGGGGGGTTCGCTGCAACATCGATGACCTGGATTTTGGTAAGTACAGAGTTCTATTCATCGCAGTCTCTCACTGAAAGCACTTACATTTTGAAAAGAGCGCTTCCTGAGGCATAAACAGTCCAGGTTCTGTCGACGTTAACACTTTTAAGCTCTGCACTCCTTTCTATTTGAGGCAGTTTGAAGGGCACGGTCAGGAAGAGAGGATGGTTTGGGAGTTAAGGCCATGTTTGGGAGAGCACCGTTCGGGGCCTTCCCGCACGCACCAGCACGCAATCACAAGAAAACCTGCTAGGTTTCAGTCCACAGAGGTATTAGGACATCCTTTTGCTTTCAAAATAGCAAATATTTTTCTTTGCTTGGGCCTTAGCGTCTTTGGGTTTTTGGTCTTCCCCTCCTCCCCCCCAGCAAAACATAGATAATACCATTTCAGCGCCTCGCAGAGAGGAATTTTTTAATCACTTTTTGCTGCAGCTGAGACAAGGAGTTCAGGGCTCAAGTTTTCTCATCTCCTGTGCAAGTGGCTTCCAGAGAAAGGCTGAAAGCCACTGCTTCTCACCTCCCCACTTGTCAACAGCCTCTCTAGGGCTGGGGATGGGAGTTGTGGAGCAAAAGCAGACCAAGGATAACGGCATTTCCAGCACCGCAGCTTGGTTGGTTTCACCTCCCTGCAAGGAAGGCAGACAGGCCAGGAACTGGGAGGTTCCCGTTGGAAATTTCTTCCAACAAAATACATCTTTTTTTTGTCCCAATCCTAGACCTACACTAGACCGCGCTGGCTAATAGGCCACGCTACTGTCTGCTGAACCACCTGCACTGCTGCATTCACTTTTTGCTCTGTTTCCACTCCAGATCAAAGCTGAGTCAGTCTCAGGTGATACAGCTAACCAGGGTAGAGCCAAGCTGAGTCCGAGTACCGTGAGGAAGAATGCAAAGGAATATAGATGCTAGCATAAGAAGTAGAAATGTAAAATAAGAATAAATTTACTTGCATATACTTTGTAAGTTGTGGTTTTCTCCTTTAGGAGGTGATGGCAAGTTGGATCCACTTTGTGAAGAAGCCAGAAAAGCAGTGTTAAATGCTTACTGATTTACAGGGACCCATTCCCTTTTACCTTGCTTTTCTGTCAGGCAATTTACTTGCATTACAAAGGTAATAGAAATGTCAGGATACACTTGGTTCTTTACACTTCTAGGTCTCGTACTGAAGCTCTAGATAATCTTACTTGTTACACCCATGTGTCAACCAAATAAGAATATACTGCCTTTTCCAGAACCAGTCATATGTTACCACCTTGAATATCACAAGTTCATGGAGAACTGAGACTTGCATGTAGTTCTAATAATTTGATTTTAATTAAAAGAAGAATGAAACTCCTGGATATCTTTCATTCCTTCAACTTTTAGAAAGCTTCCTATGTTAAAGATAATAATTTCAAAGTCATTCATAGCTGATGATCAACCCATACATATTCATACAGATGCGCCAGTTCCGCTCTTCTCTTGGCCACAAGCGTTCCGGAGGACATTCGTGCACCATTAGACACAGCCCAAAGGCACAGAGAGAAAGAAGTTGGCACAGCCGTAAGGACAGGATTAAAGCTGACTGGGTGTTACCACAACTGATATCCCAGGTATCTCAAAAGTCATGCTGCCTTTTCCTCTCTATTTTTGCCCCCCAATAACTAGAGTATGAAGCTTCTCTTTTGCTTCTGATTTGTCAACGTATACTCTCAACCTCAACTGCAGTTTAAAACACTTCTGACTCAGGTAAATCCAGCAGTTTGCAAATAATCATATGCCAGAAGGCTGGTACCCTGAGCAATTTTCAGTTTGGCCCATAATTAGTTATGAAAGAAAGAAGTGGTTCGTCTTTGCATCCTAACAGAGGGGTGTGAACAGAGAAACCCAGCATTTGTTGCGGCTCAGGAGCACTAGGCAGCAAAGCTGCAGTTTCTAGTGCGGCTGCAGGAGAGACAGGCTGCCCAGCATAAAACCAAAAGACAAAGAAATCCGATCACTCGGTATCTCCTACCAGCTGTAACCTGCAGGGAGATGGCTGTAGTTACAAATAACCAAACCACATTTATGGTGATACCGATCCAACACAAAAGCGTTATCAAAATAACACTATCGCTATGCCCAAATACACTCCCCTTACCAATGACCTATAGGTGACAGAGACATTAAAACAATATTCTTTAGTGAGAAAATAAATACTCATAGTTAAAAGGCGAGTGAAGCAGAAACTATATTGTCCCTTTAGAAGACTGAAACATTTTTGCTTTCTACAACTCTGATATAACAAGATCAGAAAGTGAAAACATTCAGACTGAACCATATCGAGAAGATCAGCACAATTAAGCTTGGCACAGATAACGAAGGCACTTTCTGCAGCAGACATTCACACAGCCAGCAGCCTGGGGATTCGGCATCTGCCCCGCTCTCGTTCTGCCCTGGGCAGCAGCGAGTTAGCCCACGCCTCGCCGTGACCCTGACCTCTAACTGCAGAGCAGGCTGTCCTGCACCACAACCCGACCCCAGCCTCCAGCTCCAGTGCAGCCCTCGGCACAGAGAGGGGCTTTAAAAAAACCCGCCCTACTGCATTTGTCGGTGGGACACCAACAAATGGCTTTCTGCTCTGGCAGTAAATTGTTTATTGGCCTCTTAGGTAAATGCAAATTAATTGGACTTAAACATTAAGTTAATTTAAATAATGTTAGTTCTGGGCAGAATTGGCTCCCAAAAATAGAAGACTAAACTCCCCAGACCTCTTGGGCATGGAATGCCGTGAACATCAATGGAAACGCTCCAGGCAGATGAACTCACCAGTGTGACTAGTTTATTTTTTAAAAAAAGTTTTAGTTTTGCTGTGTTCAGTGCCCTCTGTAACATCACGCTGAGGACGTTTCTGACATACCTCCAAGTTAGAATGCCAGCAGTTTTTTAGGGAGATTTTAAGCCTTAATAGATCAACGCGTTCGGCTGGAATAAATACAAACAAGCTTTGAGGAACACAAGGCTTCAGGTCTGAAAGAGATGCAGCAAACTTCAAGACAAGTATGGATTGAGAACAACTGCTCTGACTTTGCTTTAGAGCAGTATTATGACCAAATTGTGAAAGACCAGAGACAGATGAGAAAAGATTTTTAATATGACGGTGAGATATCGTCCAGCGAGATAAAAAATTAGCTCCATCAGACACTTTGAACACAGCTGGCTAGAATGCATAAAGAGATCTCAGGCCCCATTATTGTGCTTTTGTTACAGAAGGGAAAAATAAATACAAATTTCAAGTAGCCCTTTCAGTTTGGTACCCGTCCCCCAAACACCACCTGCGATCAGTTGCCATGGCACTAGCAGGCAGCTGGATATTTGAAGGCACTGTAGTAGCCACTTGGACAAAGGCATTTGATTTTTTTATATGCGAAATAACTACTTTTTTTCCCTCAAAGTCTCCCTCATTTTTAAGGGGATTATCTGCCCCAGAGATAATCATGGCCATTTGAGAACTGAACCTAGCCTGCAAGTCCTCTCTACAGTGACTTTCATCCAGACTATTGTGATAAAGTCAAATCAGGAGGAAGAAAACAGCAGCAGCAAATTATTCCAGTAGTAACGCCAACTAAATTGCTGTGCAGCTTTTACGGTTTGACTAATTGTCTCATTAAGACACATTTCTGATCACTGAAATGGATCTCAAGTATTTTTAATCACTGAAAAAATTGTACCACTAAGAGCCTCTCTCCCTCCTATCCTCGGCACTATTTGCAATGGAAAACACACAAAGGCTCCTGTTGATTGGAGCCCCGCTGCTGCACAGTTGGCAGTCAAATGGTACTAATGGCACAATAACACAATATAACTAAAATAGTTTGCCTTTTAGAGTAACAATCTCGTATAACGTGATTAAGCTCTACCATGAGCGTTTCCTTACGTTTTGCAAATGGCTTAAAAAAATCTGACGGTTTTTCCAGTAATTTCTTCAAAAGGGGAGGGAAAATAAAAAAATCATTAGCTATCAAGAAACAAATTAACAACACTCGATACGCTAAGAAAAGAGGAAAACAACTGCACCAAGCACGGGCTGCACAGCAGCACGGCTGGGTGGCACCCAGTCCACTCCCCCTCGCAGAACGCACCTCCAAAGACCGAGTTTGTCACGTTTAATCGCAGGCACTTTGTTGAAGCACTTCGTTTAGGAGCTGGCTTGCCCTCGGCTACCTCTGCGACCGACGGAGAGAGGCACCTCCACAGAGCAATTCAGATCTCCACTGGGGATAGACTGTAGGATCTCTGGGCCCCTAATTTCGGTACTTTTTTGGTGTTTGGTTCCAAACAATATTAAAAGAGATGAAGCTTCTTCCTCACACGAGGAGCACATTTCAAAAGGAGCAAGCTGGCATTATCCAACACGCTACTGACATGCTCTTTACACCCTCAGCAAACAGGAAGATTTTGCTCTTGGCCACCACTCCCGGTGGTTGCACAAGCCGTACATTGCAACAAGACATTTCCCCTTACAAGAGTTGTAGGTGTTTATCCCATGCACTGTCATAGTAAAGACAGCAGCCACTTAATTTTCGAGTAGCTTATTCTCAGAAGCCTAATGCAAAAGCGGCACAGCTACTGCTAGGAGAGATGTACGCTTTCATGGTGGCCAGTCTGATCAAAAAAACCCTGCAAAGGCCTAGGAGCTCTTTTGCGGAGGTGGAAGTGATGCATGGGAAGGAAATCACTCCATACAAATACTCAAGAGGAGCTGGAAAGATCCGATTTATTTTTGGACGTGTTTTGCTTGTTTTAAAGCGACTGTACGATGGTAATCATCAACTTCCCATGGGGGCACTTCTGATCGTGTACTTGGAAAAATAAAGCAACATACAGCTGGTATCAGCACAGTTCTCAGAAAAGAGTTTAAGCTTCGTGAGAGGAACAGAGTTGAATTATTTTAATAGTTGGGGGTTTTTTTAATAAAAAATATCAACAATACTATACATCGTTAAATTTCCTTCCTGTTCACTTTGCATATTGGCCATCCAGTCACATGATATAAAACATGGCAGCACTAAGAACTTCCATGCATCATTTTTACATATTAAGAGGAAGTCTGTGACAGTTTTGCTTCGCAGTCTGTAGGAGATCACTTCTCCATCTCCTTCATCTGAAGTGGAGGTAACAGCTTCGAGTCACAGAGGTCTTGTGTTCCCTAAAACGTTTTCCAGTTCTCCAGTAAAAAGTGCTGTACAACTAGTTGTACGGCACTCCACAGCTAGTGCAGGGAAACGCTTTATTCAAGTAAATTCCTTTTTTTAAATAATTTCTTTTTTCAGCTTAAAAGAGAGAGACAAAAGTGATACTTCTGTTTTTAACAGTTGCTTTAAACCATCCAGATTTCTTTTGGTTATTTTAAGGTATTTTCATTTAAAATATTGAGAACATTCCCTATCAATGCCCACACGTTATGAGTGGAAAACAGCCCAAGAGAATACGTGCAGGATTCTTCTGCCCTGTCAAGGCACATATTTACAAGACTCGTAACTCAGTATAGGCTCATTCAAGTGAGAGACAAGATGCATTACTAATTTAAGATGAATTTGAAATGTGGCCATTTACTTGCTACAACTTTCAGTTTTGATCAATTCTGTGAGGCAGTTTTAAGAAAAGAGAGGGTTGTTCTGCACCCACACATAGGCACTACGCAGACACATAAATATTTGCTCACATACACGTGTACACGTAAATGTACCCAGGAAGGCATCCGCCAAGGTCATATGAAGTATGGCCAGAGACATTACAAATTAGTGGTCTTTGTCACAGGCTTTGGAATTAATTCTAGGGAACAGAATATGCTAGAGATCTCTGTTTGCTTCCCTTTGGGCTTTGTTACAGAGACAGGTACCACAAAGTTACAGAGTTCTGCATAAATCTATTGAGCTCAAGCGCTGTGCAACAATGGTGCTCACTACGAAATGCACCATTTTACTGGTAAGTCTAATGAAGGGCCTGAGGGCTGTGATAAAGGCCTAAGGAAAAAAAAAAAAGGAAGACAAAAAAATAGAAATAATCACACTTCATGCCCCTAATTTTTTAATGCACGTAAATATCAGAACAGTGATGCTGAAGAGAAGGAAAAATACTAGTTTGGGTTTTTTTGCTGACAGTCCCTGGAGAAGCTATTTATGTGCAGTCATATACTGACATGCACACTCAGATATATTTTCCTGAAGCCTGTAGAGTTTTGTCTAAGCAAGAGCTTCAGAATGTGTGTGTGTAAATAAATTAAAGAACGTCTGTTTTATAATGAGAAGGGTGTATTGTGGTATAAATATTGCAGAGCACATTAAATAAACATGGTCACATATGACCAGGTATCTATTAAATGAGCACATCACAGGAGAAGTTAATTATCTAAGAGTGTAACTAGGAACCGTTTAGAATCACTGGAGATTAAGTTGCTTTATTTCTGTTTACCTTTCCTTCTGAATAGGCAGTAGGTTGTTGCAATGAAGAGTCCCAAAGCAACGCGAAGCTTCAGCTCTTCATCAACTCTAAGATGACAGGGTTTTGTCAACAATAGTTTGAAGTACTGATAAACCAAAGTAATTTGGTGCAAAATATGCCGGCACAAAACAGTATTCAAGATGTAAAGGTGCAAAATATTTATGGCCCTTTTAATATCTTAAGCTGCTCAGAGGGAGGAGGACGACTCACATGGTGTACTTTATGTATACGTATTTCTCTCACATATTGCACCCCAAAAAAAAGCATACACAGGCTTCTTCAAAACTGATTGTTACTGTCAGAGACTAATATCCCAGGAGTAACGTATAACTTTACTATATTAGTAAGATTTTTCCAGACTTGAAAAGCTATGGTGTTTCAGTCACATGCAAAAACATTAATTCTGATGGAATTTGGTTTTGCTTGGGCCATGAAATCCATGAAGAAAACTGTCCACTACTCATCCTATACAACATAATCAACATTGCAAACACTGGCAAGGATACGTTTGTCCAAACCGCTCTAGCACAAAGAACAGTTGATGAAGAAGGATTTAATCACATAAAATTCTTGAAAGCAAGACGAAGCGAATCCCTTTAAATTACTCAAGTACTGCTTAAACCCTGTAATTAACATATAGTAATAAATATTTCATCTTTAACAAGCCTATTGGGAGCAGTTTGTTAAACATTTATTTCTAGTCACGGGGAATTATGTACGATCATTTTATCATGTTCTGTATTAGACAATTTTATTTTATCCTCTTTATTTTATCCACAGCAGTGGAGACACTCATTTGGGAAAATATACTCTTCCCTCAAATGTGGAGAAACATACTCTTTCTTCAAAAGTGTTTTGCTTTTTACTAATTAAGTTTACCCTTGCAAAGTCCTGGCCAGCACGCAGTGACGGTTCCCATGTACTTGACGGCCTCTCCCGTGGAATCGACTTACTGCAGATGCGGGAGCTTTACTGGAAGCCCCAGGAAGACTACCCAGGGCGTCACTGCAGAAGTAACCTGGGCAAGGTCATTTTGGGAGACTAGAGAGAAGAACCGAGGTCTCCTCCATGGCACAGCCAAGCCCCAGACAGAGGATAGCAGGGGTGCGTTTTCAGGCACTTTCTAACGTTGACCCGCACTTTTTCCTCTACCCCGGGTAGCGTCGCAGGTGCAGGGAGAAATCCGTGAGAGCACTAAACATCACGGCCCTTCAACCAAGTCCCTGTTATTCCACTGCGAGGCCAGCTGAAACGCGGTCGCTTAAACCGCTACTAAAGCAAACCCATTATACTGGTCGTGTCTAATGTCAGCCCGGGGGACATAATCGAGAGCCAAGCTGAGCTCTTGGGCAGAGCTTCTTCACTTGTGGTAGTCTGAGCACACCCTCCCTCCTGAAGGGGAGGAGAATACACAGCTGGCTGGGCATGACGTGGGCAGAAAGGTTCCCTGTGCTCCTTTATGAGAGTATCAGTGAATTTATGGGCTATTGAATAGGAAGTAAAGATTTCTGCAACAGAAATTGTATTTCAGTGTTTCACACAGCATCTTTAGTGATGACTACAATTGTTTTCCCCTCTAAACAAATTAGATCTCCATTTGCCATTAACGGCTGCATCACTTAAATATCACAAAGGAACCGCCTGGTGCGCTTATTAATAATTGAAAACTTTGAAGAACTCTGTGAAACATTTTCAAATCAAAGGTCATAAATCTCTAAAATATTCTTTTTCCTGAATAATTTTTCCTTTTGTTCTTTTATTCCTTTTGGATAATAGGCTACGTTTTAAATAATGGCATTAAGAAAAGCACAATCTGAAATAAGAGTTGAGAGGTATCTAAAATCAGAAGTGGTTTCAACAGTTAAAAAAAAAAAAGCAAGAATTAGAAAAGAGGCAATATCAATCTGTTTCCTCCTTGCAAGTATGTTGAATTTCTACTTCAGTCTGCATGCTGTTTCCTGATATCTTACACTGATGATTAAGAAAATGCACCCACTTAATCTCTCTCCTTGTCCTGCATAAACATGAAGAAACACTTTCAATAACCATTTTTTAATCAGTAGAGTCCATCAAATCAAGACTCCTACTGCTACACAATTGGACTTCGCAGAACTACTAAATGACCGAAGGGAACAAAAAAAAAAAAGTCCAAAACAACTTTTTGATCAGAGCTAATAGAAATCCTGAATGCCTTTCGCCATTTAAAGCTTCACGTTGGAGTTATTCTACTCAGTAACCTTTACTACCCAAGAACAAGGGCAGAAAGATACATGCAGAATTACCCTCATCTGCAGAGAATTTTTTTTGGTGTGCTGTAATGGTCCATGTTTTCATCAGCACAGCAAGGCTGGGTGACAGGTACTGATCAAAGCTCCAAGGCCTGCCATCTTGCCCACAGGACGTGGGAAGAGCAGCGGGCCGGTGCCTGTCCCTCCCAGCAGACCCCGGCCTGGGGACGACGGCTGCAGCCTGGCAAAAGGCAGGTCATTCTCCACCTCCACCCCGAGAAGGACAAGGGATTTTTAAAGGGTTTGTTTTGTTGTGGTGGTGTTTTGTTTTTTTAAAAAAAATGTGCAGTTCTCCACCATCCTTCACTCAAAGGTTTCCTCACCTTTTCCAAACAGACCTCGCTGCACTTGCACTGCAGTTATACATCCTGAGCAGCTTTTTGCATCAGAAATCCCTGGGCACACTGTGAGTTTTCCTCTAGGCCTTGAAGTCCCCAGAAGCTCCGATAATAATTCGCCGCACCTCGAATACTGTGTTCAGTTTTGGGCCCCTCACTCCAAGAAGGACGTCGAGGTGCTGGAGCGTGTCCAGAGAAGGGCAACGAGGCTGGTGAGGGGTCTGGAGAACAAGTCTGATGAGGAGCGGCTGAGGGAACTGGGGTTGTTTAGCCTGGAGAAAAGGAGGCTGAGGGGAGACCTCATCGCTCTCTACAACTACCTGAAAGGAGGTTGTAGCGAGGTGGGGGTCGGTCTCTTCTCCCAAGGAACAAGCGATAGGACGAGAGGAAACGGCCTCAAGTTGTGCCAGGGGAGGTTTAGATTGGACGTGAGGAAAAATGTCTTTACTGAAAGAGTGGTGAAACGTTGGAACAGGCTGCCCAGGGAAGTGGGTGAGTCCCCATCCCTGGAGGAATTTAAAAGACGTGTAGATGAGGCGCTTAGGGACATGGTTTAGTGGGCATGGTGGTGTTGGGTCGACGGTTGGACTCGATGATCTTAGAGGTCTTTTCCAACCTCAGTGATTCTATGAAAGGACGGTGTTCCCTTCACCCCGAGGGCAGGATGAGGCACCCCTACCCAGTTCCCACCAGCCGGGTCTCTTACCTGCCCGTAGAAAGCGCCAGCAGCCGGGAGCCTGTGGCCCCCTTTCCCTCCTGAGCCTTTCCCAGCAGCCATCCTCAGCCTCCTTCGCCGTAACTCTTGTCCCTCCTACAGCAGAAACGGCCGGCAACGCCCCGCAGGGACCCACTGCGGGTGCCCAGGGGCTCAGCCACCGCCCATTCTGGGGAAAACAAGGTGAAGTACTTGAAGTATTTAGGGGGTGATGCAAAGGAGAGGGAGATGGGCCAGCTGGGACCAAACCCTGGACTTGAACCGGTTAACCACAGGCAACGTTTGCTTGGCCACCCCCCACAGAGGCCAGTCCCATGAGAATTAAGTAGTCATCTGTGCTGGTAACCCATTCGCCCGGCAGGTGCCCTGGCAGACCCCCACGGCCCAGCGCCGACCTGAGCAGTTGCCTGCAAAATTAAAACCTACTGAATTCACCAAACCAACACACAAGACAACAGCAGACTTTTTTTCTTTCATCTCTGACCAGACTTGTTAACTTTACAAAGATATTTTATCTGCTTTTAGGGATTTTCTGGCTTTACGTGATTTTTGAGTGCGCCTTTATTTCGTGTTTTAAACAATGTTCAAAGTCATCTGCACCACTGGCAGAAAGCTAGACTGAGCAACAATAGTCTGTGACACACAGCAACCAAAAAGACTGATTTTCTGACACGTGTGCGCGTAGAGCAGAGGTTCCCAAGCTTTCATTTTGTTATTAGCAGCAGCGCTTATTCCCAACTCTGTATCAGAGGCAGCTGGTCTGCTCTTTGTGCACCAAGGTAAGAGCTACCAGAGCTCTTAAGACAGCGGCCAGAGAGTCCAGCCAGAAAAAAAAAACCCACCAAAAACCACCAACCAACAAAAAAGAAACAAACGCCACCCCCCCCAGCACACACACTTTCGTCTACTCAGTTCAAACAGTGCACACACATTCTTGTTTCTTGTCTAGTCTCGTACATCAGTTTTTACCTCCTAGAACAAGCAGAATGGTTCCCTTTCTGGAGAACGGGTTACTCCTCTGCTCTAGCAGACTGACTCCAACTGTACCACGGGTAGAGCAAAGGTTTCCACCGAGCGCGCCCTTGCTGCTAGCGCAGTTCATCAGGTAGCTACTAGGAAACAAAAATAATTCTGTGACAGAAGCTGTTTCTCTTAGCGAGTCTTTCGCCGTTGTGGGCGTGCACCATGTGGTATCTCACCCGCACGGACGACGAAGTCAATTGATTCTAACATTTGCTGTTTCTTCCTTCTGAGTTACAAAGCTGTGATTTGAATTTCAGTGCAGGCTGCTTGCAGAAGAGGCTTGTATAATACTTCAGTCCTTTCCAAACACCCTACAAAGATTAATTGATTGCTATTTAGTATGTAAAAAGTCTTTAACTCGTCAGCTAGTTCTAACAAAGTATTTGTTTTCTGTGAGATCAGACAGATATTCTCAACCTGGTTTAAAGCTGCCATTACAGAAACTTGCATTCATTGTTGGTAATGCACCTATTTAACGTGCATCGATTTAAGAACTCTCTGTAAGAGTTTTTTATTCAAGGGGCCTAGTTGAAGAAAAGCCACAGAATTCTGCAAATAAGCATAATCTATGCATTTAGCAACTTACAATGCTTTAGTAGCTTTTGAACATTCACTATCTGAAAGTGCAGCCAACAGGAAAAGTAATTAAATAGAAACATATGTTAAGCCAACTTGTTTAGAGAAATGAATTCCAGTGTTTAGAAACTAGAGAAGTTAATTCCAGTCTAGTTCCAGTATTTTAAAAATCCTGCTTGAAATAGAAATGTGTTCACTTATTACTTTAAAAAATTAGAATAGAATGAAGCAAACTATTCTAATATAACTTCAATGCTATTACTACTTTTAACCCAATGGTTTTGAATAATTATCTTTTTCTAGTCCAAACGCTGTCTCTCACTGCTCTTATATATAAATAAGCCACTATTGGGAAAACAAACAGAAAACGGAAAAATGAGCTGCCCTAGCACTCTTACGAATGGGATGCTAATGCCAGCACTTAAAGGAGAAACTGTCAAAAAGAACAGCCATAACAGAGAATTTCGTTCTTACATATTTTTATTTTATTGGGTTTTTTTACATTCTTTGATGGAATTTTTATGCAACTATTATGTCACAATCTATGATACACAATGAAAATGGAAACCTGTCATTTACCGCTTACATTTCTATGTTAATTTTGTTTTCTACCTCTGCAGATACTGTGGCATAAGCACATTTATCATATTTCATGCAGCACTGACCTGCCTTACGCAAACTGGGAATACAATAAATGGTGCCAGCAATATTTAGCCGCACTCAATTCTTGCCACAGAAACAAGCATTCATAAAAGCATTAAAATACTTTGGGTGATGGTCACTGCCTATCAGCTTAATGTTTTGAGCTATAGAAACGGACAGGAGACAGTCTCTGCTGCTGTCAACTGCAGTACATTCCAAGTTCATTAGGTTTCAAAAGACTGAATTAGCTTCACTGTTTCAATGAGAGAAAAAGCCCAAGGCGACCGGCCTGATTTAAAAGGATGCTACCGAGTTTCACGAACATCAGACTAAGTTTGGTTCTGGATCCCATGGAAGTACCTTACCACATCGATTTTATGCTCTGACAGAAGGGTTATTTTTTTCACCATCGTGTTGCCTCCAGGCCAAATAAAGGGACAGCATAAGGCACACATCTTTTTTTGGTAACCTGCTTGGACAAGTAGTACCCGATCATAGCTAAAAGTTTTTAATACAGCTCTCTCTTTTGACAGGACAAGAAGCTTTCCAGCATCACCTGACTTTCTGAATCAGGCATAAACTGTCTGTGACATACTAAGGCTTGACAATACAGCAGCGGCAGGGTAAAACTTACTGCCAAGAACACAACTATGTCCCAGGAGCACGCTCAGGACAGCAAATTGGAGACGGGGGTGAAGTCTCATCTATGTGTTTTCTAGTCACTTCTTACGACGCATCGAAGTGGCCGCTCAGCAGATCTAGCATAACCCTCCAGGCACTGCAGGGGCACAGGGCCCTTGTGCAGCTAGTTACTGCCTCCTGCTTCAACACAGGCATGGCCATTCCTCTCCGTCCTGCTGCACCCCTTACTGTTAATTGAGCAGTTCCCTCTGCCAGCCAGCAGAAAGAAGGGAAGAAGTCTCCTGCCACTGCATAGTCTAATGTTGCAGAAACCTGCAGTCACAAGGTTCACCCAGACCCAAGTTCTCCTGGGGCAGAGGGAACAGGACTGCTGACAACAGCAGTTCTTACATTAAGAGGGGAGAGGAAAGCTGTGCCCACCTGCCTTCTAGCACTGCGGAGGAAGCACAAGCAGCGGCACTCCGAGAGCACCCTGCTGTGCAGTGCCTCCCAGGAAGCCAAGCACTCTCTCCCGAGAAGAGAAACAACCTTGCTGTTCCCTCCCCTCCAGCACCCGCTGTACATCAGCCGCCTTACGCAGAACCAGCTCTTAGAGGCGGTTCACTTTTATGTCCATACTGAAAGTACGTGGCAATTGATATCCCAATTGACGAGTAAACACAAGGGACAAAAAAAAAAAAAATCAATTACTACTTGTACAAAACCACAGCATGTGCCTTTGGTCAATCAGCAACTGTTGCTTGCCCACCTTCCTCGTAACATTAAAAAGGGTGACTAAATCAGGAATCGCCACTTCAGAGTTGAATTAATATCAGCAAGGAGATGTGAGGCAGGGATTAGCACTGGACAAAGCAGAGAACCCACTACTTGTTGCACAACCACAGCTTTCTCATCCAAACACAATCTTTTTACAGGTGCTACCAGGTCAAAGAAAAGCAGATCCTAGTAGTTTGGTGAGGGAAAGAGCGTTCATCCAAAACGAGGATGTTCACAGGACCCCACAGTTCCCTAATACCACAGAGCATCAAAGCAGGCAGCCCAGGGAGCGGGAGCAATTGGTGCTGTCACCTCTTACTTTTGAAGTCATTTGATACTGAATTCTCCTGCTGATCACCCACTGCTCTGTCAGCTGTGGTCTTGTGTAGACTTCTTCCCTCCTCAGCTGCCCCCAACAAACCTTTTCTTGGTCCCTTTTATTTCTGCCTTCATCACCCTCCTCCTCCTTATACCCACCTGGTCCGCACCACTTTTGTTATAACAAAACATACTGTTCGCAATATAGTTCAGCAACTTTGTAATCTGACTCCCTATTTCCAGCCTCCTCCTCACATCACCAGGCTACCTTACCATCTCCTTCCAACAACCACAGCCAGTACATTTCTCTACCAAAGTCATCTATCAACTCTTTGCTTTTCCGTTCCATTACTCCTCTCCAATATATCTAGAAATAACTGCCAACCATTTTCCTTGTAACAATGCATCTTGTCTCCTTAGTGGCTCCCAAACGTACCCTCTTCTTTTTCAGGGATGTGCATAACTATCATGCTGTCCATGCCTGCTCTGCTCACTTACAGTAATTAGGCAGCGCCCACAGACTGAGATTGGAGCCTCACTGCGCTAGACACTGCATCCTTGCACAGGAGACTCTCCTTGTGCCAGAGGTCCCAATATAAATAGACAAGTGACAAAAAACAATGGAAGGTAAGTTGGAATTTTTTTTTTTTTTTTCAGACAAGTGACAAAAAACAATGGAAGGTAACTTGGAATATTTTTTTTTTTCCTTACAAACTGGGGAGCAAGGTGCAGATTAATGAAGTCAGCTGCTGAATCATTTTATCTGGTAAAGCAAAAATACATCATTTCCAGTATTTTTCCCACTTTTATTTCCTCTTTCGGATGCAGTGGTTTGAGAGACTACTAGTCAGAGATGGGTCAGTGCCCTGCAGTTAGAATGTCTTTCCCTCAAAGGCCTCCAGGTTGAAAGCTGTATCCAAGAACCTTCTGAGCGACACCAGATGCATGTTCTTGTTGCCTGTGGCAGCTGCAGCAGCAGGCTCTCGGCCAACATACCTTTGTGACAAAAAGAATTGGGCAGACAAATGAGGTGAGAAGAAAGACTACTTTGACACTAGCAAGCATGAGAACATGCTCCTAAATGCATTCAAGTCATCTTGGCAGATTTGGACATCTAATCATCAATCCTTCTTAAATAAAAATCAATCTAAGTTGCACCATCAGTTATGCCTTCTGGTCAGCTTCCCCCTCTTTCCCCCCTCCCATCAATATTAAGCTGTGTCTTCTCCTCCATCCCTCCCAGGGCAGCCAGCCACACTGTCTCATAGTTAGATAACTTGCTCTTGGCGATGAAGACTCTCATTCCTCCAACAGCTGCATGGGCAGATCCGAGAGTCAATCATCTAAAATAAATGCAAAGGTACCCAGACTGAGCTCTTACAACAACTGTTTCCTCCAGAAACCTAATATTCAGAGTGAAATTCTTAAAAAAGACAGAATCTTAGACAACAAGAGAGAAAAATCCAGGAGAGCTAAGTGCTGTGCTAAGTGGCAATAAATATAGAGCTAGTTGCTACAGGTTTTCTGTTATAACTACACGGAGGAGCAAGATATGCATGATGTATTTGAGAAATAGTCATCTAGACTTTTCCCTCCTTCACCCAAGAACCCAAACTCCAAGGTTTTGATTTGTGAAGAACCTGACTTCCCTAAGAATAACATCCTCAAATCAAAAACAAATTTAAAAGCAAACAAATCACCCCAGGCGATAGAACAATTGTTTAAAGTCTCATACCATATAGGTCGAGTGTGGTTCACAATAGTGCGGAAACGAGGTTTGACATAATCATAATATCCACTGTTTTTGTGTTCCTCCTGACACCAAACTAGATCAGCACCTGGATACTTCTCAAGTTCTTCTTTCAGCAGGTCAAAGGGGAATGGTGAGATCTGGAAAGAGAGGGTATAACTGGCAAAGCTTTCTCTTACATGGTGTTAGCCCATGCTAGGAAAGCCTTTGACCTATTGGGTATACAACCAACCATTGTAATTAACCATTTAGTACCTAATATAATTGTTATACGTTTTTTAAAGTAAGTCATATTTCTTTAATTGATTTCATGCTGTCAGAAATAAATACACACATATTTTATAGTTGCACCAGTATGAACAGAAGTAGGTCATAGTCCAGACCTCCTGCATTCCTACAGTTTTTCTAGTGAAGTAGCTGTGATAATAGAAGTCCTTAATCAGTGAATGCCAATATAGCTGCGAAGTGTACTATTCGCAACATTTAAACCTAGCAGAATGGATATACAAATTTAAGGTGCCACCATACTGTAACCTTCACTTTGTTATGTTGTTCTGGAAAAGTCATCAAGCCTTCTGGATCTCATTGTCCATATTATTGACGTGTTCCTTCTCCACAAGGCCATGAAGGATTAGATAATGTATTGTAAGATGCAAAGTGCTATAAAAGTGCTATCGCCGTCCTTCCTGGCAAGTGATAAGCATAGGAACCCCTTGCTGAAAGTCTCCCCAAGGACCCTGTCTTCTGAGGATCAGGGAGCTCACCTGTTCAAGTCTGGTTATAGCTACTTGTTTCTCCAGGTCTTGATTCTTTCTCTCTTTCACAAGATCATAGTACACTTTTCCTGTGCAGAAAATCACCCGCTTGACCTCATGAGGTGCATGGGCTGCCAGCCCACTCTCGGGAATCACGCGCTGGAACGTGGTACCTAGTTAGAGCACAAATTAGAAAAGTGCACTGACATTGCAATAAAGCAGCCCAAGAAACAGTCCTTTACTGGGCAAGCAGCCGGTTGCAATGGTCACGGGGTTCTGCTGCCTCTCTGTTCCTACTTTTCAGACTGGTAATTCTACTAAAGTGACTTTCAGCAGTTCAGTTTCAAGAAGTTAAAAGATTGTCAATAATTCACTCTTTCACACTTAATAGACAGAAACATATTAACAGTGGATTCTTTTTTTCTGTTGTGCATTACACCTTTAATTTTAAATTGATTGGATAGTCACCTCTGCTTACAGATTTTTTTCAGAGAATTACTTGAAATATTGTTTCTTCTTTCCAAGATTATCTCAACCATGTAACATTAATATAGGTTTAGAAAATTTTAGAACATTTTTATATAAAAGCATACCACATATTCATAATGCAACTAAGTCTGGCAACTGCAGAAATATTTACACAAGCACACACATTACTGCCATATATTTACGTGATTTAAACCTCTGTTTGAGAGCTAAAATGGCATTAGCCAAAGGAAGAATTAGCATAGTACTGAGCCATATGTGTAAGTGATAAGATACAATTTCAGATGCATATCCTCACTGCTAGGTATCTTTTCCCCTGTGATATCATCTCCCAGGAGAACAATTTGCTTGGGATACATGAAACTGGAATAGGGACTTGATGGTCTAAAAGATCCTTTTCTTTGCTCTCTTACATGATTGATTAGAACCATTCCCACATTAACCAACTGCAAGGTAGCAGACAGTGGCATGACCTCCCAGTCTGAAACAGCACACCCACTTACCAGGAGAATAAGCTCCTGTTCGAAACATTTATCTTGAGGGGAGAAAAGCAGCAGCACAAACATATGAAAAAGGAACTGATTTATGTCAGAATTATCCTGTCTCACTGAACAGCAGAATTCATCATTAAAAAAGACTGAATCTGCGCTTCCTCGAGTCAGCTGGAGTCAGTGTTCCTCTCCTTCTCAGCTTTCCGTTAACAATCAGAGCAAAAAGAGTTAGCTGACAATCAGCAATACTTTACTACTCGCTGTCCTCTCCAGCAGGAACATGAAAGTATGTCAGAATTCAATGTTAATTAGAAGTTTGGGTTAGCCTGAAGTAGAGGGGGCTCCCAAGACAAACTGACGAATCACAATCCCTACAGAATTTCTAATCTGACTCATTCTACAAAGCTTTTAAACAGTAATCAAAAAAAGCAAATGTTTTTGCTTGGGAAGCAAACTTTACTCACCTACAAAAAGGAGATAATGCAATATTTAAGCGTGTTTATACACTGTAACTTGCTTTTAAAAAACTGAGCAGTTACTCTTTACTGACAGCGGTCAAGACACCCGCTAGAACTGGAGACAGACCACCGCACTTAGGCACACTCTCTCACTCTGAACAATCACTTTAATCACTAACTCCCCACATTTCACTGCGTCTCCTCATGCCACTCTAACACATTCTAACCAGTGCATGGCAAGACAAATCACTCCAGTTTTTGGTATTACCTCTGCAGTCGCTACATACCTCTCGGTGCTGATGGCGTGCCAACAGCAGCTAGGGTGGTAGCCTACATCTCTGAACTCACTGATCTCACTTTAGATCACTGGTGTGACGTGGCAGCCCCAGAACTGAGCACTGGAAGAAGAAATGGGCCCCTCATTCTTCCAAATGAGCACAGTGTGATTACAACCTATCCCTCACATCTGGGGGGGGAGGCAGTACAAAGAACAATTCCATTTTTAGATGAAAAGAAAAAGAGCGGAGGGACCTAATAGCCTATTGAGGGGAACATCACTGCAGAGAGGGGAATGCGCTTTCCACTGCCTTTAAGATTAATGGCTGGTTACAAGATAAGCCTGTTAAAATTAAGAATCCATACTTGAAAGCAGACTTTTCAGCAAAAGTCCATGCTAGGTCTCGCTACAACAGCTCCACAGAAATTACGCCAAAGGAAAAGGCAAAGTCTCCAGAGCAGATTCTCTTCTTCACAATCCGACATGCGATCTGGTATAGCTAATTACTTGCCCATAATACTTTAAGGTGACCTACCAAACACCATTTCATCAAAACTGGATTTAGCTTCTGGATGCCTCAGCAGTGATTTGGGTGTCAAAATGATCAGCTGTAAGACAGAAATTTTTCCAACACTCAGGAGCTGCTTTACCTACATAATTACATGCAACATTTGTAACACTGTTCATACAAAACCCACAAACTGAATATGCTATAGATCAAATTAATGTGAATAGCAAACACAGTAAATCATTTTTTCTTGTTTTGAAAGCCTAGGAATTTTCAAAATTATTCAAAAGATTTGGGTAATCCACTCCCTTTAAAGGTTCTCAAAAACCATTGCTTGTGCTTCTCTCTGAGAACAAAATCAAATCACAGGCTATGAACCAGTAAAACATCCAACAGTTGTATCTTAGGTTTTTGAAGTTCCAGCAATTAGACATGCAGATTATAGTTATGCAACCTGGTAGCTACATACTGTCTTGGCAAGCTCATCTGAAGGTCTGCACAGCCAGAAGGAAGTAAAGCTGAAAATCAAGTTTTAGAATCGTAGTAAGTCAGCGCTGAGTTTCATTCCATCAAATCAGCCACTTCAACCTGTGTTCAATTAAGGTTTTTCACCAGCGATTCTTGTTCTTTTCAGCAGTATGTCATATGCAAACAAAGACCCCTCTTTATGTGAGGGTTAATATACTTAGAATAATCAAGTCCATTACAGTAACTTTACCGGTTTTCTGAATGGCAGCAAGATCTGTCTTCTGAGGACGTGAAAGTAATTGGCTGGAGTTGAACAATTCACCACAATCCAGTTGCATTCATACAGCTGGGAAACTTCAAACTGCTCACTGAACTCCTGAGAGAGACATTAAAGGCATCAGAAAAATGCCTGAAAGATCAGAAAAAAAGGCTTGAAAGCCATCCTTCTATTTCTCTCAGCAACTCCCTTCCTCAAAAAACTTAATTAGCAGATTTCTGCTGAGATTTTATTATTAGCTAGGGAAGCATCCCTACAAATCATTCTCTTCAGTTTCTACTTCTTCCTAAAAATGTATGCAAATAAAGGCAAAAAGCTTCCATTAATTTCAACAAGCTGGGAAGTCCAGGAAGGAAGGGTGAGGAGGACTAGGACTTCAGTAGGTGGAAGACACAAAATAGAACCCCTTTGAAGGAATCTTAAAACTATAATTCATTTTTTGAGTGTATAGTTAACTCTCTCTCTCTCCCATTTTTTGGTAGGTGTCCTGTCCTCTTATACTATTTTAATACATAAATTTCATATGGTTTATATTTATGTATTTTACAAATATAGGGTTTTTTTAATCCAGATCTACATACATATATATTAGGTAAGCATATATATAGGTATAGGTACAATAATCTCATTACAGATTGGTACAGCATCTAACACGATTTCCTGGTCCATGGTTTGACCTCGTACCTTCTATGATAAAATTTATAACTTGCTTATTACATGCAATTGGCAGTGCTTAGATGTAGTCAATCAAACAGGTCTTTATTCTGACAGTACACTGGCAAAAATCACTTTTAGATGAGGACGGACATGGCTTTGGAACTATCGTTGCCCCAAGGGTAACAAACTCAGGGCCAAAATCGACACATCCATTTTATTTTGCCTTTTTTTAAATTGGTGGGCTTTTCAATTAATGTATAGCAGTGTTTCTTAGGAAATCTGCAGTGGGGAAGCGGATGCCCAGTATCCTGTAGAGCTACGTACTTTATCTGTAAAAATGAATGACCAACATATGAAGGTCTTCGCTGAATCAAATTTAGAAGTTGCTTATTTTCATGCTCCCAGCAGTACAATTTAGCTCCACTGCAAAGAGCCAGGAGTAGTCTTACTTGGTCTCCTTTAGAAATTAGCTAGACACCTCTTTGCAGTACACCCAGCAATATAAACAAGCAGAATCACTGGCCCTGAGGAACAGCCATAAAAAGCTCATGCTGCCAGAGATTAATTGTATACGACCTCAGCTTTGAAATGAAGCAGCACATACTGCATACTTCCATTACTTTTACTGGGATCAAGTTAATGTTACACCAACTCTTGAAACTAAACCTTAACCCACTCTACCTCGCTAAAAGGATGCTTCTTACAAAAAAATATCTCTGAGACGTGAAGAGCAAACAAAGGACATGGCCTTTGACAAATCTACTTACTGGATAAGCATCAGAATCGTCATTGCTCATCTGCAGAAACCTCTCAGGCCTGGCTGATGAATGCTCCGGACCCTGGTAAAGGTATCATTTAAAACAACATTAAAAAGCCAAATCAGCAGCTTGACATCAGTCTAGGTCACTCACTGCAGAAGTACCTCCCGTCACCCTGGCAGCTCTGCACCAGGCTGCGCACCTGCCCCCCCAGCCAAAGGCATCAATGCCAGCAGCAGTGAGAGAGGAGAGGACACACCGCAGGACTGGAATTCTTTGTCTTCCGTAAACTGTTCTCATAGGAGAAGATTAGGTTTTACACGGATTTCCAATGCTTTTACCAGCTGCAAGTAATTTCTAGCCTCAGCATAGCTGCACAATGAAGACCAGCGAAAGGGCAGTAGGTACATGTGGGCACGAGAACGACCTTACTAATGCAGGGCAAAAAGGAGCAGGAGGGATGTCAGGAGGAGAAACACCGCGTGCCTCGGTGTACTGCAGTGACTCACACTTCTTTGGGCCAAACCACACTTGCATGCTGAACAGGAGCAAACACAAAGTTAACTGTTGACTATCTTTGCTGTATTAGCAACACAACAAGCAGACTCAGGATCTCTCTCTTACCATTGTTCACTGTTCAGTACAGGACAAAATAGTCTAGATGAATGCTTCAGCTAAAATGGATCAAAATACATGTACACATTATCTGCCGAACTAACCTATGATTAATTTCTGCTTCCTCAGGAGGTATTTTACATTCTGTCAAAGTACTGAACACTCACATCTGCTGTCTCACTAGCAGTACCCAAGGTAATTTCTTTTCGTGCACAGACATCGTTAGATCCATTTTTACACTAGCAAAACATGCATGCTCGTCACAGACAGTATCAGGAATCAGGAGTGTAACAGAATCTATTATCTTCCCTCTCATGTTCTTGTTTATAAAGGATGAGAGAAAGCTGTGAGGAGTACAAGAATGCAGTGTGCTTTTTTATTTATTGCTAATGCTGGCAGCCTTTGCTTGTTCAAGTGACAGTTACTGTTAGGAAATACTTTCATTTTGGAGACAGTTGCAAGGTATTTTAACCCGAAGACATAAACTATTACACCTCTCAAATCTCTCCATGGCCCCTAAGCTGATGATGTTCGTAAAGAGCTTTTTTCTTTATATGGCCGTCTCTCATCATAACTTCCTCCGTTGAAACCTTAACGTATGATCTCCAGAATCACTCATTATTTTGACAGCTAGTAGTCCACCTTCATTCAACACGTCATCCTCCCTGCTTCCAAGTGCAGGATTCACTCTACTCCATGGACTAAGGGAATTCAAAGGAAAAAACACTCCACTGGCAACAAAGGAGTAACACAAACAGCCAGGAACTGTGTCTTGCATAATTACTCTTTTGAAGTCTGTCTCCACTTTTGCGGTGCCAAATAATCTGGTCATAAATAGCTAAGGGCTTCAGAACAAGAAGCAAAGCCACGCAAAACCATGGTGCACAGTAACAGTGCAATATTGCAATACTGCTGTATACATCTGTTTGCTGTAAATCAAATCCTACACTAAGTACAACCTATACATGTACAAACATAGTGCTTCACGAGCACACTGAATTCAGTACGCTGGAAACAGAGATGTTACCAGCAAACAATTACAGGAGAGACACGCGAGGCTTCCCTAACATACACACATACGCTGCCCCAGCAACAACCTCAATCCAGAGCCTCAATGTTCACATCCATCTTTGATTTGTCTGCTGACACCGCCAGCCAGATTGCCAGCAACTGCTGCGTGGGATGGGGCAGGGTTTATTTCTACTGTGACCACCTAACCAGTGAGACCTCTACTGAATCCATTAGCTACTTTCAGATGAGTCCCCAAGGAGCCGTTAGGCAGCAGAGTCTTTCAATCACAGCCAACTTGCCTGTGAATGCATGACCTAGAGGTGAAGGGATCCATATCCCATTACGAATCCTTCCCCAAATCATTCTGTCCCCAACACTGTAGTTATAGAGAGAATAACACTCCTGTAATGGAAAGCTCCTCTGGGAAGATAATGGATTTCAACAGCCTGGTGGGATTCTTAAATATTCCGAAAACACCTGACGCTAGTAGCAAAACAAGCGTGTTTCAGAAGATCTGGGCAAATCTTAGCTGCCAAGTGGCTAAGAGAAAAGAAAGATTAACTGTATTGTAAGTAGCAGAGAACCAGCTCCCTTCAGCTGAGTGCTTCCCTGCAGAGGACCACACCTCCTGCTGAGGGCACATTCAGGCTGTCCCTCAGGATTCATTTAAAAAAAAAAATAATTTATCAAAACTCTTGTGAACAGCATCAGACCCTTTATTCTTTACACACAAATGGGTATGGAAAGCCATTCATAAGATATGAATGCACCCCAGTATATCAGGACAGGATTATAATTGAATGGAAATAAACTAAATTGTTTGTGAGAATGGAAATGACACAGTTTGTAGTGAAAGGGTCTAGAGCATTTATACAGATGGAGATTGCCACTGTGGCACATACTATGCTTTTCTTAATAGAAAACTAGAAACATACATGCATCAAGGCATGAATGTTAATGCATTTGAAAAGGAGAAAATTAACCTAGCCTGACATGATGTTCATGTAACCTTTAAAAAGAATTTAAAAGATGTGAAGAACAACGCTACTGCTGATATGAGCTTCATATAACATTGTATACAGAGCTTGCCCATGCCCTTTCCCTCTAAGACGCTGTCTAGTTCCTCCTACTAGCCACCAAAGAAAAGAGAGACAACAGCTAGTGGAAACATCTTCCTTTTCAGAAAGAGGGAAATATCTTATTACATCAAAGTTACCCAATGTCAATGATTTTTGAAGAAGTTTTAAAGTTGTTTCATATCATTTCGTTGCAAGTGAATTTAGTGCAGAGTTTACACAGGCATACTTCATGCAAAATAAAACCAAGCAAGTACTGCTAGACACTAATGATTTCTTTCGTATTGTACGCTAAGAATCTGGCTTTCTAAGGAAAAAGGAAAAAGGAAAGGCAGTGTCTTACGGTAAGATATAAAAAAGAGAGAGAAAAAAAGAAAAAAAATGGGGAAAGTGTGGTACACGCCACTAAGAAGGACACAAAGCTAAGAGCTCAGAAATATTTCTGTTTTCTTTGGTTCTCACCGATCAATCTATCTACATTCTCTTCCGCAGCACTGAAGCAGTCCAACATGCTAAACAGTGCCTTCCTCCCTCCGGCTTCCTATCACCATCGGATCCCCAAGACACCGTTGGCTTTTACAGCCGCAGAGGAAGGCGCGGTAGCCAGCATTTCCCTCCCACACACGCCAGCCAGCGGCCCTCACCATTCCTTCCATTCCGTGTGGCAAGAGCAGGACAATCCCGTTGTGACGAACCCACTTGGCCTGGCCGGAGCTGATGAACTGGTCTATTATGCACTGCGCCGTGTTGTGGAAGTCGCCAAACTGGGCCTCCCAGCACACCAGGGCATTGGGACTCGCCATAGCGAAGCCAAGTTCAAAACCTGAGGACCAAACAAGTAGGAGAATTAGAAAACAAACAGACTTGCTGAGAATTCTGTTCATTTCTCATTAAAAAAAAAATTAAATCAAAACAAAAGTGAGAATATGAACTGGATTTTTGTAGCCCTGTAATAAGTTATGCAGTTTTCAGCAGTACCATTTCCATCAGAAAGATTAGCAAATAATGTTTTTCCAACACTGACTCCAATCCTTCAAACTTTTCCCTAAACATTTAAATATCATAGGAGTTTTTAAATGAACTAAAACCCCTCCCTTAGCTCAGACTTTCATGTGATGCTCTCCTGAGAGCTCACTGAGGGAGGTACCGTCTTTTCCTGTAAAAATCCACTTACAGCCCAGTACTAGTTCAAGAAGCTACTTGTTAATTTTATTACTTGCACAGCCCTGCACAACACTGTCTTTTTCTTTTTTTTTCCCCTTTCCCCTCTCATATGCAGGCGCTGAAAAAAATTACTGGTGACATCAATCTTCAGTCTATAGGCAGGATCGTAGTCTTCGGCTCTTCAAAAATCTTGAGCATAATAGGTCCACGGGAGACACATCTGGGACTTGGGTGAACAATCCTTTCTTTGGCAGGGTTAAGGACCCTTTAGGCCTCTGCCTCAGTGGCAGAGAGGAAACCAGAAGTGCTCTTCATGGGGAGGACA
>NW_008795694.1:63050-70996 GCF_000699145.1 Aptenodytes forsteri | reverse complement strand
GTATTTAAAAGACATGTAGATGTGGCGCTTAGGGACATGGTTTAGGGGTGGACTTGGCAGTGCCGTGTTAATGGTTGGACTCGATGATCTTAAGCATCTTTTCCAACCTAAACAATTCTATGATTCTGTGACATCACTACTTCAAAGACATAGCCTTCTCCCTCTCCACTCTCTGTCAAAGATCTCAACCCATTTTCAGGTGGTTTACAGTAGCAGGTAAGTGCAGAAATTTCCCTAAACTTGTGCTGTTTGAACTGTAAATTCATCAACTCCATACAGAGCAGAAAGGCCACCCGTTCCCACTTACTCAGCCATGTCAGGTTAGTGCAGCAGGACAAACGTGCAGCAGCAGCCCGGTTGACAGCAGCTCACGTGTTCTGCACAGAGCAAGCCAGGCAGCTTGTTGTCTGCTCTTAAAACTTGTCAAGGCCCAAACATAACTGAAGGCTTTTGACAGGCTCCATGGATATCTCTTAAAAGGCAGAAATGAATTCTCGCTCTCACTGAGACCTGCTGCAGTATGATAAAGCCCCAGCTCTACAATGGGACCTGGGGAGGTGACTGGCAAAGAGAGAAAAGAAAACCAAATCTAACTGCTACTGCAACGTAAGCTAGGTAACTGATTCCTAGTAGCTCTGAAAAGGCAAAAGATGGAAAACTACAAGGGTGTTTGCATGTGCTACGCAGCCTCTGCTGTGTAGCTTTAAAAAAGCTACAGAATTTAAAAAAAACACAGAATTTTGTGTCACGTAGCGATGTGCAATGTACCTGTCTCGGTTTAATGACCACACTTAAATTTAAGGTATTTTTCTATACCACATTCCATAGTGAACACTTAAATGTATCTAATAATATAAAAATACATATTTGATCTCTGCTCATATTTTCCTTTGACACTTCGCTATAGCTGAGCCTGGAGTGCTGAGCTAATACCCGTGCTCATATTCTACACTTATAGTTTGGAATGACTAAAACCAAAAAAGTTAAAGCTCTCAGTTAAAAACAGTACTACGTAGCACTACTCTGGATGCAGAGGTTCTGACTGAGGGAAAACTAATTCAATACACAGAGAATCAATATTTGATGGATAAATATGTTTTAAGTTGAAGTTTTTAAGTTCTGCGCTGAATATAAAGATCTGTTTTCAAATACAGAACTGCAACATGGGAAGACTCTACTTCTCATTGAAGTAGCTTTGCTGCTGTAAAATTTTATTTAAAAAGCTACGATAATGAGTTGTAACTCTTTCCTGAGTAATTGCAAGACCGTAAAAAAACCTCGGAGTGAGCTAACAGACTGATATGGATTTCTTATATCTTTACAGCTTCTTTATTTTAAGATCTGCACAGGTAACCTAAGTTGCAGAGAGAGTCCCATCCCGCTACCATTGATCTGTACTGAACTCAGCTTCATGTTTTTGCTATGTACAAGTCACTGTAATTTCCATTTTTGCTTGGTTTCCTTACAGTGACACGGTAGCCACTCAAATGCTGTTCTACAATATAGGCTTGACAGCAAAACCAGCTTAGGCACAAATGAACACAGTTTCTGGTAACAAAATATCTGTACTGCTTAATTCGTCCCACTGGCCCCCAGTCTCTCCCGACCTCCAAACAGTCACAAGGGTAGCATACATTTAATTAACACAGAAATGCGCCCAAGACTGGCATTTGGGATGCAGAGAGAAATCCCTTCATATCTGAGAGGACGGTACACCTATCTAGATACTATGCATTAATTTGGGTTTCTCCTCCTTTTTTAACTTGCAGACATTCTCAGGAGTACAGGGCAAAAATATCCATCTGTACAACCTCACGTTGTGGATAATATTTCCTAGACCCAAAGGTGGCTATGAGCCCAAATACAGTCATAAGTCAGGAACCTAATACACCTCCTAAATGTTGTGTATCAGTAAAATCCAATACTGCTTTGTGACCGCCAGTAAACTACAGTGAACTGTTGCGAAGCCATGATAAAACCCAAAGTCATTGGAACTATAGTTTCTAACTCTGATCAAACCCACTCTACAACTCTTCTAATCAGAAAAGTTTCAGGAACTTCAAAAAACTCAGGCTTCCTGGAAGAGACGAGCTTAGCATCTTGACATTCTCCACACACAGGCGGCTACTGCTACAGGGTCACCAGCAAGTGACAGCTGACATCTCATATACTTATCATTTGTGATTTATACCCTGGTGAGTGGAGGCTGCAGTCCCTCTAGGAGAGCCTCTCTTTGTGGAATTCAGTGGATAAGAGAATTACTTCAGAGAGAACTATAATACCAAAAAACTATACAAGCAATAATAGAAAAATACCTGAAATACCTTTAAGATAGCCTGGCATTCCAGGCATTAAAAAAATTTAATATATTATGAGATAGAAGAGAACAACATGTGGCACATACAGCATATGAGCTACTTTAATGTTATCAGTGCAAGGTAATTGACTTAGCTATGGAGGAACATTTCAGGATCAAGTCAAACCTGTTCAAGCCTTTGTCCTTTCTTGTTTTTGTTCAACTTTTACTTTATGTTCACTATCGGAGAGATACTCAGAGCTCTAAGCTAAGATTGAGGTCTTTGTGTGCTGGATGCCACAAACATACACAAGTAGTTCCTTCCCTGGAAGTTTTACTGTCAAACTGGGGGGGGGGAGAAACAAAAAAGTGAAGGACAAGCATTTCCACCTTATAAAATTGAGAACTAATGAACATGCGGTTACAGAAATTTTGAACTAACTTGTCCAGTTCCACAAGGAAAACCCTCAACAAAACTAGAGAGATTAGTCATGTATCAAAGTCCCTCTGTAACACGAACTACAAAAACATCCTTCCAACACTTGACATGAAGTTTTGACATAGGTTATCTATGCATGAAACTGAAATTGCTTTAGCTTAACTCAATGACTACAGCTAAATTGGAACTACAGGATTTCTTTCTTCTGCTCCAGGAACAGGCTCTTCAGCCAATGTCAGTATACAAACTTTCCAGGAAGGTTAGCAGAGGGACAACTGCAGGACAAATCAACTGCATGAGAGAAAAAGCAACAAGAGCTTCAAGTGAAATTGTTTACTCACAGAGAAAACGGTTTCACATATTGTACTTAGTGTGTCTCCATATTCTACTCCTTGGTAATTCCAACCCAGCTTTTTGTTTATCATCTCCATGGCAAGAAATCTTTGAGTCACTTGGCTTCTGGACTGCTGAACTCTGAGCAGTCCATCCATGACTCCAGCAGATGCTCACGTTCACACCAAAAGGCAACTAGTAAGTCAGAGGCCAAAAGGTGACTGATAAGTCAGACAGACGGCCTTTCATCTGTGAGTCACCATGACAGCGCATTACCAGAGAGGATGGCTTTTGCTGACCATTCCTTTGGCCTGACTGCCTGAACGGCCTTTCTTTCAGAACATATTTTAAATCACCGTCCTCCTTATTTGTGTGATTCTATTGTTTTTTTAACACAATGCAAACGGTGGAAAAATTTATACAACTCCTTCAATGCGTGTTCCCAAAGGTATCTGAAAAATAGATTTCCCTAGATAGGCTTGAATCCCATTCTAATTTTACACGAGCATTAAGAGACCATTTCTACTGATTGGGTGACATGGTTGAGAAAAGATGCAATATGTTCGAGACTTATTTGCGCATATGCTGCTCTCTGTAAGGATGGGGTAATCTAGCTTTTAGAGAAGAATGAACTGAGGTCTTGACCGCTTGGAGTTATCAATAATCACACAGTGCTTTTCAAAGAGTATGGAGCTCCATGCATATTTAAAACTCGCTCAGAGCACACACATAATTCTGTTTCATATACCAAAATCACTCCTAAAATTCACATGGAAGAAAGTGTAATTTCTCATTTCCGATCTTGTTGCCCACTTTGTGCTAATAATCTCCACAAGGTGACCACGTCCCAGGTGCAGCTGCGTTGAAGGGTGTGGTCCTAACACAGATACCTTTTGCAAGCTTTCTGACAGCTATAAAAATATCTGGGAAAATATATCCAAATGTAATCTATACATTCGGATCAATATTTTGAAATGAATTCTGCCAAGACTACTGTTTCATGGAACATGTGTCTGTGGTATACCCATCTTTGGTATACCAGAACTCATTTTCCACCAGGCAAATGACAATGAGAGTTCCTAACATTAAAGCTATTCTACCAGCGATTATAGCAATTGCTAAGGAGTCTGTCAAGAATTACAACTCCTACCTGCATGTGGAGAAAATCGTTTAAAGGGCAAGATCCGAACTGCTAAATTAAAAAAAAAGTTATTGGTGGAAAGATGTCTAGACAGATGCAAGGTGAACAACCCAGCAGAGGGTGAGGTGCTTCTCCTGAAAGGGATTTGTTGGGGTACACCAGATGAGTCAAGATCCGGGAAGGTGACCCGAGCTGGAAAGCCTCCACAGTTCTGGAGATGGGACATGAACTGCAGGGGAGCAGGTTCCTTCCCAGGCCCCCATGAGGGCTCAACCTCAGCCCAGAGTAGAGAGTCAAAAAAACTGCAGCAGAGACCTTGCAAACTTTTATTGTTTGTGTCTGCAGGGACAAGAACTGAACACTTCACAATGCTGTGCAAGCTTTGCGAGTTTAAAGGATTAACTCTTACACAGCTAGAAACACAGAGAACAGGTTTAAGCTGTGAGGAAATCCAGTGCCAAGACAACCATGCTGCAAGATGCAGCTTTCAAAGAACGGTAGGTAAAGAATCCGCGCACCCAAAGGGTGGCGGAGAGCCGCCAGCCAGCTCCCAAACACCAGGCGGCCGCTCAGGGCTCGGAGCACACCAGGGCACAGGGGACCAGGACCCAGCACAGCAGTTTGGTAAACTTCCAAACTGAGGGGAGAGAGGAAAGATAAATACACAGCACTTGACTAAGGTTGCAAAACTAATGTTTTAATTGCTGAAGTTCATTAAGGTCCCTAGATGACAGGCATAGCAGAAATGCTTGTTTCTATTAGTCCAGTTCCTGCTGTGCTCCCTTACTGTTCTTTCGTCACTCTGGCAGAGAAAGAGGTGTTGTCAAGCGAAGTGGCAGCTTACACAGCATATTACGCTGTGTTTTTCCCCATAGCACTTTTCATGACTGTCATAAGAACTGCAGTTTTTCAATTAACGTAAGGAAGGCTATAGCTTAATTCAAAACAATTTCCAAGTGACTTAAGGCATGAATGTTAGCTAATGGTTATAGAGGGCTTATCAGTGCAGGGATTTAATGTCAGAACGAGGAAAGTTACAGAGACAGATTTGTGCTATGTTTAACAGAAAATCTAAGCACAGGGACTAACGGAGGGACACGCATCCTTTCACAAACCCAAACACAGCCCAGGAGAAGGTGAGGTTAATACCCATCTGGCGGCTGACTCTCTTAAACAGAAAGACTGATGCCTTCTTAGAGCTCCATGCAGATGCATTGAGAACTTGGTCCTTGGTTACTACAGTCTGTCCTATTTCCTAACACAATTTCTGACGGGTAATTGTATTTGCTACTCCTAACCTTAAAACTATGTTGTTCTGAATGAGTAGTAATACTACATATTTAATCTTAGGAGTGTATTGCAAAAAAAAAAGTTTAAATCAATACCTGTCCTCTTCCCTTCATCTTTTGCTTTAAACATGAACTTTCCCCTTGAAAAAGCTGTACTCCAGGTCTCATGGTTCAGGAGTTGGCTGAACTACGCACTAGTTCCAAGTCTATCTTGCCTGGACGTTCCCTGGAAGTTCCCAGTACGTGATGCTACAGCCCAAGACCTCTCAAAGCCAGTACTGAACCCAGAGAGAATCACACCTCCTGGATGGAGACTCAACACTACACAAGTCATTCTGTGGGCAGTAAAGAAAAGACAGGAGATCTTTTCAAGTATTTCAAAAATGCTGAAGAGGTGGCATTGAGTGCCTGTAAGGTACTTTTGCTTTTCTCCTCTATCTCGATCAGCAAATAAACTCAAACTTCTTTACTTAAACAACTTCACACAGCCATCACTTATACTCCCAGACATTCAGTTTCAGTAAAAGGGAAAATTTATAGCTAGATGAGTGGATGCACAACTAAATTGTAATAATCTGGATACAGCTAAAAATAGTAGACATAGGATGTCAAACAAAATTAGCAGAGGTCGTTAAATACTCTGATTTAATGCCTCAGTACGCACACTCCACAGCTTCCTGTATATGAAACATAAGCAATTGTTTGAACTACAAGTTAACAAGACTGCCTTTGTTTTATTTCTAAGTGAAATCAATCTTGTCAGAGTATCATTTTAATGGAGCAGTTACACTCCAGGTGTTCCTAACCAGCTCAACAACAACTTGGTGCAAAGCTCACAGTTCTGAACAGATGCCAGCTCTTGGCTTATGTACCTGCCAAGGAAATAATCTGTAGTTTTATCATGCTGGGCTGTTCAATCCATTTTTACTTAGGTCTAATTCACAGAAACTAAGGGAATTCCCAAAATGCTTCTGAGGTGCTGCATGTTAACACAGTCATAAATTAAATTCTTAACACCTTTCCCCACCTTCCCCCCTCGTACATCCTCTCACAACCATCCCACCCCCCCACCAAATACTTGAGGGCACTAATCCCAAACTGTTCCTTTTAACAGGCTTATATAGTAGAAATAGCAGTTAGAGAAAATAAAGTGTTGGGGGGTTTTGCTGCTCCTGAAGAATCAACTCCTTGAACTGCAAACGTTCACTTATTCTTCCACATACTAAAAAGGAGACCCAGTGATGTTACCAGCCAAACAGGTAACAATTGTAATAGCTCCTCTTTGACCGAGATGCTTAACTAGAAGAGATGTTCACACACTGCTGCTTACCCCAACACTGTCTCTCTATGGATACAAAACACAAGAGTAAACGTGTTGGAGAAGCGATAAGTAAAAGCCAGCAAGGGAGAGGAAACTTAATTATAAAATCACTTCAACATAGAAACATGGCATTTTTAGTTAAAAAAAAAAAATAATCATCACTCATCAACTATTTCTATCAATTTAATCTCCTTTACTGTTAGAAAACATCTCAGACATGACGGATTTAAAGTTCTTAATAATCAAAAATATCAGTATTGTTAGTTTTGAAGAACTGTCATCACATCTGCTGAAGCAGAATTGCACAGAAATGGTACTATTGTTTTCAGTGTACGAACAAACCTGTTATTTTGCCCTATTTCTTGTATTCAATGAAAGTTGTTAAATCAACTTTCACATTTCTGCTGCTGGGGAAGGGGGAAGAGCAGTAGTGAGCAGGATGAGATCAAGAAAGAGAAAAAAAGAGAGCCCACCTGCCTGATTTTTTTAAAGAGCAGAATTGTGGCAATAAGAATTGCCCTTCACACCATATCAACACTAGGCTTCCTAGACCTATTGAGGTGTAATCTTTGGAACAAAACCAGATTTCAACCATATCCAGACATTTCTCACTTTCACATTTGGATACATTATTTGAACGTAAAAAAACCCCAAACCAGAAACCTATGACCCACTTACCCATAAAATTTGCAGCAACACTGTAAACAGGCTCAAGTTAAGAAACCCCAGACCAAACTGTGAGAAACAATAGGAAATTGGAAACAAACAAACAAACAATTATTCTCTGAAATTAAATTCTTGCTTTTTACCTATGCCAATTATTTTTCTTATGTTTACACACATCCTCTTTTGCACTCTCCTATTTAGAGTTTACATTTACACGTTACTATATTACCTTATAGAGATACAAACTTCTGTTCACACCAATTCTGCCACAGAGCTAATAAAAATATCTAAAAAATCTCAGCTCTTCAGCCCATGCTCCAACTATACAGTTTTATACCATTTTAATTTTAATACTATTAGCAATAGGTAATATGTAGCATATGTTGTGCTGGCTTTGGCTGTGGTAGAGTTAATTTTCTTCCCAGTAGCTGGTACGGGGCTGTGTTTTGGATTTGGGCTGG
>NW_008795694.1:43342-62455 GCF_000699145.1 Aptenodytes forsteri | reverse complement strand
GAGCGGCTGGGTGGGGCTTAGTTGCCAGCTGGGGTTAAACTACGACATATGTAAAAATGACTACGTGATCAAATATTTCTGGAACTTTGAAGCAAGCAGCTATCAATTACCATCTTTATCTACTACAATGTTTCATCTTTTTCCTTCACACTAGCTGTGAAATATGAAGCAATACTTCATTATTTATCCATAGAATCAATAACATTTTTGATAAATTATTAGATGTATTTGTTTTGTGCTCCACATTCCTCTTGCCACCCTCATCATGTCAGAGTGAGGTTATCCATTCTCTGCGGCTGAAGGTAAAACGCCTGTCCAGTACCAAAAATATAATTCACTGTGATTAATACTATCACTAACAAGAGTTTGTTTTCTTGAACTAGCACCATTCAGAACAGCAGTTCAGATAAGGCTAGGATGGATTTTTATATCTGTATTACAAAGTGTCCCTCATTTTGTTGACAGTTCGTCCCCTTTTGAGAAAGAATTAGATGCATGTTCCAGCATTGCCAAGATCAACCACAACAGATGGATACTTTCAACTGAATCCCGTAATTGTAAAGTGTGGGGATGCTTGTTTAAGAGACGCCAGAACCTGAGGGAGAGCTTTGACACCTGTTTCAAATGTAACTATTTTACAGCTTTTTTCCACATTCTCTTTCTTGCTGAGCTCTGTTTCTCATACAGCTACGTTATTCTCTGAAATTCATCTTCTGTCATTACTATGTAATTTCCTGTTGAATACTACTGAGACCAATGCTAGCATATTCTGTGACTTTTCCATCAAAAGCTGCTTAAGTCTCCCAGTTTATAGTTTTGAAGTACAAGCATGTTCTAAGCAGCCTAAACAAATAGGTATACCATTTGAAGAGTGCAGAAAGCTTTTTGCACTGCAAGCACACTGAAACCTGCAAATTCATATGCCTGATACCACAGGCAACATATTCAAACATTAAAGAAAACAAAAAAAGAAACAAAACCACAAACAAACACCGGGTTGAAGTTTTCCCCTCTAATTTTTAATTTATGCTAAAATGTTAAAACTAAAATATAAATTAAAAACGAAACCCATCATAGCACACTGTAGGAAAAAACCCAAGAGTTTGGCTTAAAGTTTATACTACAATGAGTTTTAAAAACCCTTCAAGATAAGATGACAACAATGGACAAACCTTACAATGAACAGGGTAAATTTATTGAATCTCTTGGTAGAACTACTTTTTTCAGGGGGTCAGGTGGGGGAGAAATCAGTTTGGGCATTTTGATTGAATTTTAGGCCCCTATTCTGCAATTCCTGGCTCCCACCTGGTACAAAACTGCTATGAATGTGATAATGTCAAAATACAACAAAGGCAGAGTTTGTTTATTTTTAAATGCCGCTAGCAGGAGACTTTTGTTTGTTTGTTTTGAGGCTTGGCAAACTCAAGTAACGAAGTAGAACTCTGTAGCCAGGAGGCTTAACCACATTAAAGCAGAATCAGAAAAAAAATTCCTCTTAATTAGCAGTCATCAGTTCCTACATCTTGTCTGAGACCTATTAAAACATAAGCAGATCTGCCAGATAGTTACCCCGAGACATACCTAAGACACCGTATTCGGAAAGGGAGCTGTTGCACACAGTATAGGGGGCCTGCTGCTCCCAGAGGTGATTCATGGGAACACACGTTCTCTTGTCAACTTCTTGATCATGAAGCACGTGATGACGATGGCTGCAAATAGGTGTGTTGAAAGAAATTTATTAGCTAAGAATAACTTTGGGCTTTAACAGAGCTATTTTCAAAGATAAACCATCAAAGCTCTGTTCTAGAAAGCATGCAAGCAACAGTTATCTTTGCTTTACACAACACCCTGGTGTGGTTGAAACCTAGCGATACCATCACATGTCTAAATACAATTGCTGCACTATAAGGACTTCCACTGACTATCCAGGCCTGTTCTCAAGCACTCATGGAAATACCTCATCACTAGTAGAACTGGGGGGGAGAGGGGAAGGGGTGGGGAGGTTGTTGCTATAAAATAGACTGATTAAAGTAAAAAACCAAAAACAAACAGAAGAAAGAAATTGTTAGTGAAAACATTTCACACTGCCTCCCTGGCAAATTCTATTAATCTTTTCCTTAAAACAACTGTTCTTTGTCTTTTATGCAAAAATTTAATCTAATCTAATCTCAGCACCAAGACTTGAAGCACTTGTGATCCTCTTTCCTGCTATTTCCACTCCCATGCACCATTTACAGTTCTCTAGAACACCATTAATCAGCATTAGAATGGGGCACCAAGGAACGCTACCAGAACAGAGATGACTGAAGTAATTACTGTAATCCATTAACTCTCTGAGCAGACTGAGTGAATCACACCAATATGTCCAGCTTTACAACTGCTAACATAAGGACAGTTATTATACTGGTAACAACTACCATGTGTTTTATAGCTGCCAATGCCGAACTGAAGACTGAATCTTTTTGTACTTCCCTCTGCTATAATGAATGCTAGCAAAAGAGCTCTGAAATGTACTTGGAAGTCAACAATAGAAGGCCAGGAAAAGACAGAATCTGTGAAGAACAGCACAGGGAGGGAGGTAGATAGGGGAAAATACACACACCAGACAGCTGTTAGGCAGAAATAATTTTTGCCACTGTCGTTTTATTTTTGTCATTCAGCCAAAGATAGAAGGCCTAGCTAGGTGATAAGCTTCTTGAGCATCAAGTTTTGTGTTTCCCCAGCAGAAAGGTGATTACAATGAGCGTAGACGGACAGCCAGAAATACACAAGCATGCAAGTCAGATTTTGCTGTTGTGCGATTGTCAGGTTTACTGACATCAGACCAGTACAGAATCAAGTCTCTCTCTCCCCTGTTCCTTCCCTTCTCCAGAGTGTGTCTCCAAGATGAGAAGGAGCCCAGTCCTTCTATCTGCAGCTTTATCTAGCTTGTCTATTGCTAATGTTGAGTACTGAAATAGGAAGAAAGCAAGCTGTCACACTGAATACTGACAGAAAGTACTATTTTCTAGACAGCACTTCAGAAGCTCCAAAATAATGAAGGCACTCCCGTCATGTTGATTTCATTATGGCAACGCAGCATCTTCAGTTCTTCCCAAATTCTAGCTGATACTCCCTCTTCAATTAGTCCCAGAGATTTGAGACGTTATAGACTTCAAGGATTTTTGGGGGTGAAGAAGGGTCTTCTCAGTACAGAGAGAAGATAAAATGACATATTCTATGTGTTTGCAATGTGTTTTTTCCAATAAAAATGCACCAGAATTTGCAAGTGGCTTCAGTTGTTAGGAAAGTTGCTCACCTTTGTAATAAATGACGAAGAAACCAAACCACAGCTAAAAAAGAGCAGCTTTACTGAGAACTACAGTATCTCTTAGATGCGCTTGTACCACAGGTTAACTTTTCTACTTATTCCTCTGATGAAATGAGCCTGAATACAGTATAGCAGGCTAAGACTTACACATTTCTACAGTGTGCTCTTCTGTTTAACAGAGTAGTTGAATATTCACTGACTTCCTCAGGTCCAAGGCATTTTTTTTAATTTCACCCTTTAATGCTTAACTGCCCTATCAATTCATAACAAAAATTCATAATCACACCATAGGCTAGTATTTTGTAGATCCCACTGCCCATCAGGCAAACTCAAAACCCAGTGGTAAAGCAGAACCAGGTTACTATAAATCAAACATCTGCAGTACCAGCTTCAGTCCTGAACTTCACAAGAATTTATTTGAATACCTTTTTACTCCTTTTCTAAAAGACGGAATAATAAAATCCAGATGGCACAGGAATCCTTAGCTAGTCTTCACCAGGATGAATAGCTTTTTATTTGAACATGTTTTTTCTTTTCTCCCTACATTGCTGTGAGCACAACAATTATTTTTATCTTAAACAAACATAAAGAAAATCTAGATGATAGCTCTGGAAAATCCTCTTCCACCAGTGAGAGAACTGGGAATACAGAGAATCAGTATTCTCAAGACAAGTCTATAGGCGTGTGCCAGACACGACTAAGCACTCACCTGAAATAGGTGGGTAGGTTGCTAAACAATGAACACGTGTTCCTCTCACAGGAGACGCTCACTGCTTTAGAAGAACATGGTACTGAAATCAAGGAGGATGAGAAATCCCTGGCTGGGGGAAGGGGAGGGGGGGCGGGGAATCTCCCCATTTTCAGTTTTGTTTTCAGGTCTTGTCTGAAGGTTTTTGTTAAACTGACATTAGAATGGGAGCAAAAAGAAGAAAGCCCAAAAGACTGGATACCAAATGAAGCTCAGCACAGAAACAGAGCACTGTACCAGAGAAGACAGGCACCAAGATTTATCTCTTTTCTGCAAGCATTCGCAATGAAGCGCAGTGCAGCTGCTAGTTCATTCACCCCCAGCAATGGGCTTCGCATCAAAGGCTTCAATTAAATACATCATTAACATTTCACTCCACGGAGAATCAGGTAAGGCAGCAGAACCATATATATTTTTACCAAGTGATCAGATTCTGCGTTCATTCATGCTCCATAGTCATTAAAAGTCTCGGTACGAAGGATCTTGTTTCACTTAAAAAAGCCTTGCCAACTGGCAATGCGTTTGTTCACAGGATACCCAAGTTCCAAGCAGCCACCACTGGAATGGTATTTAAAAGACTTCAGAATCTGCAGCAGCAAATATCCTTCTTTTACTTCTCAGCAATTAGACGGACTGCAGCTGAATTTTTAGTTAAAAAGCAGAAAAAAAGATCATTTCTGCTTTTCAGCAAGAGAAGGAAGAAAGTATGTAAGAACATTTGTTCTGCCTTAAAAACAATTCTTTAAAATGCCGTTTACAGAGACACAGGAGATTTGATAATTCCTGACTGCCAGAATCTATAACATCCAGATTGATGCTGAATAGCCTCAACTTCCCCTTCCCCACAGAAAACCATATTATTTAAAAAAATGTCAAGGTGTTTCTTTAAATATGGGACAGCATTTAACAGTTATCTCAGTACTCACCTAAAAGTACCTCTCTCCACATCCTGTCCACTCAGTCGGACATGGATCCCTTCTTTCAGAAAAGAGCCAAAAGCCATGTATTCTGCTAAGGCCCAGTCAACAACCCTGTTCTTGGTCATTTCCAAGCGGGCTCTCAAAATCCGAGAGAGTCCTACATGGGAATAAAGATCAGAAATCAATGGACCTACTTCAGAGACATTTCATATTCACATTACATTCACCATTCTCCTTCCCCACTGGCTAAGTTAAACACAGATCCTAATAGGGTCTACAAATTGTTCTTCTAGAACTGAACTGCTAGCAAAGTAAAAGAACTTACTTCCCAGGCAAAGGGTTGCATAATGTTCATACCTTGTTTTAGAAGAAGAAAATAAGATTGGCTGTGTCAGAAACTACTGAGGACAATTAAAAAGATTCATGGTGAAATACTTCTTATTAAAGATTTACTTCCACATCTCTAACACCAAGCACTGTTTTATAAGAGACTGACAATAACAGCTATTGGGTTTGTGATTTTTTTCTTCTCTGTTTCTCTCTCTCATTTTTTCTTGGCATTTGTCTTACCGGACTTCTGGAGATGTTACAAAGAGAAACAGGCCAGATTAATCAATACTATGAATATCATATAAATACAAAATTGTAGCAGCTGCCAACGGATTTTTCAGTTGGTAACCAAAAGCTGGTTTTGTTTCTTTTTTTTTTTTTTTTTAAACAGTGAAGATTTTATAACTTGGGAAGCCAAAGCACAAGTGGCAACAGTGTGACTTTCAAAGGGAATAAAATTTGAAAGCTGCACACGGCTGCTTCCAGCTTTGAGACTATGAGCCTAGTGTAAGACGGTGTCAAGTGACACCATCTTATTTTCACATCTGCACTGATGCTTTTGACAATCTGTTCTCTTTGTTATTTTCCCATACTTCCCTTTGTTAACTTCCCCATTTTTACAAAAATCGCCCTGCTTTCTTTCCACATAAAAAAAAAAAAAAAAAAAAAATTATCCTGAAAATTTTCTCTTTAGAATATACTAAGCATTTGATAAAACAAAATAATCTTCCAATTGTTTGTTGAAAGACCGCAAGACATTAAGCTGTTTCATTCTAGTGGAAGGACAAAGTACTTCAAAGCTGCTCTTCTCCTTCCAATTCTCCCAAAATTTTTTCTGGCCTTTTAAACTGCATAAAAGAATCTAGCAGATCAAAGTTTGCTTTGAACCATAAATCTATCTTATACACTGGCAAGTGTTACTTAATGTCAATGGTTAATCAAGTTATTAAAGAGAGACTGTCTTACCTTTTTAATTAGAATGTCTAATATTAAATTTTATTGGCTGACTATAATTTCAAATTTATCAGTGTCACAACAAAGTGCACAAATGTGTAGAAGAGTTTTAAAGTTCATCTATTAATTGTATCCGCTCAACAAGCTTGCAATTGATAACTGGGAACGCCCTATCATCATTAGTTGTAACAGTGTTTAATTGTCCCAAAGGAACACCACACACAGAACACGTACAGCAGACACACTTTATTCCTTGACGGATGACTCTGGAGAAGAAAGATTAGCTAGAGATATTAGCCAGAAGAAGCAGCTCTTTCTCCTGATCCTTAGTACATTCCCTACCAGCCAACCAAAGAAAAAAGATCCCTAAACAAAGCATCTCCATGTTTCCCCATGGAGTGAACACGTTATTGCTCCCTGTAGAGCTGCTAGACTTCAACGTGACCAGGGAGTAAAAGAATTAACTCAGAACTTTGACACAGTGCCAGGCGCTCCCCAGTGAGACAGGCACATTTAACTTCTTACTGTAATAGATGCCAAATTCAGAATTGAATCTCTTCAGACCAAAAGCTAAGACTTTTTGAGAACACGCTACATTTGTGCTACCAACAACACTAAATGGTAAGTTGAAAGAAAAACTGTGTCTGATTTTGCCCACACAGAGTCCATTCAGCTGTACCAAAATTAGGCTCATAGTGTATCAGCAATGTTGCCAGATCTGAAAAGACCAAGCTATATTCCTGAGTAGAAAGTTATCTAACTACAAGAAAAGTGTCTTAAGTGGACCTCAAATTACCACTGGTTTTAGTGTTAAAAACATTAATAGTGCTTCCTGAGATGGGTGCCTTACTTCCCAGTAAGTCCCACAAACATGCTGCATAGAGGCAGCAAGTTCCACAAGGACTTGAAGAATGAAAGGAGGTATTAACTTAATGTTACAAAGAGACTTTTACCTCCCTCAGAGGAAAATCTATTTTAATGAGGTAGGGAACAGAAGCGGTGTGATACTGAAAGAACATTATGCTGAGAAAAAGCAGCAGGACCTTAACTGTCACATTCTCCTTGCCCATAGGGTGGAAGAGTTAATATAAGTCACAGGCATTTTCCTCTTTGAGAAATGGCCCAACAGCAACCTCGCGTGCAGAAATATAAAATCTGAGCAAGAAACGTAGCCACTAGGAGAAACAAAGACTCCAGCTGACCTGCATGTATTTTGAAGTCTTTGACTGGCACTGAACTAGCTACATTGCCGATGTGAGTCAGCAGGTCTTCTGAAATGCCAGTTGGAGGACAAGACATGCTCTTGGGTTCTCCATCCATGTTAAAGAATCCTGGAAGTAAAAGATTTGGTAAGATGTTCAAGGACTGATTAAGAGACATCTACACTATCTACAATTTATTTAAAAACTCACAACTCTTAAAAGACATCCTAAGCAGCAGCCTAAACCTAGTTCTTCACCTTTCACTGGGAGACACAATCATTTTTGATTGTCTGCATGACAACAGAACTTGATCTTACAGGCACACAGTGATCTGTGTTGTTTCTGCTTTCCCTCCCTGTGAAGTCCAACTATGTGGGCAGAGTGCAGCCAATACAGCACATGGCACCTCAAGCCCTAAAAAAAAAAAAAAAAAAAAAAAAAAAAAAAAAAAAAAAAAAAGGAGCATGAGACAACGAGACATAGTCCTTCCTCCTGAAGGCACAGTCAGTTAACGTTAGAGGAAAAACACTTCTCTGCTAAACTGAAGAGACATCTTCTTCAAAGTCACACCTTTGCATGCTTTTTAAGAAAAGCACCTCTTTCAAGTTGATCTGGCAGAATGTTTTATTTACTATTAGCAGGGGCAAACCAAAGGTCACATTTTATTTTAAAGGAACACTGTCTGATAAAAAACATTTAAGAGTCCTAGAATATGGACTCAAAATAAAAGCACAATAATATTAACACTAGGATAAGTGAAAAGACATTTCTTACCAGGCCAAGGTGAATCAAGCCAGTGCTTGATATGTAGGATCTTGTTATCCTTAGATCTAGTATATGCTTCTTCACATATTCTATCATACTTTGCAATTTCTTCCTGTAGAACAAAAACTTTCTTTTTAAAACAGGTAAACATAACACCTTTCTATCTTACAGATGACACCTATCATTCAGTATGATAAAAACAATTATTTAACTCCAGGAGAAAATTTAGTCACAATTACGCAAACAAACAATTTCATTTTATCTAGGATCAAATTGCCTTCTAGAAAAATGCTTACCCATGTAACTCTAAATTATTTAGTTTACTGGAGAGGTGTTACTGAGAGGCGTACCAAGAGCTAAAGTTGCAAGCAGTACTCTAGAATGAGACAGAACTGAAGTACCAAATACAATTTACAGTCATACTTCTAAGAACAGCATTATCCAGCTCTCATACTCCAGGATACAGAAGCCACTAAAGACTAGAAAAGAACCTCCTAGAAAACTAGTCTGGCTAGGAGAGTTTAGCTAAGCATCTGCTGGCCACACCTATCAATGGCAACAGATACAAAGCCATGTTCTGTAGAGGCAGAATGCCTCTACAATATCTATGTTTCAATCCAAAACCACACTCAAGGTACTGAGCTAGCTAACCTTTAAAGTAATTAACAGCAATGTTGAGCTCAGTCTGTACAGCAAAACATCCATCCAGGATCCTGGATCCAATCACCAAAGCCCATGCCACTACTGGCATACTCTTACAACAATTCAGGATAGCTAGTTCTGCATGAGCTGTGATCATTCTTGCAGATAACAGAATGCACCTACACAAACTGCTTTTTTGTTGATCTGCAATACTGTGTCACTATATAGCTAACCACACCTTCTCAGAAGGTCCTTTGCTGCAGCTGCACTCCACACATTCACTTTCAAAAAGGTTAAGGTAAAGACCTAACCAGCTTAATACAGGCACCAGGCTCTACACTTCATCCTTCTGGAATATTTCAAATGATCTCTGAACTTAGTTGAATTATTGCAAGAAAATAAAAAGGCTAAATTGATTTTATTGCATTATTGCTGGATACAAGCCTGCCAAGGTTATCAATATGAAGCTACAGTTACACCTATGAGCATTCAAATACTGTCTCACTGCTGAATCATGATTCTAGAGGTGAAGAACAGCTGACAAATACCTCCATCTCCAACATTCACATCTGATCACCTTTTACAAATCTCAGAACTGAAGCAAATTTTTCTGTGCAATATGTATTAATTACTTCACAGCACTTTCAGTCCTTTTGTTACAACAATACTATCTATCTTAAATGAAAATCCAAACCAAATTGAATCAGACAGTATCAAAGGGTGAAGACTTATTGCAGTAATGAAAGGAAGGTTTTTAAGCAGACAGTATACAGTGACAGTTGTGTCTTCATATTGTCAGCTTCTTAAGTTCCCTTGCTGTTGACGCGTACCTCAAACTCCTGCAGTGTTACAGTCCCATCTGCAATCAGTTTGTCAGCGTACTTCTTCAGCACCGGCACCTGCTTATGAATCTGCTTGTACATTAGAGGCTGGGTGAACATTGGTTCATCCATTTCATTGTGCCCTCTCCTACGGTAACAAACCTACAAAGGGAAAGATCGTTTCTGTTGGTAAGGAAAAACGTAAAATGAAATCTTTCAATTTCATAGTTCTACAGAGATTTTAGGAGTTTTACGGTATAAAAACATTTATGGATTCTTGTGGGGCTGTTAGTTGTGTGGGTTTTTTTAAATGAAGAAACTGAAGGCCATTAAAATCAAAATATGTTTCTTGATGGGGTCTTCTAAGCCACAGAAAAATAACATAGTACATAATACAGAGAATGAAAAGTTAAGAAAACCAAGACTTACCAAGTCAACCACTACATCTTTATTGAATGTGTTTCGCCATTCTGCAGCTACACTGCACACATACATCACTGCTTCAGGGTCATCGGCATTCACATGAAAAATGGGAGCATTGACCACACGAGCAACATCAGTAGGATATGGAGATGAACGGGCCATACGGGGGTCTGTGGTGAAGCCAATCTAAAAATTCCAGAAACTTCCATTAAAATGTGGGCATCTCCCTCTGCTTTGTTTTGAACGCTTGAGGTTTTCATTTAATAGTCATTTACACAGCAGTAGTATCAGCTTTCCATTTTGGCTAGCTAGCTTCTTTTTGCTCCCTTAAAAACAAAACAAAGCAAACCTAATCCAATTAAGTGTTATAAATGGAATGAAATAAATGTAGGCGATAAAATATTATCCACTCAGAGTTGCTAGATACTATGATCATTTTCAGGAACATCCTAACCATTCTAATAAACAGAGGGGACAATGCACCCAGCTAATAACAAACAAGAATAAAAAGAAATACACTAGCAACTATTCAGCAGACAAATTGATTGGAAAGTGCTCTACTCGTTACCTGGTTGTTGACCACAACGTGAATAGTGCCATTTGTGGTGTAGGATGGGAGGTCACTAAGATGAAACGTCTCGTAAACCACTCCTTGTCCTGCAAAGGCAGCATCCCCATGTAATAATATGGACATAACCTAAGAGGGAGGATTATACACACATATCCACATACATATTAGAAAGCAAAACTGCAATTTTAGCTTCTCAGCAGGATTTCTTTGCTCCATGTTTCTGTCGTGCTTATAAAACAGAACTGTGTTTTTACAATAAACCATAGACTTGTCAGCAATCTGCTGCCCTTGCTCAGTTTGCAAATGAAAGGAAGTTTTAAGCCTACTTCCTGAAGTTACCCTTGAAGTACCATGTCAAAACCCCTACCTAGTTCAAGAGGTGATATATCCCTTTTGGGAAGGAGGAAGAGAGGAAGACTCTGTGATACAAAACTACTGGTAAACTATTTTTATTAAAAATAACATGAAAAACTGCCAGTAAGAGTTACTATATTAAAAAAAATCTTTACCTTTTTCCCTGCCGTATCCCCTCGATAAAACTGTTCAGCTTTTGTCTTCCCTTGCACGACAGGATCAACTGCTTCCAAGTGAGAAGGGTTAGCCATCAGGGACAGAGTGATTTTCTTGTTTGTTGCTCGGTTGATCCTCTCATGGTACATTCCCAGATGATATTTTACATCCCCAGATCCCTAACATGCAAGATGTAGTCACAATTCAGGAACAATTCAAATCATCCGATTGACTACACCTAAAATTTGTGCTTCAGTCTGAAAAATGCATCTAGCTAGTTGTACATCAGCATGCGCTAGGGGTTTGACACCGTAATTTCAAATTGGAACACATATTTAATTATTTTACTGTCACTATCCAATATTGGATAAATATTTACAGAATATTGATACTCATTTCATTTATATGAAACAAAGAAAGATGCTTAGAGATTACAAACTCAGTCAAGTGACCTGGAACTTACTCATCTACAGTCATTCCTAAGACACCTTCTGCAAGTTAGAGGTACAGTATAGTCTTTAAATTTGTTATGAAATTTCACCAAATCATATTCCTCAAACTAGAAAAGACGACAATGCATTTCAGCAGCTGATAATGCTATTTTCATATTAACCATGACCAAAATGACTAAAAACTACCTTGAATGTTGACCTCTCTCTATAGATCTATTGAGGAAGCATCTTACCTCATCAGCTGCTTCAAGTTTGGGATCAAACTGACAGAAGATCTGCTCCAGCTCTTTTCGGATTACGTTAGCCAATACATTCAGCCTACCTCTAAGAAAATTCCAAACATAGTTATGTCTCAAAAATAGTAATAACAGAGTTAACAGCATAAAACTTGTAAAATCAGCAAGCCATCTCTGTCAGAAATTTGCAAGTAAGAAGTTCACTTCAAACTTTTGAACCTGAAACCCTTCATTCTACCCTTCTCCTCCCATTGCAAAGTTCCTCCAATGCATTCCCACAGATGTTTTATAACACCTAGTCATCCAAGTATGAGCAATGAATTTTGTAGCTATCTAGCAGTTTTAACATGATATTAATAATTAAGTCAGACTGCAAAAGTAAGTTTGATACTATCTCGCCAAGCTTTCTCAGTTCTAGACTCTATGCAATGGGATCGATACCACGGCTTCGCTAGCATTTACCTGTGAAGCCTGTAGCCTCTCACTGACAGGTATTTGGTCCAGTTCTGTGTTCCCATTACTTGCTATGACCGGCTCTTGCTACCCTAGCTTCTCTAATATTAACTTTGTTAATAAAATTCTAGAACCTGAAACTTGTCTTAAGACAATAAGCCCATTTCTTGGGGGGGTTTCCATTGACATTACCTATGAGGCATCCCCATTATAACATATTCAATTCCCATTTCACTGGATTTATCAATGATGGTCTTAAGTGCAGGAATCATTACTTCACATCCTTCCAAACCAAATCTCTTTTCGGAAGACCACTTGCGAGCAAGGAAGTCTTCAAATCTTTGCCAAAAAGAAATAAAAAAAAAAAACAAGAGAAGAGTGTTTGTATTAAGATAACGTAGAAAATACTTATTGTCAAACATCTTTTAGCAAATAAAATTACATTACACTGTTTTAAAACATCTGTGAATACATGTTTTCAGGCCTCTGGAAGTAAGTCACATGTAGGGAGGGAGACATAGGAGAGAATTAAGTCTTCTTTCTCCTCCATCTGAGAAGTATTTACCAGGGCTTTGAAACAGTTCAGGCAGGAAGAAGAGTCTCTACCTCAGACAAAAATCACTTCCCAAGTTAAACTCTGCTCCTTCCCATGTATACAAAAAAACGTATACCGACCACTGGGAAGGCAGAGTAACAGCAAAGAAGTCTCTTCTATGGATTGAAGACGACATAACAGAGAACCTGTATTTTCTGGAAGTAACGATTAAAAACTTTTAGAAATACAGTTGAAAGCACGCCTATTTCATAGGTCCTATTCAATGGCAGGGCTCCTCAGACTGTGTGATGTAACGGTTGGTAACGTGCCAAGAACTAGGACACTGCTATCTCTGCCTCAGCTGCAGCAGCAAAAAGATGTCAATCCTTGACAGCTCTATGTTCTTTCATTCTTTAATGCATTTGGGCCAGAGGCAGTGTGAGTGGTTGAAAAGTACCTTTTAACAAACGCTGAAAGGATTGTATCTTGTAAAGCTTGGAGATACAAAAGGCAAAGAAAATACATCTTCATGAAAATAATTGTATTGGTTACATCATCTGTGCAATGCCTCGACTCATAACACTGCCATAAGCCATTAATACTCAGCTTATTCCTCACTTAGAATGCTGACATTTACCTCTTTAGATTGAAGTCCTGAAAGTAGCGAAATGAAGAGTTGCCAAAAGACTCTCCTTAGCTCACCCATCAATACCCTTACAATTCAGGCATCTAAGTGACAAGCCAGACCCTCAGCTGAGCTACGCTGCCAGAATTCCTCAGGGCAGTCTGCGGGGCTGTGCCAGTTTATATAAACTGAAAGTGGGTCCCATTGAACAGCAAGTGCTACAGTGGTGGTTGTACATGCTGTTTTCCTCCTCTTTGCAGCTGCAAGTTAAGCCAGTATTGGACAAGCAGAAAGTTCATTATTTGAGGCAAACCGCCACTAAGTGTGCAGAACTACAACATTTCACAGTCGCATCTTGCGAGTCCCCCACATGCCACTGTGAGTTCACAAGGGCTGGCAGCTCATCCACTGTCAGTGCATGTGTTCAGTACCCAACGAGGAGCAAGTCTTACAAAAGACGGTTGCTCTCAGAAGGGATAATCTAGAAATGCTTGACCCTGCACAGGCTTAAGATGATGATGCCCAGAGCAGACTACACAATCAGGGTCTAACATGTTTACTAATGCATACACAAAGTAGCTCAAAGATATACAATGAGTATTTTACAGGAGGAAAACTTAAAAATGACCCTTTGTTCAATAACCTAACAGCGAACACCACAAAGGATGAGAAATCCTACTTTAAAATTCAGTTTCAAGTACCTGAAGTATGTAGTACTTGGAATGAACATTTTTGAAAACGGTATTCTTGAGCAAAGTGATGACTATCTGCTTTACAAAGCCACAAATCTCAAGAGCACAACCAGTTTTCCACAAAACCAGATTTTTTTCCTTGATCATTTTCAGACAAAAAAAACACACTAGAGATAGCTGAATAGAAATTTATGTAAAACTTTTTTCTTCCATTTTCAGCAGACAATTAATTTGGCAGAAGATGAATGTTCGGCTCCTTCATGCTACTAGAAACCCCAGATCTTTCCACAGCTTAGGCAGGCAGGAATAAAAGCACAAATTCTTGTCTCATGATAAATGGAGATGGTTTATACTGAGGGCTTGTTAAACAAACTTACTCAAGCGCAATATTCATTTGACCGTTAAGTGAATTTTTTATTTCTGTTTAAATGAAACTTTTAACCAGACAATCTTGCTATAACATTGGCAAACAAAACCTGGCAAAAATATCTTCCAACACCTCCAATGAGCACTTCATTTTTAAGTCTTTGAACACAGAAGCTTAATCAAAAAACGTGTCTTTATAAATCTCTAACTCTTGTGTTTATCAAAGGATATGCAAACTGTTTCAGATTGTAAGAAATGTAATAAATCTGATGCCTGAGCAGACAGTCTTGTTCTAGGGGTGAGAGGGTAATTCAGTCTCTGGGATCACAGTATTTCCATACAGATAGCCACAATGGGAGCAATCAATAAGCTGTTTCCAAACATGCTTTCATATATTGCAGAGACCAAAACTCCTGCTGTCAGGTCATGCAACAGTACAGCACATCTTGGCATACCTCAAAAGGAAAAGGGCAAAACCAGGACTTGAAATCACATTGTGCCTCTCAAATCCAGTCCCATCTTGGCACAGCGTTCCAGAGACTCTTAGCATCCCAACAAGTCAAACAACACTCATGTCAACATTTCACCCACCTAAAAACTCTCCTCGAGCTGACTGTTAGGATGGCTTCCTTTGATCATGTGCTACTAGAAAGATGCACAGTAGACAGAATATAGCAGAAGATCAGTGTCTGACATTGTTCTGACACCTATTTTCTGAAACAGGTTATGAAACTTTAACACAGATGCATATTTCTAGTCTGTTGAAACAATTTTTTCCCAGTTTATCTCTGCAAGCCAATGAAAACATTGCCAGATATGCCACCAAAGGCTGCACAAGTGTTACAGAACACAACCTGCCTTTTCAGAAAATAGAATACTGCAAGTCTCTACACAGACCCTGACATACCTCACAGCACACACTTTCCTTTGATATCGCAGCCAGGTTAACTACACCCACCTGTACTCCAGATTTCACTTAGACTCTTCACCTCCACCTCAGCAGTTTACAGACCACACCAGCTTACACCCAGCAGTCACAGAGCAGTTTCCCAGCACCACCCCAGCGTACCTCATTGAGCGCACCAGCCTTGCCAACAAAGTCCTTTTTTCCTCATTAGTAAACTTCATAACTCCCGGCGTCTCAAACTTCTGCCGGATCCACTGGCACTGCTCCACATCATTGATGAACATAAACTCCAAGCCAATGTGTTGGCAGTAGGTATTCTAGGATGTGAAAGCACCGACGCAGAAGCTTTAGGAGTTAATGGGCCATGAAGAAACAAATATATTTTTAAATTAAATTTTCTGTATATATTACTCTTCTGAAAGCTAGCTTTTCTTCCTCTTCCACTGTATCTTCCCCACAGTAATCCTATAAGCGAATAAATTATTTTACTGAATCTAGTTTTGTGCCAGAAAGCTTTCTCTACAAAGTAACATTTCAAAATTTTGAATCTGGAAGATTCTCATTTGGTAATACATTCAAAGTAGGCCAATAAACCTGCCTTAAACTGACTGGCATATTTCATCTAACTCGCTACTGTTCTTAGAGGCATAATAGAGTCTTTTCTTTAGATGCACAAGCAAAGATTTCAAGTCATTTATCAAAATTTACCCTCTCTTTTTTTAAATGTCACCTGAAATCAAGCAATAAAGACAATAAGAAGACAGCTATGAAGCCTCATGCAGATTATCTGATAACTGTCAAGTCTCAAAAGGCTGGAAATCTGAAAAAGAATCCAAGCAGCTGAGAGCAGAGAAAGGACAGGGGAAAAGGCAGAGACTTGAGAAATTTTATCTCCTTGTTGCATTTTTTTGTAATTTTCTTTTTCTTACTTTAAAAAGAATATTTCACCATAAAAATGTGCCCAAAATACAAGTCAACAGAAGACAGACCTATTGTGAGTTTAATTTGAGACAAAACCACTCTGAACACATAGTATGTGCTCTCTACTGCCTCTAAAAAGGAATTCAATGTTAACTTCAATAAAAAAAAAAATCCAAAGTTCTGGAGAGAAGAGGGAAACCAGAGGGTTATTTCTCTTTGACGCAAGTCAGTTCCTTGAGGCTTTTAGATTTTGCTATTGATTTTGTCCATTTATTTGCACATTACAATTTTAAGGATTATCTCTTGAAAATTGCTGCACAGACATGCGAGAAGTGCAAAAACCAAAAAGCAAATATAAAGCTCAAATGCACAGCAGAAATGTTGTGGCTTAACAACTTACCATGCTTCAGCTAAGCCGATGTAATAGTGAAACGTGCAAGTCAACCCATTCTCTCACACTTGCAACAGGTCAAAGCCATGAACTCCTGTATGCTCAGTAATTATTTTATTTTTACATTCTTGTAACTCAGCTCCATATTTCATCACTTAAAAGATTTCCTCACCCCTAGCCCTTTTTGCTCCCAGTGGATTTCATTACCATGCAACAGAAATCTCTACAACTTCAGTACTCCAAAATCCTGGAAAAATCACAATCGGGAATATCCAATACTTACTCACTCCATAGTTTACAAATTCATCACCAAGAGCTGTTTTGCTCTTTGGAGTTCCCCTCTAATTATATTTATTCCTTTAAATTATTTTTGCTTTAAATTATTTTAGCTTTGATGACTTCACATGGCATAACCATATCCCCTGTCAGATAATGAAACTCTAGAAAAAGCATTGGGGATGGAAAACAAGGACCATCACTATCTACAAGCTCCATCTGGGCTTTTGTGAATTTGGTACCCAACCCTCACATTTCTACTCAGGCAAAAGTCTCACTAAAGCTAGGGCTCCGAGAGCAACCCCTGCACGTCCTGAGTACTGTATGCAAAGGTGTTTTATCTGTGGTAGGACACTTAAAAGACAAGTTCTAAAGCCTCTACTCCTTTTAAACAACATCAGCTCTTTACAGAACTAGGGCCTGAATTAGTATTCTACCATATTCAACTCTTTTATACTCATCCTTAATCTATGTATTTCAGATATCCAGGCAATGAAACTAATGGTGCTGCCATCTCTAAAAATAACCCTTGTACTGTTTCTAATGTCATTTGAATTCTTTACATGCTCTATTAATAATTGACAAGTGATAAGTTTTTGTGACTGACAACTGGAAAAAATTTACTTCTGTTTGGACGAAAAAAGTCACAAATCAAAAAACGTCCCACTGACCTCCAGCCGTTTGATGATCTCTCGTAAAGACAGACTGTTCTCATTTCCTCCTATGAAGGTGGTTGTAGGCAGCTGAAAGACTTTGTCCAAATCCGATTCATGCAAACCATAAAACCCTACAACAGGTACATTATCAATTTGTGAAGCAGGGCAGGATACAAAAAGGAAGCCAGCATTGTTTTTCAAACCACGACGAATTAAGTTTAATAAAGCAATATTAAGAAAGAAAGTACCAGATGAAAAATTGAAAGTGTGAATATTTTGGAGGCATCCATTAGTACAATGCACTTTAGTCTGGATTTTAAAAAGAAATGTTTTAATGAAATAGTTATTGTTTGATTAGAAGTACCAAACCATTCTTTCTTAAATGCTCAGGTAGAACAACTGAAATTAAAATCACCCAAACCTTTTTATGTTTTAGCATATTAGCACATATGCCATCAATTCTCCATATTATTACTTGCACTTCACTGTTTAGTAAAATAACTAACCGTAATGACTGGGATTTCCTTCCTTGTTCTATCATGAGCAACAAACACAAGAACTACTTTTCACAGAAAGAACCAGCTGGTTGGAAGCATACTAAAGTTAATTTATACAACATTAACAGATAGACTAAGAGAAAATACAGAACACGTTTAATGTAACGCTGTGCAAACACTCTGGTAGAACCTCCAGGGTCTCTCTCTTCACCCTCTTTCTCTCTATAGGGAAGTTAGTTTGAAATAGCCATGTAATGGCCCGTACAGCTCTATTTCCCAGTCGGCGAACCCTTATCAACCAGACAGATTTCCACACCCACCCATCCCCAACTAAAACAAGGGCTTGTTTAAGCGTATTGTCCCATCTTGATTTAGACATACCTAAACTTGTTCTGGCTGAGAATATGGTTTAAGAAAATATTTCACTTAACTATTTATGCAGTTTCAAAAGCCAAAATACACAACAGACAAGACTGAAAGAGTGGTATCAATGCAAGTTAAAGGCTTTACATGATAAAGTTTAATCTAGACCTGTTAAATGAAGAAAGGAAAAATAGCTTCTTACAATTGTAAGAAGCAAATGTATAAAACTTATAGTACACATTACATACAGTTATAGAAACTTATATATAAATTATATATGTGTGTGTGCACATGTAAAAATATTTTAAAAACTAAAAATAGCTTCTTTATTTTTAATTTTGAACTCATTATCTTAGTTCCAGATAAGCTGCAGGCATCCTCTTTAACACCGATATGACAGTCTGCACGTAAGTCTTAAATCAATATAGAATAGTGCTCCGTATTCCCTGTTAAATGTTTTCTGAAGATGAAAGCAAAGAAGCAATTTAAAGATGAAATAACAACGGAACTTAACATTTAGAGTTGAAGTCAGGCCATAGGACTGCGT
>NW_008795694.1:27856-43086 GCF_000699145.1 Aptenodytes forsteri | reverse complement strand
GAGAAAAAAAGGAAGAGGGGGGAGGGACACAGGGGATGACAGGGGCTTTCGTGTCATTGGAAACAAAGCAGTGCTAACATCCTTTTTTTTTTTTTTTTTCCCCCCTTTGCTGACTTTCTCTCAGACTTCACAGGCTCTTCATGCTCTGTCATGCAAAAACCAGAACACATACAGGAACGATTTGGGCACACGCAGAACATCTGTGCTTTGTACTGCAGCACTGCATATTTACTGAAGCATCACCTCATGTTTAAAGAGATATAACCTTACTGAAATCCAAGAGTTCCTGAAAGCGATTCTATAACTTGAGTCGTGCAGTAAGTACACCTGTAACTAGCTGCATTTTTAGAAGCAAATCCCAGAAGAAACTTCCTACCAGAAGGTTTCTCAAAAAAGAAACCAGAAGGCAGGACAAAGAAAATGCACAGAAAAATCGAACACTAAAATGCTTTCTGTACTACCAGAGATCCTTCATAAGTCTCCTGCCTGGAACATTCAAGCATAGGCAACATTTGAGATCCTTCCCTTTTTTACTGCGCCAAGACTAGGTTAGAAATTTTGTTTCCCCTCACAAACTGAAATATCACCTCAGTTACGCTCTCAGACGCATCCCCCCATCTCATTCAGAGGTCTAGCATATTTTTCCTATGCTCACGAGGGCTTCAGTATGTTGCCTTCTGACCAGTCACAACACCCTGTACTAAACTATCTGTAGAGTTTAACGAAATTTGTACTGACGTGCTAGCAATCACCCATGCTCCAAACAAATTATAGTTACTCAGTAAATGCCCAATGTATTTTCTAGTAGGTACTTTCCTTTAATTAAACCTGACAAACTTCAAAGAGAAGCCCTGATTTGTGTAAGCACCTCTCTATTTACAGTCTTAAGCACTCCACTGCCTTTATATGATCAAGGATCAGAACTGCTTCTCTCCCTACCACCAGAAATAGAAAACACCGCAGCAAAGAGGTAGTAGGTATACTTACAGTAAAATTAAGCACAATGTGTTTTATCTACTACTTGCACTATGTTTTATGTCTGGTCCAAAAAGCTTCCCTACATATCAAAGACAAATTGATTCAGTGTCTGTATCAAGTAGAAAACCACCTTCTAAACATACCAGGTAGATTGAAGAGTAGAGAAAAAAATCAATCAGATGGTTTTTTATTCAAGCAGAGAGGAGCAAAGAAATTGATCAGTGCAATTTCTCAAAGACATGCCCTCTTAGCAACCAGAACAACCTTTGCAAAAGCAAACCCTAGAGTATTACACTCTTCCAGCAGTAAACTAAAATGATCACCTTTGGATTATATACAAGAGTCAAGAATTCTACACTTTCCGTGTTTTCTTCTAACTTCAAACAGACTTCTTCAAGTTATACAGAAGGAGGACGTATCAGAGGCTAGAATCCAAACTTGGTATGAAATTTACCCTAAGTTCCTCCATCCAGTGTTTTGTTCATTGCTTTGTTTATTGCTATTGACTAGCCTCCAGATGTCCCCAGTCAAAACAAGTATCAAGCATAACGGTATAAAAGTAATTTAGATTACCAGAATCTTGGCCTAATGTATTGAATTTCCGGTGTGGTTCAAAACCATAAGATTTGGGGTTTTTATGAAGTGTTTATAATCATCGTTCATCAGGAGGTGAATTCACAGGAACCTCACCTGTGATCTCAGAGTAGAAATTCCATCGTCCTGAAATTTGAGCCTCCTTACAGATGCTCAGAGAAATTATTTCATGATACCAGCAAGCAGAAAAGGTAGAAGCTTCCCTGAAATGCCTTATTAAATCACCTCAGCCCAATGAGACAAAAGAGACAAAAAACCATTGCGAATAACAAGGCATACAGTGTACGCACCAAGTTTATCGATTGTAGTGATTAAGTCAGATGGAACAAATGAATCCAAGTCTGCATCCAGAATTCCAAGGGGATCCAGCTGAGCCACATGATGGCCGCGGATCTGAAAAAGGAGGAAAGCGAGAGAAAAATGCAATCACACTAACAAAAGTCAGACAAAGGGAAACAGTCACTGATCTCTCTCCATAGTGCGTATATTGGCCAGGAAGTCAAATAAGCAAACACCACTAATGTCACGAGAGGGCCATATTTCCCATCCAGAATTCCAAGGGGATCCAGCTGAGCCACATGATGGCCGCGGATCTGAAAAAGGAGGAAAGCGAGAGAAAAATGCAATCACACTAACAAAAGTCAGACAAAGGGAAACAGTCACTGATCTCTCTCCATAGTGCGTATATTGGCCAGGAAGTCAAATAAGCAAACACCACTAATGTCGCGAGAGGGCCATATTTCTCAAGTTTTCCCATATGAACAGGAAATAAGCATTATATCTCTGATATGTATACTACCTCTATTAAAAATTGCTGAATACATATTAGAACATAACCTTTATTTTGTCTGACATACAATTTAAACTAGAATTACACTGAAGTCTAAGTAAAGAAAACTACTAAAGATAGTACTCTGAATCTCTGGGTAAAATTAAGAAACTATGACTAGTCTATAGATCCTATCATTTGCTAATTCAGTCATTTTGTATTTTTGCCTGAATCCTCCTTTCTGCGCCTGCAGAATACTAAAATACAGCATTGCTGACCTAAAACATAGATTGGTGCTGAAGAAGTTTATATTGGAAGTGAAGGGATCACTATTCATGAGCTCTGCTCCACATCAGATAGCATTTATTTTCATTCATGAAATTTCGGGAATTTCATTTATGATAAAATTGACACTCAAGACACCAAAGAACACAGATGCAATGGGGAATTCAGCCAGCTTTCAGTTATCAATATGACTGGTGTTAATGCATGCCACAAGTTGCTATAAACTAGTGCCTTATGTTAACATATAACATTGCTACAGAAGAAATAACTCATTGATTCAACAGAGCCACAAATAAAAACATTTTTTTAATATAATGTCTCTTGTGCATGACTCTCATGTACCAAATTAACTCATTAAAAGCTTTTTATAGATTAATATATGAATATTTTCTCCTTAATATTTTTCTTTTTAAGGAGAAATTTGGATCACTTGGGTAGAATTCTATTCACACTACTAGTATCCTAATTGTCTCTGAAAAAAAAATAAATTAATAAACTGCAATATTAATAATGAATTGCGTCACACAGTAATAGAGTGTGATTAAAGTGTGGTTCATCAAGAATTGACTTGTAAAAACACTATTTAAATGTTCTATATTTGCAGGAGAGTTCATAACAAAATGCTTTCCACTCATAAGCAAACAGAAATACGGCATCTCTGCTAGAACCACCAGCCCTGTAAATTCAGCCTGGCCTCTGAGATTCTTTGCATCTCATGAATCACCAGTAATAACTCTGACAGGCCAAATGATGCCCACGGCAACATCTGTGCCACCTCATTGTTTACAGCGGCACAAAGTCTATCTGACTGGAACTAAGCAAACAATTCTGACTCAAGCGTCATCAACAGGAAAGAATTCACGTCCCTAAGCTACATCTGCTCTGCAGTATTAGTAGGAAGAGGATTAGCAAGAATGCCAAAACCCAGAGGAGCAAATCAGCAAAGCGCTGTGCCGTATCACAATCCAGGAGCCGTTTGGTCTTTTAGTTAAAGACAGTATTTTCCTCAGTATCAAGTTATTTTTTAATAACTTCCACTTCTTTCACTGGATACAGAAAATAGTAACAACTGCAAAAATCAGAGATAAACCTTGTGAAAATACATGCACGGAATATTTTCATCAATTGCCATAAATTTGACTAAATGCAAGTACAGACTACCTGAAACGACTTTTAAATCATATTTTCTGGACACAAATGCAAAAAAAAAAATCTGCATTATAAAAGAAGACTCAAGAAATTAATTTATCTAGACTCATTTTTGTTAAGCACACACATTTCAATGGAAATCCTTCTTTCAGTGTGTCCAGTGCTCTGCATTAGAAAAAGCAATAGATTAACTGCCTTTTCAGAAGACCAGCTCAACAGACCACAAAGCAGTTTACCACAAAAACCATAAAATACTGACAGGTTTGAGAAATGAAAATTCTGTATCCTTCTCCATTTCATTTCATTATCAGGCAAAGGAAGGTCACAAATTGATCGTATCCCTTCAACACTGAATTTAGAGGGTATTAAATACCTTTTAAAAACAGACAGTTGCCTTAGGTAATCCTCTTTCATTGTTTGTCGCAGACACATGGGTGCCTGCCATTTATACAGACATTTCTGTTCCATCACTTGAGTCGGACGGCACGCTCTTTCAAGTACAGGAAAGAAAATGGCAATCCCTGAACTATTTTCAAGTAAATGGGTGTCAAAGCAGCCTAACATTCTCCAATTTTCTGTAATTCTTCAACAAATTTTTACTGCAAGCAAAACTGAATGGGCTGAAGTGGTTGTTTTCTACATAGCTATTTCTAAGCAAATTTCATGTATTCTTTATATTCACAAACCTTTCTACTCTTTTACAACACCTCTCCAACAGCTGGATTAACGTGGTTCCTATCTGAATCAATGGTGACAATGTGATGTGCACGGAAAAAAAAGTTTTTTTAAAAAAAAGTGCCTCTTCTATTCCTCTGATGATAGCAAACAGGAGTTAAAAAAATTCTTAGCGCAGGGCAGAACAGATCTGCTCAAGTCAAACTGTAGCAGACTTTTTGGGAAGTTACATACTTATTTAAAAAAAAGGCAAAAACCTCCCAATTTAAAAATCAAACTGGAATATTTTGCTCAACACTGATCTACATGTTTAGCGGGTTTTTTTTTTGTTTCACACTGTTTCTAAGCCTTTTATTGAAATAAAGATACTAAATACAAATCTAAATAAAAACATTTAAATTTGTTTTACATTTAGAAAACTTCTAACCAAAACCACTGTGCTATTTCCAAAATCCTTCTTCTTTTAGAGGAAAAAAGGAAATTAGACTTAATTTCTTAATTTAATAAAAGAGATTAAAAAAATCTGACTGTGAAACAAAGTCAACTTTGATAAACAGCTCTCTAAAATAAATTCATCAAAGCTGACCCAAACTCAGTAGCGTCAGCCTCCCAAAATTCAACTTCTGGTTAATTCATTATTTCTCTTCTCTCTTTTTACCCATAATCCTGCTCAAATCAAGAATCTCAAAATTCACACTAGACATATGAGAAGGCAAGCACATTTCCTCCTTTCTTAAAGAAAGGTAGCGACATTTAGAACCATACAACAAACTTTCCCAGAGGTGAAGACAGACTTGGATGATGGAAAAGTTTGCTCTTGAAGAGAGGGAAAAGTTCTTATTTCACTGCACACATCAGGAGATTCATTAGTACCAGCATATCCAGGACAACTCCCTTCATATAAAGCAAAACTATTTCAGATAACTTAGTTTTCCAATTTGGTCAAGTAACTTACTGAATCACACACACACACACACACACAAAATCTTAATACAGTCGAGAGCGCCAAAAGAGGCTAAGATAACTTAGTTTTCCAATTTGGTCAAGTAACTTACTGAATCACACACACACACGCAAAATCTTAATACAGTCGAGAGCGCCAAAAGAATAGTAGAGGCTAAGCTTTGGCATGTTTGGCTCCTGCTCCTGGTAAACAGGCAAAACCCAATAGAATCATGTTCCCTTTCACAGGTGACTATCTCCGTAAACAGCTTCCAGGTTAAGTCAGATGACCAGCATCAGGGCTGTGGGTAATCTGAATCCTGAGTTTGCTAACCCAGAGGAGCATCCCAGTCTGAATCCAGGACCTCAGTGTTCAGACACTGTGTGGGGAAGAAAAGACTGCCTAGTGCAAGACATTTTGCATCAGAAGCAAGACAACAGGCAAGAGTTAAGACCAGAAGACAAACAAGAACATAAAAAGGAAGAAAAAGGTTGTTTGCAAAGGAGAGGCCCTCCCACACCTACCCCAAAGTACACTTACTTGGTATGCTCTTATCAAAGACTGCACAGCAAGGTGATCTTCAACAAGCTTTTCAGCTTTACCTGGTGTCTGGGCCAGGCCATGGCTCTGAAGAAATGATGCCTTTCTTTCCAACTGATCTGGTAGATGGGGATCATACGCTTGGCCAGCATTAGCATTTCGGAAAAACAAATCCCAGGACTGGACGTGTACAGGGAAGGAAAGAAGAAGGAAAATTTATTACCTCAAACAAAAGTCTCAATCAAAAGCAGCTCCTTCAAGCTGCAAATGGTACCTCGCTACATTACAGTGTTAAGTACCACTAATAGCCAGCAAAAAGAGAGCACTGATATGTCCACATCTCGGTAGCAACTGTGTGTTTCATTTACACAGAGCCCTTTTCATCTCATTTCTTACACTGAGCTTGTTCAGTGGAAAACTCTCCAGCACATATGAGTGCAAAGCATCTTCGTACATTATTCACTCACACAGCTCTTTGTAACTGTGATGTTTATTCAGGCAACCAGTAATGGGTATGATATTATGCTGCTGGTAAAGAGGTATCAAGCCTGTAAAACTGAAAACCTTAATAAATTAAATTAATCCATTCCTTTAATGATACTTAAGGAATTTATGATACTACAAGACACTCACTGAATACGCTAAATCAGAATCAGTCCTTAAGGGCCTTTCTTGAAGAAGCTGTTTAAAAGCAATTACAGCTTTTCTGAGTGAGGCTTCTGGTCTAAGATCCTTTCCTCACTAGCTTGGGTTACCTTACTATGAAAGAAATTATGGAGCTGGTTTCAGGTGCAAGTCATAACTTCAGAAGTGTACGTATTTCAGAAACTGAATCACAACAACCGAAAGATCCTTTTATTTCCATCTGCACTTTTACACAAGTCACTTCCTCCACATATGCCCAAATCTGGTTTTCCTGAACTGTTTCCATTCTGATGAGACGGTCGCTGTCCCAGGTTAGAATGGTATTAGATATACGGATGCCAACAGACGGCAGCAGAATGGGATAAAACATCTGCGATGCTTATACCCAACAAAGAAGAAAGCCTGCACTAGCAGGGGACTAATCAATACTTGTGCTTAGCTTACAGTTTCCATAAAAGGTAATGAAAGGTCATAAAACACTTTCCTCAGTTTGGCTAACTTAGAAAAGAAAGGAAGCTATTTCAAAACTTTAAAATCTTTGTAACTGGAACAGAAGAAGTGTAAAATCTAAATTTCATTTTGTACAGTGCATGTTATTTACCCTGGCTGTGAGCTTGGAACCAACACATTTCAAGGAACCAGTGCCAGAAAAGACAAAAAGTAGCCCAAAGATGTGATTTTAAAAAGAACATTACTTAATACATTCATTACAGAATACACAAAAGAATCAAAATAACGTAATACCAACACTGCATGACAGAAAAATATTTACAAAGTTCTGTTTTCATTAACAAAAAGTCTTCATATTGAAATTTCTACAAGCTTTAAGGTGTTCAGAAACACTATGAGAGGGGCAGCATACAAGAGCTAAACATCACCCAACCTTCCAAGTTCAAGTTATGGAGGTGGGGGGACTCACTGAACCTGTGGGCAGGAACCTCATCGTTAGCATGAAGCCACTGCCCGAGAAACGCTGCTTTAACGCACCTCTCTTACTTCTTTATTAATACAAAGCTGCACTGATACAAATATGATAAAACTTCCTTAACTTATCACCCTGCTCTTACACAGACTTGATCTAAACATAGCCTAACTTTTATATGCCATGACAAATGAAGGCAGACAGATCATGCTCGGTGGTCAGTTCCAGACACACTGATGAAGAATTCATTCCTCCTCCCTTCCCTCATTTACGCCCATTTCCTATATTCTTCTTACCTTGACACCTTGCTAGCCGCACTGAGATCAGAAATCTGAATTTACACAACATCCTGGACAGGTCTGCTAGAGTGTATTAGTGTAACTGCATTTCCTCTGGTATTTTCTCCATACACCTTCTTACTCTGTATTAAGAACAGTATTGACTCCATGCCTACACAGCACCCAGTCTGAGAGTTTGCAGAACCCAGACAGAGAAAAACAGATACAATCCCTTCGTGTTACAACTAAGGCTACTTAGACTGGAGGAATTATTTTGGCCATAGACAGTTATTAACTTTCATTAAATTAGGAAATTCCAAACACAGATTTGGATCCATGACAAATCTGACATTTGGTACTCATTCAAAGTTTTAATAAAAAATATGCTTCGCTTACGTTAAGGTTCCACCCTCACTTTTTCCAACACCATGATACACATACAATGATGATAGTAGTATCACTAGTCCTTTGTTGAGTCAAAAGCTTTTCATTTAGATGTAAAAGTTATCACAGCACAGTCCCACAAACAACTGAATATGTTTTAGACAAGTGCTCTGCTGAGACAGTTGCTAACAAAATCCAAACAGACTTGCCCAACAAGCTACCTGTTTAAGGAGAATAAGCATAGGACCCTTTCTTCATGCAAACTCACAAATATAAAGAAATACCTTCAAAATCTTTACATCTGAAGATGCAGCCAGCTGGGACAGAAGGAACCCACACCGTTTTTTCCTATTGCATTTTTGAACTTATTGATTTGTTGGGCAGGCTTGACATTTAATCAGAGGGGAGGGAAAATACATCATTTGGCTACAGAAATTTTTTTTTTTTCTAGATACACATCCATCAAAGCCTTTACAAATTTCTATAGTGTCTTTCAAGATTGATACCAGATTATAGTCCTCAAGTCCTGTGTATCAATGTCAGTCTTTGGCAACAGCGTTTGCCTTGTGACTGAACAGACAGAAGACCAGCTTGGTCTCACAGCAAACCTGCAGGTTCTCAATTAAATTAGTAAAGTTCTTTAAGAAAATGGTAGATGAGACTTATAATAGAAAAATACATCTGTAAAAAAAAAAAAAAAAAAAAAAGAAATTACTATAGTGATACATGATACATTCCTTTTTTGTTTTTCCCTGTCAGCAAATCTATACTGTAGTTAACCATTATTTTGTCAAGTAATATAATACAATTCAAGTGATTCAGTGGCAATATTCTACTCTCATATAATAAACAGTGTTGCACTTAGAATAACAAGTAACATTAGTTATCTTGATGGTTTGCTTTTTTTCCTAGTGACATCACAATATTTATCAACTGCAGTGAGGACAGTAAAGTCTTAGAAGACACACACTGAGCATCACTACATCATTTAAAAAAAAGAAAAAGAAAAAGAAAAAAAGAAGATTAAGTCAAAACAAAACAAAACCCCCACACTTTTTCCAAGTACATAAAACAAGGAAGTGATTACACACTCACGGCAGAGCGGCTGCACACAGGATAACATGGCAGGCATTATGTACTAAATATCCAACCATGCAGTTTTGTATTAATCTTGTGATAGTAATAACTGAGCCTTGTCAAGCTTCTCCCTTGTGATCTATGGCCCTGACACCATGCTTCAAGGAGAAATAATGAAGCCTTTTTCAGAACCCACGTCATTTTATTCTGATTGTTGTTTTGGCTACTCTAAGGATAGGAAATTCAAAAGACAAGGAAAAGCAGGAAATCATCGAGAATGGATTTGCACAAAGAATAAAAGTTCCTACGCAAATAAATGCATATTCCTTGATATATAACCATGGTATACATAGAAAGGAAAGATTCTTAGAAAAAACACTAGTAACACTGAATACGCTCATTGGAACGTGACAGCCATATTTCAAACAGTTTTAAATAAGCATACATGGGAAGACATGTCCCGTCAAATCTTCCGAGAGGGAAGTAATTTGAGGACCCTTGATTAATTGGAGTTTCTAAGCAAAAGTGAGTAGAGCATGATTTTTAAAGCCTGGGAAAAATAAAGCTTCTTCATCTCATCAACTAGACAGAGGCACATCCCCTCTGATAAGAAGGAGATATCCAAGAAGGAGGAACATGAGGAAAAATAGGAAATAAAGGGGAAAAAGAGGAAAGAGAATGTAATGTCTAAACACCTAGCACAGATTGGCTCTCTAAACCATGCTGGACATAGGGGATAAAACAATGAAATGCGAGTGGCCTGCAGAGTCAAATTATTAACAATACCATAACCAACACCACATAAGCTGTTGGTGTCTCTTGACATTATTTTCCAATACTTCCACCACTTTCTGTAGCAGAATGACAAATTCACAACTTGCCTACAGCCATACAACTACAGTATGCATTTTTCTGGATTTTTAAGAAAAGAGGGTGAGTTCAGCTCTCAACTTTTTTAACATGTTTTCTTAAAGCCCAAATTGAACAATTGCTGTCAACGAAAATCTTGGGTAGGTATCTACAGCTTTCAGCTGATGACATGAGATGGTTTTCAAGAAACCAAAAATTATAGTTTTATCGATGAAACAAAGTAAAATTAATCGGCATCATTCTCCTCCCCTGAACTTACTTCACAGAGATTCCCCGAATCTCTCTCTCCCGAACTTACAGTTCATTACCGTTGTGAGTACATGACGTGAAGTTAACCTGGAAAAGAATTCACACATTTCTAAAATGCGTCTTGAATTAAGCGGGATCCACTCCCTAGGCCACACCCTGCTCCACCAGCACCTTTACATCCCTCTGTCAATTCACTTCTGCTAATCGAGCAACCGACGGGCTGAGCCCTGGCCCGGACGTTCAGCACCCTGGCAGCTCCGGGGGGGGCCCGCCGCGGGCGGGCCCGATCCCGCCTGCCGGAGGGAAGCCTGCAGCCTGCGGGGAACCTCGCTCCCCCCTTCCCCGCCTCCTGCTCACGGCGGATTTAACTGCAGAACACTCATCTTCGCTCACCGAGGTCCACGCCCCGTCAGCGGTTAGGCTTCGCCGCTCCGCCGTGAAGGGGCCGAACGTGAAACCTTACTCTTCTTAAAGGAAAGAAGGTCGTCGCGAGTCGATGTGACTTAAAGGAAACAAGTGAAAACAAGACGTCGCCGCACACGCGCCTTCTGCGCGACCTCATTCCTTCGGTGTCCTCAAAATAAAGGGTTAATACCGACCTATAGCACCACCACATCGCGAGGGCTTCTCAGAAATTAACTCAATGCATCCACATAACGTGCTACCCTGCTCTACGCTGGCTGGAAATTTAGCTGGGGACTTACGTGACGAAGAACCAAAGACTGATGGGACGAGAGGAGCCACCCCTGGAGAAGGTCTCTTCAGTTCCAAGTTAAGGTATTACACAAAAGACCTAGGATCTATCTGCTATGTGACTAACTTTCAGTCTTCAGAGTTGTCACTGCATATGTTACCTTCCAACAAGACTGAATTCATGCGCGACATCCAAAAAAAACAGCTACAAAACTGCTTTTTTTGGTCTCCCTTTTTTTGGTCTCCTCCCCCCCCCCCCCCCCCCCCCCCCCCCCCCCCCCCCCCCCCCCCCCCCCCCCCCCCCCCCCCCCCCCCCCCCCCCCCCCCCCCCCCCCCCAACATATGTTACTTCCTCACACTCTAGATAGATTAGCAGACTTAGAGCAACAACTTCTAAGTGACATTTTGATATATGTGCCTCAGGAATAAGGGAACACGCAACCAATTTGGTAAACATTTTGGGCACAATTCACATTACTTCTCTAGAAAATGACTTGTCTGTCTTAGAATTTATCAGACTTCTCATCAGCTTCTTAAGTTCCTATACATGTATCACCATAAGAGAGCCTTCCTTGTCAGCAGAAAGCTTGTTAAAAAATGAGTCTATGTATTTTGCCCACAAGAAAGGCTCGGGCAATAGATCTGAAGTAAAAAAAAAGCAAAAACAAATGTATGTTGCCTGGAGCAAGAGGGAGAGAGACAGACCAAACTACTTTGAGACACTTAAGCGGGCTTTTCTGACAATTTCAGCTTCAGTTTTAAGGTTACAACTTCCACAGCTACCTAAAAGGAACTGAATGTTCATCTTCTTCAGACAGCTTAGAAGTACCAACGTCAACACATACTATTTAAATACAACATATCCTCTGATACAACCTTATTACAATAAACCAAAAAATTAAAAGTATTTTATCTCTTGGGTCTTCTTCCAGATGTAACTAATTACTTAACAGACTGCTTGAACAGCATTTCCATGGAGGAACGCTGAAAGTTTCTGAGCAGCTTACTACCTCTGGTCTGGACTTCTCATTCCTTTTGCTCAGCTCACCATGCCTGTGGTTCCTCTGTACTTTTCTGCTGCAATATCACATCCTACAAGAATCAATATGTGGGAAATCAGTTTCACATTTTTCATTTCATACAAGACCTTTTTCTGGGCTTCTTATAAAACAAGTTAAAAAAGGAAAAAAATCAATTCCATTCTTAGCCTAATATTATCATTTACAGTCAAGTTTTGGACTTACCTTATGTACGCTTTTAGGGTTTTCAAGCCATGCATAATACATTTCCTCCACATAACTTGAATTACTCCCACTCAGGAATGGTTCTGAGGTTCCTGATGAGGCATACCATTGGCCATGTAAAAATACCCTTCTGGCTATATCTTGCTTTTCCAGAAGTTTAATGCCATGCCACTTCAGCGTAGCCGCAAACAACTTCAGATGACTCATTTTGTTTATTAGACAGAAGATCCAAGTCTATTAATAAAGACAAAAACAAACCTAATCAGAAAGAGAGCCAATGAATTGCAGACGCATTTCAGCCTCACAGTGAAAACTGAGGTTTATGACTAGAGTGCTCTTCAACAAAGCTCAGGCCTAGGCTTGAAGTTCTCTTCAGGAGAGAGGCCACTCCATGACTGATTGTAGTGCGACACTTACAGCAGTGGAAGTGTTGCTGATGGCCATCCCCACATCAATCAGTTCACCTCACAGCTTCTGTAACTGATGACATCATCCTGGTTCCTGAAGCAATCACGATACCACTTGTACCCATGCCCCCCGAGCCCCGGTTCCCTGGGAACAAATGAGTCTGCTAATCATTGACTTCTCTGGAGCTCTTGGCAACCGTAACTGCTGTCTCTCAGTCGTAGAAAGCTGCGGCCTTTGACCGAGCCAAACTGGGCTAGGTTCAATGAACAGCATCAACCGCAAACGCAGTGGCTGAAAAAAAAGCCTGCTACCTCAAATTTATGCCATGAATAATGGAGATGACAAAATAATTAAGAGTGTTAGTTAAGTGTTCATATTGACATTAGCCTTCAATCGAACAGGGTTACAGGCTCCTACTGAATGAAACGGTATTCCTGCATGCTCTTCTCTGGCATCGCATTTTTAACATGACATTTTTAACTCAACATCTATTTTGAAAGCTGCTGACTGGATCCCCTTCCTAGTTGCTGACTTTAACCGTATCGTCCCAACAGTGAACTCTCCTCCTTTATCACACCAAATTCCCTTGCCTCCTCTTTCAAGACTTCTGCAGCCTTTTCACTCTCATCCACTAGCAGATCTGATGCCTAGCTCGTGACACCAGCTCCCATCATCCACTTACTGAATTTTCCAAACAAGCACTTGTTCATGTTCTCCATGGTGCCCAGATACATGGAAAGTATTCTCCCAAGGCAGTATCACCAAAACTAGTATACAATCCTCCTTTAAACCTACAAAACCCCCAAAACCACACACTTTTCTCTCCCCACTTGGCATTTTCAGCAAATTGGCGATGGTTAGGCTACTAGTATGCTGAATCCCCTACACACTAGCATTATTTCCTATCTACCTATATTCACTTGTCATTTCCCATTTCACAGATTCAAAGCTTATCACAACACTGATTTCCTCCTGCATCAACACCCTGTCTACAATTAATTTCACTCAACAAAACTGACTTCTTCCTAGGTCTTCCTTTCGCACGCACCGCCCTTCAGCAGAGACATCAGCAGCTAAACGAATCGGAGACCACCAGCATGATCAGAGACCATTCCAGCCCACTCAGCCTTGAGACTGTCAGTCAAAGATCAGCACACAGGACAGCAGGCAGCAGTCAGAAATAGTTAAGATTGTTCCACTCTGCTATGTTTCCTAAATCAACCCTGAAATGGAAACAGTGATTGGCAAGGAATTGAGCTGAGCTAAGAGCAACCTAAAGGAAGATATTAATTAAATCTCTACCGGAGGTCAAAAATAAGAAAGAAGCAGTGAACCAAAAGAACAACCTGATGTTTAATGCACCAAAGCACCCTTAAAATGGTGGAAGTAAGTGAAAGCCCTAAGCAGCTGAAAATTTCTGCAGCTGTTCTGCGGTACGGCATGGGTGTCTCAAGCTATGAGCTAGCTTTCACCTTGGCCCTTTCAACTCTAGAAGTGACCTCATGTCATGGACAGCCTTGTGAATTATTCTACCCAGGTTTCTCGAGGGTAATATAAGCATATGAATAAGAGACAGCAAGACACTTCTGATAGCAAAGTGTTTATCTAGATTTTTTCGCGATCACTTTCAAGACGTTGCACAGGCTAGTATCATATGTCTCAATATTCTCATGGTATTGCCAGTACCCTTACTGAGTTTCTTAACACACACATGAAGTCCTGCTACCAACGCTAACAAATGTTCTTTACGCTCTGCAATAGTCGTCATTAATAGGTCTGGTCCATATTTTACAAAAAACGTTCTTTCATCCACTATCATGGTCATTTTCTCCTATGTTCCCCATACAACTCACTCTTAAAGCTCTTCTTAAGACTGAATAATTCTAATAAAACAAGGCTGACAGTGGAAAAAAAATGGATGAAGATAATAAAGTATCTCCAAAAGCCTGTCATGGGTAATTGAAACTAGAGAGACATGGAATATCCTCATCAAATAAGGCTACTTCAGGAATATATACCTCCACATGCTAAATGTTTCTTTTCCTTCCAGCACAGACGTGCCATGCTGTATAAAGAAGCATAATTCTCCATCCAAAGGGTTGACCTGGAGGAAGTTTACAAGCCGTGCACTCACCACAAGACGCACACCGTAAGTTTCGGGCAACGGAGGCATCTCCATGCAATAAAACTGCCCGATATGTTACTCTCCCCTCAAAAAATCCACCTTCAGTGGGTACCAACGGGATAACATCACCACAGACCCTAGGCTACCAAAGCGTTGTAAAAGAGCAGGGGGGAAATATCTGGACGGGGTTGGTTTTATCCTTCTGCCCCTGCCCGTAACGCAAGGACACATCCTGCCACGGCCACCCGGCAGAACCTTGCCACGCCAGCGTCCTGTTCACCTTGGCTGCGACCGGAGGCCGGAGCCGGCGCGGCTGTCGAGGCGCTCCCGGCTACGACGGGGCTGAGGTGTCACTGGAGCCCGGGCCAGGAGGGCCGCCTTCCCCCCCTCACCCCGAGCCGC
>NW_008795694.1:13075-27025 GCF_000699145.1 Aptenodytes forsteri | reverse complement strand
GCGAGGCGGGGGAACGCCCTGGTGCCGGTGTGCTCCGAGAAGGAGCCGGGCGTTCCTGGAAGCCCCGAGGTCGCCCCAGTCGCCTCTCGCGCTATGGAGTGAAAGCATTGCTGCGCTGGGTGCCGCCCCGGCCGGGGCGCGTGACCCTTTGGTAGGGCCACCCGCTGTGGGGTGTCCGCAGCAGATCTACCCGGCAGGAAGGAAAACGAGATAAAATGAACCTCCATCTGCAAGATTTCCGGGTCATTGTCAAGAAAACTGGTGATAGAAGCAGACACCTTTGCAGCTGCACGGTGTGGGGCGTTGCGGGGACGTAAAAGATTATGCCGGCCTTGAAGACGGTGTGCTACCCCTTCCTCACGTTAATCTTCAGGCCTATAAATATACCAGCGCAAAGAAAGCAGTTGCACTTGACATTAATGGCAGAGGACAGCATTAAACTTTGTGTGTACGTAGGAAGTCCTTTGGTGATCCCTGCCCAACAGTTTTCATTAAAAATAGAACATAAACGAAAAGCACTGATCGGATGAATAGCTGTGAAGGGAGCACAGAAGGAAAACACATCTAAAGGACGAGTTGTTCACACAACTCCTGCACAGGAATGACTGGAAGTTTCATAAAGGAGATGTAAAGTGTTCCAAGGACACTTATGCTTTCTCTCCAAAATTTGTACATAAAGTAGACTGAAAGTAGTAGACCTTGACAAAATCATTGGAACTACGTTTAAGGCCTTTTTTTTCAGTGAGTTACTGTCACAGGTTACGTGGCCAAATATAAAATGCAAGACAATACAATTTTAAGTGTTCCTTTGCGGGCAGAATTTTTATTTCTATCTTCCAAGTCTTCTTTTCTCCTGGATGTCTTCAAATTACAAATGTCTATCCATTTTCTGTAATAATTTGCCATGTGATGTATTTGTTGCTTACCTGCTCTTAATCAAGTTACACAGTACATACAACCAAGGTCAATCGTCTGTACAGACACTAAAATTGGTATTTCAGGTAAATATCAACACCATGACATAAATACCCATGTTTGATAATTTTCTGGGTAAATAATAAGGTACGAATAATGGGAAAACTGGGCACGCCTTAGAAGGAAGGAGGAAAGAGAGCTATAATTTATTTTGTGCTAAGGGTGTACTGCAAAAATGAGTTTATCAGGGTCAGGTGGGCAGAAATGGAAAGTAAAAACCTGAGGAAGGAACACAACAGGCTTCATCTGGGGCTCTGTCGCCTAACGGTCACACAGATTTTCATGAAGCTTATCGGTTATTACAGTTGTTGATTAGAATAAAATTAATTTCTTCTAGATTAAAAAAAACACCTTAATCCTCACATAAATAAATCAGAAGCCTATTATCATCTCAGCAGTTTTCCTGGCAGCTGTGCATCCCCAAGGAATTGATAAATACTGCAAAGTGAAGGTGCAAATGATTTTGTGTTAACGTTTTTGTGATACAGTCTTTAGTGCAGGGACTAGATCGCGCAGAGAGATGGCACGGGAAGCACTGCGGGACAGCCCGTCCCACAGACGGGGCTGCCAGGGGAGGGCGACCGCCACGCCGGCTGGGGGAGCCCATCGCCACTGCGAAATAACATGCGTGCCGAACCGGTTGCTTGCGGCTAGCCAGATGGTGGTTGAGCCTTCTGGCAAGTGGTGAAATATTGTTAGATGCTGCAGCTACTAATTGAGTTTTAACCTGATTATGAGCAGACAGAAGCCGTCTTTAGAGCAATCACGTTACGCTGATTGAACATAAATTCAATTAAAAATTATAGTGAGGACAAGCGGACCTCTGCTCTACTTCAGAGGGAAACCCACATGTCAAATCCGACTTTGAATACCATTGCAGTGAACAGGGTAAATACGCCTGGATAGACGCTAAGATACTACAGTATGTTTTAAGCGCTTATGTTGTTCCCTGAAGCCTTTGCCCAATTTCACAACATTTGTGTTCTTTTTCTTTGGGTTTGTTTTTTTTTTAATTCTTCACACAATGGGGATTTGTCTGCTTGAAACAGCAAAATTCTGGTTTATTGTGCTTTGGAGCAACTGCCAGATTCTCCAGTATTTACTGTAACTGGATTTCCCTCCCGCCTCTCCCACCCAGCTTTCGGTGCCTGCCCCACCAGCTCTTGCTGTAGCGAGGCACTGCCTGACTGCTGCTGGCTGTCCTTCCTCCGGTGTCACTTTGCCACCGTTCTGCACCTCCTGAGCCGTACCTTCTTACCACTCATCTGGTTGCTCTCCAGGGAGCCCCTGTGATGGACAGTCAGCTATTTTCTCATGACTCTAGTTTTAATTCTTAAAATTTCCAATTACAGTTCACGTTTACCTGCCCCTTTGTGTGTCCACTTGTATACTTACCTCTCCCTCCCACCACCCAAAGGAAAATACATACATTGGCTTTGCTTCCTGCTAAACTATCGCACTTTGAAATTGGCTGGAATGAAAGTCCGTCAGTGGAATGAAAGCTTAGAAAAATGGCAGTTCACAGCAGACACAGAGCCAAGCTTGCCAGCTTGCTTAGCATCGTTCTCATGCCAGCTCCGCACTGAAAGTGTGTTGTGCGTTAGAGAAGTTTTGCACTGGATAAAACGTGTAGCACAGGGTAGTCACGACGGTACCCTTGAAATGGAAGTCAGATGTGAAATTTTCTATTGAGTTGAGAGACACATGGTGCCTCACCATGGTTTATTTTTATATTTATCCCTATTTTCTGTAGCATGTCAGTGTTAATCTGACATGCTTTCTTACTTATTTCTGCCTTTCTTATGTCTTAACTCAGGCATGAGTTAACAAAACGAGAACCAACCTATTTGAACAAACCACAGCACGTCTTAACAAAGCTAGAACCGAGCTGGTTTTGGAAACACACCGTGTTGCCCACTGGGGGCACAATGTGACCCATCGTTTGTTCCACGGTATGGTATTGCGTGACTCTCTAATGCCTTGCCTCTGTCTTCGCTTGTTTTTGGTACATTGGTTTTCCTTGCCGGATCAGCAGCTCCTTGCAATCAGCATTGCGGTTCCTGTGGTTAATTGCTTCACACAAGTCTCTCTCTAACACAGCGTGACTTCTCAGTAGGCTTGTTTCTTCAGAGGGTAATCTCATAGGAGGTGGTCTGGATACAGGATTACTCATAGAAGGACAATCTCATTAATAGCTCCCCCTCCTGAGATAGATATATTTATGTATTTTTGGCAACTCTTCATTGTTACTGGTAATGTAATTCCACTAGAGACAATGTTTACCAGAAGTTCTCTTAAGCCAAGCACAGAAACTCCATTTTACTTTATCTCCCAACGTGTTTATTACACATGAAGACTACAAACTAACAGAGATTCAAATCCAAAGTATCATCTCTTCTTAAAGCAAGGCAATTTGGAAATGGTAAAGCATCCTCTCACTTTGAGCCTAACAATAAATGCAGTGAATATCCTACGGGGCTCTGGTCATTAGGCGTGTCTAATATTTAAATCTGAGATTTGAAATACTTAGACCATCCTAGACCAAACAGCTCCAACGAATGATTCAGTCTGTTTTCAAAGGTGGGTTTTTTGGGTTTTGCTGCTTGTCCTAGGTAGACATTTCGAATAAGTGCTAAAAAACCTTTAAAATCCCTGTGAGCCCTCGCTCTTCCAGTTGGGATTTGCACCAATTCCTTGTACAACATTTCTCCTCCTTTTCCGCAACCCTCTCAGTTGGAATATCCTGAAATTACTTGGCAGGCACCTCCTCTGCTGGACACAGGAGCCTTTCCTGGGCAGGGTACATCACTTGGGGTGGTCGCAGCTGCTTTGGCCCTTCTCCCCAGAAGCGCTCTACATCTCGAGCAGCTCACACAGCAGGGTAACCGCAAATTCTTGCTTCAAGCCACACGCAGCCTAATGAAGACCTTTCCCCTTCCAGCCCCGGCCCAGCACTCTTCGCTGTCATCGCATGCCACGGTCTCCCCATGCAGCATCCAGCGTCCTGCCTGCTGTTAAGCACCCTGCGCTGTCAGTGCTCCACTTACGTCTGTTAGTGTGAAAAGATACTAATTGTAAACATACTTTTCAGCCTGGAGTTCGTACCACGTTTTCAGGAGGAACCAAATGACTTTTAGCAGGAACTGACAACTGCCGAGTGCTGCCAGGCAGTCCCTTGGCAGATTTCTAATTCAGACTTCCCTGGTTTTGCTCCACGGCTTTTGTTTTTATTCTAGCAGATGTATCTGCATTGAATGGGAAAATGTTTTTTGGTAGCACTAGTACAGATCTGCTTTGAGCTGCTATGTAGCCAGGGTAACAGTACTACATTTCGTGGTGAGCTTACTATGCTCCCTAAAGTGGCACATGCTTTGGCATTGGCAGAAGGCTTGTTTGAAATAGCACAACGCAGAGCTTCATGCTGATGTTCTCAACTGTTGGCTCAAGCGGGTTCCAGCATCTGGGAATACCCTTCCCGGATACTTCCCTGTAGTAGCTACACGGCCACATTCAGCACGTTTTACTACTACAAAGTCAACAGGTGAAACCATGACCCTAATGAATCAACAGCAAATTTCTGTTCACCAGTGCTTTCCCCCAGTCTCTTTTATCTTCCTTTTTTTGTCAACTGGTATCATCTGTCAGGCTTTTCTCCCTCCCCAGTCCTACATGGGAGAGGCATATTAATTACCTCTGACACCTCCTGCAGCAAAGTTTACGTGGGGAATTTCACATGGGTTATTTCCATTCCCTTTGCTTGCCGAAACCTTGGCTTTGCGTGCCACGAGCTTCAGTAATATCCCCGACTTCCCAGAATAAACTTCCCATGGTAAAGGAGACATGGGCTGCTGGATGTCTGAGGGACAGAAAAACCGGTCCTGGTTTCACACTGCTTCTTGTATTGGGCAGGTTAAATGTGAGGCAGCGAGGAGAGCCAACAGCATGCTGGGCTGTGCCAACAGAAGCACAGCCAGTAGCTGGAGGGAAGCAATTACTGCCCTTTCCTCAGCCGCAGGGATAACCTGGGGGGATCAGCAGGAAGACAGAGCCAGCAGAGCCAGGCTCTTCACAATGCTGCGTGGCAGGAGGATGAGAGATGGTGAAATAGGAGTTGTTCAATTTAGATACAAGGATAAATAGGAGTTGTTCAATTTAGATACAAGGAAAACGTTTTTCTCTCAGAGGATAAACAAACACTCCAACAGGGACTCAGAAACGTGGTGGATCCTCCATCCCTGGAGGCTTCAAGACCCAACTGAACAAAGCCCTGAACAGCCTGGTCTGACTCCAGTCCTGATCCTGCTTTGAGCAGGAGTTGCGCTGGACGACCTCCAAGGTTCCTTCAAACCTGACTGAAGCATCTATGATCCGTACCAGTTTCACAACAGAAGTCATGTCAGATCTAAGGTTAAGCATGCAATCGTTACTCGGTCAACAGACAAACTCATATCAACAGTTTCATGTGGATAGCATCTATCTTGGTTTTAATTATTCTCTACTCTAAAATTTCAGGCTGTATTGCTCTGGAGAAAGCAGTAGCTTAGAAGTACAGAGTGTTTTATTGGAGGACCAAGATCGCTGAAGACTGCTCCTCAACTGATTCTGGCCAACAGGTTATTTTCAAGTGACTTTATTCTCCAAACATATTCCTGGGTAGAATCAAACTGCAGCGGCCCGTTTGTCTGGCCATGGATCCGTTAGAGAGGGACAAGCTAGGCAATAGAGCCGAATGAAAAACGGGAGAACACAACTTCTACCTGGCTGTTTCACCAGTCTTTCCTGATAAGTTAGCCCACTGCAACTGCAAGAACAAAAGCAACTGTTGCTGTAATTATTTCTCTGATATCTCACTGCACTGTCATCAAAATCTCAGAGTAAACAAAGAACTACAGCATATACAAAGCAGCATCAAAATCTCAGAGTAAACAAAGAACTACGGCATATACAAAGCAGCAAGTGAGTCGATAAGAGAGGTAGGTTGGGGATGAACTCCGGCGTACAACATTTATTATAGCTGCCAAACAATGAATTCATGTTGAAATTAGCAAGAGCGCTAAGCTGAATTTGTCCTAGTATTTTAATGGGAAGTTAGTACGTCGGCAGGAGAAACAGCAAGAAGTTTCCCCACTAACTGTGGAAGTGGATCACCACTGGCACTGCAAAAAAGCCTGCCAGCATTTGGCACGTTGATGATGAACGAAGCGCTGCCAGCTGCCCTTTCCGTAACCAAGAAAGAATTGAAAATACTGTTTTTTCTATTTTACCAGTGGATTAGGAGAAAACTGCTAGAAAATTGTTTTCCATATTTGCAGGTGTTTCGTACGTGAGTGCTTCCTAACATAGATAGAAATCTTTATTTTTGGTAGCTTTCTTTTAGCTACATCTAAAACACACTACATTTTTTTAGACTGTCCCTTTAGGTGAAAATAAAACATCAAGGTACCCGGACTTCATCATACTCAACTGGAAAATTATCCTCATCCCTTATTCCACACCACTGGCTGTGTTTTCTTCGGGAGGATCTATTTTGATTTTTTAATGCTATTTATCCCGATGAGGGAACGTGTCATTATCTTCCCACTTCTTTCATTTGGAAGAAAATAAATAAGGCAAGACAGTTCTCCATCAGTTAAAACTTCGGGGGTATCTGAGATTTGTAGCTCTCACCAGGAGCAGGGTTTGCTAATGAAGCTTTTGAAGCCACAGTGGCCGTGTCTGATTGTAATTGCTGAAAGGTGACTCTTGAAGAGGTTTATTTGCACTAATCAACACCATGTTGTGCCTCAAAGCTAGAGTTCCCTTAGAGGCACCGTCCCTACCGAGTTATTCTGCAATAACTAAACAGGCTTTTCCATTTACTTCTGTTCTGGCACCGTATCTGTTTTTTAATGGGATCCTTTGAAGCTGCTCTCCAAACCTGTTGTACAGTTAAAACTTCATAATTTCTTCCTAACACTTTCCTCTTGCAGCCCCAACCCCGTCTCCTCTGGTGCCCGAGCCAAAGGGACCTTCAGCAAAAGCGTTAATGTAAAATATCCAAGGGCTCAGGGGTGGGCTGCAAATACCGACTCCGTTACATGCAGAGTAACAATCATTTCTTATTTTCCTGATGGTGGAAACACTACATTCACAGTGCTGGATGCAGCTGGACAATATTAGAGGGTGGTTCTTGTTCAGCTGAAGCAGCTCTACGCTTCCCTCAATTTTTGTTGCCTGTATTTTACTGTACATTTGTTCTCCAGTAAAGTAGAAAATAGTCTGAGCATCTCAGTTACCAGGGTGAGCTCCACGTGGACTGTTGATCCGTTAGCAGCCACCATATCACTGAATAGATTTTCAGAAGAATAATGTTGGCGTTATAGGAAAAATGCAGCAACTCACCCCAAACTTACCCCCAGCACGTTGTTTTGTGCTTGTTTTATCAACTCGGGATAAATTGTTCTAACCTTGCTCTAAATTCCTTTCAGACTGGATTGCTGTGCAGTTCAGGCTGTCACATTACCCAGGTCCTCCTATTTTACAAAGTCTTCACCCATCGATGCCGAGCTCGCTGAACTGCATTAATGCTCGTTATCACGAGGCGGCCGTGGTGCTCAGGGCACAGCACCGTAACGGTGTCTAGCTCTCTAGTCTTCTCTGCAGGCCAGTTACCAGTGGATGCCTGGATGGCCCTTGTTTCACCAACGTGAAAAGAGTATCGCTACCGCTCCATTTTGAGCTGCCTGAAATCCGAGCCTGATTAATCATGGTATCACCTTCAACGCACGGTACGCTACATGAAGATGATCATTGTTAAGTGAAAGGCAGAACCCACAGTGAGATGAGTTTTGGATTGTAATGATGCCAGGGTTGGGTTTTTAGCGCTATTGCTCTGGCAGCCTAAGGCAATTACAGACGTTGCCCTCACGAACAGAGCTTTCCTGCATAGACCCGTTCCCCTGGATGGGCACAGTGCCTGTGGAAGGCTGTCACTGGAGCCAATTAAAGAAAAAAAAAAATTGAAAACTCTGTGAAGGTGTTTGGAAAGTGAGAAATAAATCCTACCTGTCATTTCTTACTCAATCCAGCTAGCAAAGCATGATCCTCACTAATTACCACCCTCACACGCTGTAGCAAGGGAAGGATCTAGCTCTGAAGAGCAAGGATTGCACGTCACTTTGGGGACTGTGATTAGTCCAAGTCTTAAGTAAATGAGTTTGAAGCTGACAGTTCACTCAATACGCTAAAGCCACTAAGCGTAGCTGGCACATACCGTCACCACGGGCGCTCTGCGTGTGACAGAGGCTTAGTGGGAGCGAGCCGGGAGGCTGAATTACGATTCCTCCTGCAGACAGGGTGAACCTTTCGGGCCGAGGCTGAGATCATCGGCTAGACAGCGCTGAGGAGCCGAGCGGCAGTGAGGCCATCGGACCAGAACAGAGATACAAAGCGAGCACTGCAGTAAACAAAGAGGCTTTTGCAAGGAGTTAACACCTTCTCAAGCGTGGGGCAAAACACGCGTGGGTGTCACCCACCAGCTCGGGGTTTGTGGCACTTGTGTGTTCTACCTCTGTAAGAGAAAGGCGCTGCCGGTGTCTGCTGGACACTGACCGAGCAGGGGACCTGTGCGAGTCCCTCACCTCCTCCTGGCTCATTCTTTCCCTCAGCCCACTTCAGAGCATTTCCCCCACCTGGGGATGTTCCAAATACTCATTTTTGGAAATGCTTTCAGATACAAAACTACTAAATACAACATTAGGATACTTTGGCCACTGGTTGCTGCTTGCGTTATGTCTCAGCCCTAGAGAAATATTAAGGCGGCAGGGAATACCTGGCCTTATCTGTTGTTTCAAGATGCCGGTCGTTGCGATCCATACAGTCCTGTGCATGCCATTCGATAAAACATTAGCCGAGTATTGCTAGGGATCAGAATCCGAAGCTGGATTTAACTCCCTTAAGTCACAGCCCTGTCAGGTCGTCGCCACATGAATTTTCAGAACAGCAAAGCCTTCCCCTGCTCATTTAAGTATATAAATGCATTATTTCGGTCATAGATTAAACATTGTTCATGGGTACAATTTTACACGGACCTGTCGGGAGCTTTTACTGGACTGTAGCAGAAACCAATCTCAAAGTAATTTATTAACATTTTGAGGCTATCTGAAGGTCACGTGTAATCAAGATTTGAGGCAAAAAGAGAGGGATGCTTGTTTAAAGCAAACAGGAATTTGATTAGCCTTGAAACCCCTCAAACTACTGGGGCCAAAAGCTTTCCTAGCAGGCAAAGGAGGTTCCTGCTGTCAGTCAGGGTAACAAAACCCTTCCAAAACTGACATGCAGAAGGTGCAGGTTCATCCGAGTGTTTCCAGCTCTCACGCCAATGACTGACAAACAATTTTAAGACTTCAAAAACTTTAAAAAGCAAACAAACAGGTCAGTCAAAAGATGCAGAGCCCCAGATGCTGAAATCAGATGACTTTAGGAGGTACTTCGTTCTCATTAAAAACATCTAGTCCCCATGATTGCCCGCAATCAAACGGTCAAGTTTCAGATAGGGGAAAAAAAAAGCTCCAGGTCTGTTGCATTTTAAATTTAACCTGCTGGGTTTGGCTGGTGGTTTTGGTGTACGTGGAGTTGGCGGAATGAGGGAGGGGTGGGCTCAGTCAATCAGCAGGTCTTTTTTTTTCCATCATGAAGGCTCAGGGAATTGTCATCACCAACAGTAAAGTCGAAATGCCACTTAGCTGAGATTTACGACGTGGAAGCATTAGAAGCCTCCTTTTCTCAAAGTTACGTATGTTCAATCCTTGCCCAGCAGACGCTGATTTTTATTTTTTTTTTTACCTTTCTCTTCAAAATGCAAAAGTTTTGATTTTCCACAGAATGTAAAATCAAACATCCCCTCATTCCTGACCCACATTTGCCGCAGGTCAAGTAATTATGAATGAAAATGCCACTTTGTTTATATGAGTTCCGTTTATGACAGAGATAAAGTTATGAAATTTGTACTCCTGGCATCTTATTAATACCGCTCTGCTGTAAAATTCCTCAGGCAACAGGCGAAATAATGACCTAAAACTGCAACAAGATAATTACCTTACAATGCAGGCATTTTGAAGATAGAGTTAGCTCTGGATTTGAAAATACAATTTTTTAGGACCTTATCCTTTATATAAAGGGTGCGAAACACTTACAATTACCTTAATTTATTTCCTTGACATTTTGGTTTAGATCCAATCAATTCCTACGACATTAAGGAAAACCTTGTCATTATTCAATAACGGGATTTAGCTATTCAAAGCAATTTTCTTAACCTTTAATTCTGAAAAAGCGAGTCTTCAAATCTCAGCAAAATTAACTTTGTGCCGTGGTGAAACACCTTGATCTATACAATCTCTTTATTGCAGCTGGTGTGCCAAGATGCTTTGACGAATGAAATAAATTAGCAAATTCAGCGCTTCCCTTCAGCTTCCAGCCGAAAGCCCAGCGTACGCGTGCAGAGGAGTGATGTCCTCGCCGATGTAAGGCCACGGAGGAAGGTTCTTCTGAAGCATCGCTAAAGCAGATGACGTAAACTACATCTAAATCTTAAGCGGACACTCTTCAAAATCAATTGATTGGATTTAGCTTCCTCCGCTTTCAAATGGAAGGAAACAAAGCTTCTTTCCGCTTAGCGATGACCCACGCGGACGTCATGGTTCAAGACCATGAACTTTCCCCAGTGTCCCTTTGTCAGTAACACCTGATCTGGAAATCGCACAACAGATTAATTCAACAAACGAATTTCCTTTACGAGTGGAGCAGGTCAAACTCCCGCAATGGGAAGAGACTTTTATAGCGCATTTTACCCTTGTCGGTCCCGCAAAGCCGATATGCGCCAGAGGGGACACCCTGCCTCCTCTACGCATGGATACAGTTTCTCACTTGCCCAGTTATTGGAGATTTCAGAAGGGGACAGCAGCTGCTCGGGACCATTAACATGGTGACCTGGTTCTGGCTGGGATAGAGTTGATTTCCTTCCTAGCAGCTGGTACAGCGCTGTGTTTTGGATTTAGGGTGAGAACAATGTTGATAACACACCGATGTTTTAGTTGTTGCTGAGCAGTGCTTACACTAGGCAAGGACTTTTCAGCTTCCCATGCCACACCGACTGAGCAGGCTGGAGGGGCACAAGAAGCTGGGAGGGGGCACAGCCAGGACAGCTGACCCCAACTGGCCAAAGGGACATTCCATACCATGGGACGTCATGCTCAGTACATAAACTGGGGAAAGCTGGCCGGGGGGGACGCTGCTCGGGGACTGGCTGGGCATCGGTTGGCGGGTGGTGAGCAATTGCATTGTGCATCAATTATTTTGTATATTCTTTTATCATCATTATTATTTTCCCTTCCTTTTCTGTCCTATTAAACTGTCTTTATCTCAACCCATGAATTTTACTTTTTTTCCCCTGATTCTCTCCCCCATCCTATGGGGGCTGGGGGGAGTGAGCGAAGGGCTGTGTGGTGTTCAGCTGCCTGCCCAGTTAAACCACAACATATGGGAACAGTGTTGCTGATGAAGATGCACCAGCCCGTGGAAATACTTCACTGAAAACCTACTTCCTGGTGTTCCAGCTACACGAAGCAAAACAACTTGACCTAATGAGGCAGCCTGGAGAAAGTTTTCCATGAACTTCTTATTCCCGATTCTGAAGTTGCAACATTCTGGCCATGTAAGGTGCCTACGCTTCTCATTTCGCCACCAAGCTCCAAAATGAACGTGACTTACCCGGCCACGGTCAGAGCTCACATTGCTCTTTTGAGAAAAACATCACCTTTTACCCCCACCCCCCCGTCCCCGTAAGCAAAACAAACTACTCTCAGCGTCCAGCCAGGACAGTCTTTCACAAACGAAAAACATTAGTGAAGCAGGCACCGAAGGAAACCCAGACAGGTATTTCTTCTTGGACACCAAGATGTGGGAGATGGCAACCCAGCAAATGGGAACGCAGAAACAAAACTCAGTTGCCTCCCTGAGGTGTTTTCTGCCCTCTTCGCAAAGACCTGCAAACTTGGAAAGTAAAGGCTAATCGGGGGGGAAAAAAACCCCCTCCCCTATAACTGGTCTTGATTGCTGAGAGAATCTAAGCGTGGTATTTGGAGAGCATGCCTATAGCAGATTCCTGTAATAAATCTGAAAACGTTGAAGTTTACCCCGATTCTGCCTTTGTTTTCCTGGTTTGTTTTGTTTTTAGCAGGTACTATTAGCAATTTCTGAGAATAAACATAACAGTTCCCCAACAATCAAAACAATTTTCTGTTTATCTCCATAAAGTGAGCGTAGAAGAAAGGTGAAAACACTGCCTTTGAGCAAGACCACCGCAGCTTTCCCCTTTTGCCTCTTAACACGCTCCTCCACCCTGAAAAGGAGATGCCAGATGCTCGATAGCCGTCACGGAGCACGTCCAGCCAGGGTTCGCAGAGGTTTAATTTCTCACGTGCTCCAGACGTCGTTCCTAACGTAAATTACAGCTCACGCAAACGCCAGCAAACATCGTGCTTCCAGGCAGAAATACCCTAACGCCTCTAACCCTTAGCTACGGGCAGACATAGTAAAAAAGTGGCCACGTAAGGATACGTTAAAACACAGAGTTTTGTAATTTGTCGTAACTGCCTTCCTACAGGACTGGCCGTCGGAACCGAAGTTCAGCATTTGTGCAGGGGCAGCGATTAAATGCTAATACATGTCCGTCCGTCCGTCCTCCATCCAAACTGGCAGCATCTTGCGTGGCACCACGTTCTATTTCTTGGTAACTTTAAAACCAAACCTGCTCCACTGGTTTTTTTGCTCCCTTCCTATTTAGCGAATGCAGTTTTTAGCTGTGCAGAATCTCACTTTGATAATATTAGTTGCCAAAGGAAGCAGCTACAGTCGGTATAAGAATTCCAAGCAGTTGCAGAAGGCGTCTCTAAGAACAACAGAAAAAAAGCTCTCACTGAACTGGGCCTTCCAAGTGAACGTAACTGGGAACAGGGTAGACGAAGCGTCTGTGGGGAGTTCCGTACAGGGCAGGTCGGTGGTTACCTGCGTGTTACGTGAATTCTCCGAGAGGAGATTTACACAAACCAGCGTTTACCACTCGGGCAGAAAGAGGAGTTGGGGCTTTTCAGTAATCTCTACCTATAATCAGGCAGGCTTCTACCATTTGACACCCAATGGAGAAACCCCCTCGCGGTATTCCATCGCTCTGAAAACTTGAACATCAAAGCGGTCCTCTCTCAAAAAGGAGAAAAAAATGGGCAACAAATCTCCCATTTTTAATATCACCTGTTCAATTTACCCTTAAAAAACCCAAACCAAACCTGTCTTGTCGTTAGGCAGATAAGCTACGGGAAGGATTTTCAGAGCAATCCGCTTCCCATTGGGTCTGGAGAGGAGCTGACTGTAAAGGCTGAGGTGGGTGAACTGTGGGCACCAGCCAGCCAGATCGTGAAGACAGTGCAGTCTCTCTCCCTGTTGTGCACAGGTTCCGCTGTCCTCTGCTTGGTAAACTTACAGCTGATTAACCACGTATTAACGACCCGCCCTCCCCGTGGTTTGGGACAGCTTCTTTAAGCTTCTGCAATACACGCGTCAAGCAGCCGGCAAGCGTAGCACAGCGTGTGCGCGTCCGCAAACATCCTAACGGCGTGCCGCAGTATTGCCAAGGGGACTTGGAAGGTACCAGCGCTTCCTTTAACTGCGTACCAAGTGCCGCTTACCAGAACCGTGCAACGCAACCCCGGCTGACAGCTCAGTTAAGCGGAAATTGATGGTATTGCTGTAATGGAGTTATCAGTGACTGATACCTCCTACGCAGCTTCCAGGTCACACTCACTTAAGCAATGATAAACGAGCATGAAACACTGTTAGCACAAAACAAGATCATAAATACTCAATTCTTAGTTAAAAGAACCCAACAACTTTTAGACAGCTGGAACATCTTGTGGTTTACGTGATTTTATGGATGTCCTCGCT
>NW_008795694.1:6187-11697 GCF_000699145.1 Aptenodytes forsteri | reverse complement strand
AAAAAAAAAAGAATAATTTAAAAAAAAAAAAAAAAAAAAGGGGGGGGGGGGGGGGAAACCCCAGTCATCCATCCAGAGCAAATACTGCATCGCCCTACACTGGCTAATACACAAATACATCGGTGGACCTTACGGAGCTTGTAACAGCTTTTGGTATCCCAAGGTCCGACATCCACCTGCCTGTCCTTCTGCCACAGAAAGCTGCTTAGGCCAGGAGGATGCAGACTGGAACGTAAATGTCAAAAGGTGAAATTCAGTCGTCTGGGACTCCTCTACCCAAGTACTGACACCGGTGGGAGGCCAGTGGTTTGCAATGGAGAAAAAGGGAGAAGTCCACAGGGAAGTCACCCTTGCGGTTGTGCTTTAGCCCTAAGGGGTTATCTCCACAGGCTCCAGCTGCTTTTAAGAATTCATAAAGCGTATCCCTGAGGGCGTCTGCTGACTACAGCCAGAGCAGAGACAGCTTGGGGCAGGGGAGACTGGCAGCTGCTTCCCCACCGCAGCCGCAGTGTGTCAGCACCTTCTGCTTCCCCATCACCTGGGATTTACAAGGTACAACACGAAGGGCATCAACCCTCCTCTACCCAGTCATCACGCTACCAGAAGTCTGTCGTCTCCAGGTCATCCAACGCTCAGCCAAACGCCTCTTACAGAGGATGGTATCATTTCCACCATTTACAGAAGAATTAAATCTAAACCCAGGAGCGACAAGCCGTGCTTGAGGGTGAACCGAGACCCAGCGCGCGGCAGCCAGGGAGAGCGTGGCAGAGGGCAGCCCCGCTCAGCCACCACCAAGCTGCTCGTTCCTGCTTCTGCGGACGTGCCTGCTGGTCAGCGCCTTGTTACTGTCGCTGCCGTACGACAGACTAAAGCCTTCGGTATTAACACTGCAAACTTTAATAAGCTCGGCTACATCTAAAACCTTCGGAGCAATCAGAAATTGTATTTTATCCTAATTTTCTGTAATGCTAAAAAAAAAAAAAGTTCCTTACTGGCTTAAACCAAGATTTTTGAAAAACAGTTCTAAATCTTTTCGTTTAGGAGGATGTCAGTCCCACTTTTACAAACCATGCAAACATTTATGCAACGTGTTCGTTACTTCTATCTTTTTAGGGTTTTATTTAGTTATATTTCCTTCATGAAGCTCGAGGAATCATCGAACACTCATTTGCTCACCAAAAGCAAATTGGGAGTTACCATCGAAATGTCTGCTTACAGCCACACACACGTATGAAACCTCACACTCCTGCTGACGCCCTTCCAACTCACCGTAGTTACTTCCTTGTGACACTGCTACGCAGACGGGAGCGACCGCTGCAATATTGTACAGTGAGAATAAATCACTTAGCTGTGTTTTGTGTGTCAGAATACCTGAATTATTAACTTTACTGCTAGAGCCACCTGTAGTACCGTGCCGCGTACATTCAAGCGTGCTGGAATTTCTCCGTCCTGGAAAGTGTATTACGAGACAAAGCACTCAGTATTGCTTCAGTCGAATTTTTTAATCGTATTCCTACAAAATCATGTAAACATTAGCATACAGATCCAGAAAAATCAATATAATATAATGGTGCATAAACTGTAAGTTTAGAAGAATGTCAGAAACACTTCAACAGTTTATAAATTAATATATACAGTAATGGGTACTCATCATTAGATAAGAACACCTCAGAACTGAGGAATTTAGGTGCAAGAGCTGTAAAACCACCAAAGTGCTCCGACACCAAACTTGACTGTGAGGCGACACCGCAATCTCCACGACTGCCTGTTGTCGTTTCATATTAAGCATTCGATTTAGCTGCTAAAAAGTATAAAACAAAAGTTTTGGTAGGAAGTTTATTTTTATTTTAAATCATATAGCAAACATCCCTAAAGTAATAACCCCCCCCCAACCCGGAACACTCCATAAACAGGTTTCTAGAAGAGTGGAACTGAAGCTTACTAGGCTGCACAAAGATCATCGGCACCTCCGTTCCACGCTGCTTCAAACAGAGCCCCACAAGGCGTCTCCAGCTAAGGGAAACGTTCCCGGTGGTTTATAAACGGAGAGCGGTGGGTGGGGGGGAAAAAGAAAGATGCGGAGCACGTATTGGGCTGATGCAAAATTCCTGCTTCCGCATGCAGCGTTCCGGGCAGTTTAGCTCTTTATTGAATTAGAAAGTCATGGGAACGTAACACCGTTGTTAATTTGTTAACTCTGGGCTATTTTGCTTAAAACAAACCCCCAAAACAACCAAGAAAAACAATCTTCAGCCTGTCTGCGATCAAAGGCGTATTCAAAGTGTTCTTACACCATTGCCCTTTACGAGATCAGGGACACACGGCAGAATGCAGGATGTATCACCCTTACTCAGATGACACATTAAACGGAAAAGGAGTTATTATTTTCCTTTTCTCCTGTCCATACAACTGTATTTCACGGGGGGGAATGTACGGTAAACATATCCTAAAGAATGATCTCAAATAAACGGCATTCCTCCCCGTATTAGAAAATTCTCAGACACCAGTGAAAATAGGGACTGCATAAAGTGACCAGGATTACCCTGGAAACACGCGGCTCTGCAAAAACCCTCTTAACTGGACACCCTACGACAGGATCTTCAGAGAATCTTTCCAAAGTTAAATATATTTGTCTGTTTCCAGAGTTGAAGTAGAATTTTATGCCGTCTTATTTTGGTACAGTTTTCATGCCTGACAAATCGCTTCCCCTCACAATGAAAATGAATATTGCACCAATACAGACGTATTTATTGACAATAAAGGGGAGGTCATACCTAGCCACCTAAAGCTTTTTGCTGTATTTTCTTCCAGTTGTTTAGGAACAGATTTTGTTCACCTTTTTTATAGGAAATCCTGAGTAGTAAGGTGAAGAAGGTTTGGCAGATAGCACCGATTTTCCATCACTTGTCTTAATTAACAGGGTACATTTATCATTGGCAATGCATCTAGAAGCACTATCATAGTTGAACCTAAATGCCCAAATAAGGGCTTATTAGAAAACACTTATTCCTATTGCCAGCAGCTGAGCCAACACTGAAACGCCAGGAGCAGGAGAAAAGATTTCCGCTAACTCCGAGGACACAAGCTGCAAACACGGAAAAAGGCCTGAAATTCTAGCCCAAATCTTTTCCTTATAATGGGATGGGGGTGGAGAAAACCGCAGCTGGCGGGAAGAGTAGGAAGGAGCCCTTAAACTGCTGCGCCCGTCACCTTCCAAGCAAGGCGCTTCCGAGCTGCCCGCCTGGCGTGAATGCGCAGGTGCAGCACTGAAGGCGTTTACAGACGACCCAAACTCTTTGCGGGTGCTTCTGCCAGAGCAGCTCAAGCGGCGCGTGCTTTACTGCAGGCCAGGCTGCCAACAGCTTCCAGCATTTAATTACCGTGCTGCGTTTCAGGCTTGGAGGGGTTTTACCTGACATCAGCCGAAGGGATTTGTGGATACTAGAGCCTTAGCTCGCTGCATTCCCTGCTGCGGTTTTTACTGGTATTGCTAAACTGGCAACAGCGACCATGACGGACCAGAAAAATCTAACGCGGAAGAGGCTAAACTTCGCAATTTGGGCTTAAACTGAAACTGGGTTTAAACTACTAACAGGCAAACGTTTCATTGGATTGGCCCCGTACATAGACCCGGAAAAGTTTTATCACAGACGTATCTGCAGTTTTGTGTAAACTATTAACGTACTACACCAACACTAATTTGGTATTCACAGAGATAGTAATAGCACAGTTTTTACACATCTTTTGCCCTCCCTTCATTGTTATCGTTCCCATGCCTAAAAAGACACAGGCGCAAACTCCTAACGAGCTCATGTTCTTATCTGCAGCCCGCAGACTTTCCTCCCACTGATGCGTAAGTGATTTCCATTTCCTCACTGGCCCTATCCCATGGGGATCTTACACTCACACGTATGCACACTGCGATAAAGGAGAACGGGTATGACAAAAGAAACACAACTAGCAGACCTCAATTCAAATGGTATCGCCAACAACAGTGAACCTTGAGAAACTTCAAATACGCTAACGCGTCCGAGACCTTGCTCAGTGTTGTAACAGACAGCACCAACAAAATGGTATTGGAGAGTTTCGTGTGAAAATGTTTCCCTCCGCTTCTAACTTCGGTCACATTTCTCATTTTCCCACCCTCCCATACTTTGTTTTTTTCTCTACTTCTTCGTGCTAACTTTCATGTCTGATTCGATAAAGACAACGCAGTTATGAAATGTCTTATAGCTCCTCCAGAATCTTTCCATTTTTAACCATTTATTAAAAAAATAGATTAGACCCAGGACATTTTAAGTTAAATGAATGCAGAAGTTGATAAGAACACTGAAGGTACCGTGGCAGTCTGAAGGAGGTAATCAAATTATGGCAATTTTCAGTAAGAACGATCGTTACAATGCTTCTCTCTAAAATCATCCCGGGAGTTACACGGCTGCCTGTCCTCCAGCACTAAGCTTACACGAGAAATCTAGACAACATCTCTGAAAAATAAAGGCAAAGGAGTGCAGAGAAATCTTCTGAAGTCCTTCAGCAATCTCCTGGCTGAAGTACGAATGTGTGCCAAAATATCCTGCTTAACAAGGTATAACGCAAACCAGACTTACCAAAGAAATCTTTTCTGTACACACATGAACAAGGTTTTCATGTACGAAGCCATCAAGCAAAAAAATCTCGTCTCTCTCAAAGGTGGGGTTTTTTGTTTGGGTGTTATACATAACTACCAATGCAGTCTCTGTATATTAAGTTAAGCCAATTCATACATTATACCCAGCGATTCACACAATATACCAGTGGGAGGAGATGAACAGTATTCTGATCAAGTACATTTATTTTAATCCTCAAAGCACAACCCTTTTTCTTCATCATCATCATCAGTAGAATCTGCATAGGACTCAATGGTGTTGTATATGAAAGAGTACAGCTTGACATCTGGTCCTGAAGTAGAACAGCTTCTGCATTCTTCATTGTAGTATCTCAGTAACAGCCTATAAATGTCCCCTTAAAAATAGAAAGAAATAATTGAAAAACATGTAAGGTCATGCCGTCTGAAGAATGTATGATTGCAAATGAAGACTAGAAACGCATGCTCACACCGAGACAGTGGCTAGGGACATCTCTTTAAATGAGCAGCGAAAGAGGAGGTAGACAACTGTGTACGGGGAACGTGACCGCTTCCAAGTTTGTTCAGAACACAGGGTGGGCTCCCTCGACTTTCTGCTGAGCTTCTGCACAAGCTATCCGAACGCCAGGCTTCCATACGTATTACTTACAAATGTACCGCCAATTACCTAGCTTTATGCTTCTGGCCCAGAAATTAAAGACATGTAACAATGTCTCCCGGACGACTGGAGGCTTGCCAATGTGACGCCCATCCACAAGAAGGGCCGGAAGGAGGATCCGGAGAACTACAGGCCTGTCAGCCTGACCTCGGTGCCGGGGAAGATTATGGAGCGGTTCATCTTGAGGGCGCTCACAAGGCATGAGCGGGACAACCAGGGGATCAGGCC
>NW_008795694.1:0-4655 GCF_000699145.1 Aptenodytes forsteri | reverse complement strand
TCTTAGAGGTCTTTTCCAACCTTAATGATTCTATGATTCTAATTACAGAGGGGCAATGTATACGCTGCTTGCTTGTATTGCTACCGGGTAACACATCTGACCGCATTTTGCAGGATCAAGCCAGAACCACTGTAAGACAAATCTATATCAAGAATGCATAAGCAGATTTTCCCTTTTTAAAGCACTGTGAGTTATATTAAAAACTTTTGCAAACCTTCTGTCTACCACATGTACCTGTATTTTCCAGATTCTGGAGCATAACTCCCAAGTGAATTAGAAAAGGATTCTAGAAGTCTTCTAACAGATTAACACTGCGCAGTGGACCCTGAATCAGGAGAGTTCCCCACTCTGGAAACAGGTACAAATAAACCGAGACCCATTTGCTTGTGTTCGGGTCTTGATGACAATAATTCTTATTGGACAATTTCCACTTATGGAGATGGTTAAGTCTCTTTGCTGCATGAAAGGATTTCTTTATGCTCACCAATAGTTTGGCCCTTCTCACAGAGAAAAGTGTGCATGCTGTAAATATCCCGCATCAGCTCCACATCTCCAAAGGTAAAATAAACAACATCACGTCCGGCCTCAGCAGCTGCCAATATCTGTATTAAGGCTGAAACAACAACAAAAAAGATTACACACAGGCATTCAGGATAAAGCAATTTGTTGAAGGGAAAAACCACAGTAAAAAAATCATACCACCCTTCTCCAGGCAAACGCTGCAAAGCAATTTGAACAATGGGTAGATAAGCCTTACTTCCACTTTTAAACCAAAGTAAAGAATACTGGGCACTGCAGCTCAGAGTGTTGATGTATTCTGCTGGAGTCACTAGCGACAACAACCCTTACTTTCCAGATAAACAATGTGGTTAAAAATCAAAGGGGTTTTTTTTTGGTCCGTGTCCGCCCCCAAGCAGCATGCAGCCGTTAATTATCCAATAAACGTGCGCGACAGCGTAAGACGACAGAGCACCATCTTACACCCCGGTTTACGCTGCCTGCATCGAGTCACAGAGAGTGGGGTAAAAAGCATCCATTAGCACATTGCAATTTCCATTCTGTGCCACCCTTCAGGAGGAACGGAGCCAAGCCTTTCACTAGGTAAGCTACACAAAGCAGGAGCTGACCCAACTTTCAGCTCCCAAGAGGAGATCTATGGTTCTGCAGCCTCTTACTGCGCAATTTAAGGTGTCCATTATCTTACCTATAATGGAAGTATGCAGCACAGAATATGATGGCTCGTTCTGACCTATAAAAAGCGAGTGGCGATGCCAGGAATGCAATTCAGGTTATTGAACTTCCAGCTTTATGTCAAACTTGCTGGACCAAGCTGCATCCCGCGTTCTGTCAATGGCTAACATTACAAAATAGACAGACTTTGCTTTTCTATATGGAAAAGAAAGAAGAACGCTTCCTATCTTGGAAACAGATTTTTGAAGATTCGTCTTGAGAAATCGTCTGGGGTATTGATCAACGGTCCAGCTGAGCCAAGCTAATGACCCACTGCAATTGGAGAAAGTGGCTCTGGTCCAGCTACATTTTCTCCCTCCTCACCCACCTCCTGACTTTTCTGCAGCTCTCAGGTGCTCATCAGACATCTCACCGAGCCAATTCCATTCACCAACCTGGCAGAAAAGTTATGTGACAAAAGAATAAAAGCTAATTGTTTTCTGCTAGATGAGCAGTTGAATTGGCTGAGTGAAGGGTTTGCTAAGAGCCAGAGCTGACGCAAGGGAGGGCACCAGACCATACAGCCAAGGGAAGGGGAGAAGGAAAACCAGGACCCTTTTAGGTAGCACCAAACTATGACAAGAGGACAGCTTTCTCACCACCCAGTGCTGCGAGGCTGGCGTGTCAGAGATGCATGCAATCAATCACACGTTTGTTTCAGGTAATGTTACAACAGTCCAAATAATGGACCCCAGCAACTATTTCATCTATTGCGGCTTGTCTTATTTCAGAGCCTATGGCTGCAGTTCTGATATTAATTCTTTCCTTTTCTACCCAGTAAGTAGAGTTAATTAAAATGTGATTAATATTGCCTTTGTAAAGATTAATCTTAAATAAAATAGTGTGCGTACCGCATTACCACCTGCTAGTGGAAACTAAACAGAAAGCTGTTCATAGCTCAGCTCAAGAATCTTTCACATTTTTAAACAGAGACCTAACAAAATACTGCACTCTTTAATCAAAAAAACCTCCTGTAAACCCATAGCTAAAATTATAAATTACATGATTCACATGTGAAATTAAAATATCATTCCCAGATTGAAATTAATTAAACTACTGAACCAGCTGTGGATTTGGTAAAGCTTCAGTAGTTCGGCTTTTAAAGGGTCTAATTAACTAGCTTGCATAGGGGAACAGAACCTAATGAATCTTATTATTCATTCCAAACAAACAACGCAGTTTCACTTTACAGAAGATATTAAAAATATCCTACTGTTTATTTTGAATTGCTTATGAAACGAGGGTCAAAATTTCTGTCAAGAATCAGGCTTCACAATCTTCTGGGCATTAATGATATACAATACCACGTGAAACTTCCACGCTACTGATACAGAAAGGAGCATCACAGGAAGAGCAATAGAGCCTGCGGTACAGGGGACTGGAGGGACTTGGGCTCTCTTGCCCCTTGCGCCCAGCTGACGTGATCCCATTTAACTCTTCTGGACTCGCACCTGAAGGAATGGCTGTGCTGACATACCTTCTTCTACCACCCAGCGAGGTGGCAGAAGCATAATACAAATCCCTCTGGGGACCCAACTATCCTCACAGTCCCTTTTATCCGGAGGAAAGGATGTTATCACCAGGGTCTCCCCTACTGCGGTACCGTTGCGGCGGCGCAGCCAAAGTCCAGAGATGGGTGCGAGGAAAAGTGGCACCGGAGACACGGCCGGGGCAAGCAGAGCGGAGCGCCACTACTGCAGGCGCAGCAATGCTATGCTGGGTTCAACACCCAAAACTCCTTGTGCCGCTGCCTACTGCGTCAGTTCAGAATGCAGTACTATCACGGCAGCACCTCAGTATCGCGCGCGTTTAACATGAGGCAAGATGCATGCTTTTCTCTCCTTCCACTAATCCTACAAGGGTCTTTTTAAAGCTGATGGCAGTCTTCCTATTGAACTTTATTTTCTCAGATAAATAAGAACACCAATTCAGCTAAAGAGTACTTTCTCACAATTGTTAGAAGTTAAATTTATGTATTTATGAGATGCCTCATCAGATCATTTCCTTTGCATATTCAATAAAACAACACTTTTCCAATCTTTAGGCAGTTGCACAGAGCCCCTGCAGCTAGTAATTGTTAAATTATCCTCCAGTTTTAAAAGCAAGACAAGATCTTCCAACTTCTCCCAATTATATAAACATACTTTTTTCAGTATTGAAAGTCTTAAGTTTATACTAAAATTTTGTGGAACTATCCCTAACTTAGCTGGAATCTGTCTTGTTTACATACCAGGGCTTTAATTTATAAAGCCAGATTATTTGTTTCCTCCCTTAAGACGACTTTCGTTTTCTTATCACCTGTGACCTTGAGTGAAACCGTATTTTATACACAATCATGTTCCTTTAATTCACGACTTAAGATAAAATATCATAACGCATTATGGCGCTTATCCAGTTATATCCAATTGCATCAAATACTTCGGTGTTCTGAAGTCTGTTACAGATCCAGATACTACTTATGAAAGGACAAGGGTGTATATTTGAGAACGTTAAATGAAAAAGCAAGATTTTAAACTATGGAAGCTATTTTGCCATTGCAATACACTGTCAAGCCTGCGTAGTCAACAAAAGCTATTTATTTGGGTTCAGTGAAACCGTGATACTGATAATATCAGAGTTTTCTAAAACATATTCTGAAATTAAGAATTTATGACTCCCTATGAAGTGTAAAAGATTATTCTCCAGTCTAAGAAATGTGCGTATAATGAAGTGAAACCATTGAGAGAATCTCAATATAGGGTCATCAGAATAACCCTTTACAGCATTTTAGAACAAAAGGGAGAAACACGTTTAGCACTTGTGACTCTGCAGGGAGTATCTGTGATAATGAAAAGACTTCATTTGGTTATCACACATTAAATGCAACTCTATTCTGACAAAAACACACGTGAAACTACTGTACTCTTTTCGTAGCTCATAGTTTACAAAAAAAAAAATGAAGCCATCTTGTTTCTAGTCAGCATCAGCTCAGAGAAAAAGGTCACATACTAAACGACTAGCTCCATACCCCACAGCACATCACTGCCGTTTAATTCTCTTTATTAAGTATTGATTTTTCAGAGTCAAGTAAGAAGTTAAGCTGAGTTTACAAAAAGAGTAACTTAAGTGCAAGTTAAACCAATGTCTGTCTTTGTAAGGTCTGCCAAAAGAACAGGAGAAGACTTGAGAGTACACACATAGGTTTAAATGAATTTTTCGTAACAGCAGCAGTGCTGTAACTTGCTGTTAAGTGTTAATTCTCGCAGACTTGGGGAAAAAAAAAAATAAAGTTGATCCAAAACCAGAGGAAAAGTTACATAAATGAAAGCTCAAACTAAAATATTAAGTTAAAATAAAAATGAGAGAATGTTCAAGTCTTTACATGCTCTTGTTCTGCCTGGAGTTCATATCCAAGTTACGAAGCACCACATCTCATGGCTCGTTTC
>NW_008795693.1:1094004-1098416 GCF_000699145.1 Aptenodytes forsteri | reverse complement strand
CAAGCGGCACCAGGCCCACTCTGGCAGGCGGAGAAATCCCTGTTAGATGAAAAGATTGTCACCACGAGGGTACTCAGACATTGAACAGGTGCCCAGGGAGGCTGCAGAGTCTGTCCTTGAGGGTATCCAAACATGAATGAACAAGGCCCTGAGCAACCTGACCTGACTGGGGCTGATCTGAGCAGGAGCTTGGACTGGAGACCTCCAAGGGACTCTCCCAACCTCTGTGCTTCTGTGGTTCTTTGAATGTCAGCCTTCCTGCCTTACCCAAATTGGAGCCACCCACAACCTTGTGGAAGGTGGCCTCTGTCCCACCACCACCCAGGCCTTTCCTTCAGACAATCACCAGCATGGGTGACCAGCCCACCGCTGACCCAAGGCACATCACTACCAGCAACTGCCCCATGGGTGGGCTTTGTTCTGCTGATCACAAGGCAGTGGTTCTCCCACTTTGTAGTCTCTTTCTCCTGCCCATGCCTCACCCCTTTGCTATTAGGATACTGTGGGAGACTGCTAAAGGCAGGGTAAATGACATTCACTGCTCTTGTCCCACGGGGCCGGCCGAGCAAGCTCTTAGGTCAAGCCTAGCATGACTCACCCTTGGCGAATCCCCGCTGGCTCCCACCGCCTGATAGCTGCTGCTGGCTTGGGCAAATAGATTTCCTTTCAAAGGCAGGGAAAGCATTTCACCCCATGGGTTGCAGCAGGTAACTTGGCTCCCTTCAACTTCTTCAAACCTGTTGCAATGTCCCAATAACTGCATCTTATTTTTTCTCACACTGTTCAAGGGCAAATTTAACATCTGAGGTTGTGACAGAGCCATCCATCCAATATTTTGCTTAAAATAGGCTGGAAAGCTGTTCTTACCGCAACACAGCTCGTAGTTCAATCAGTATGTATCTTTGCAAACTCAACACCAAAGGAATTTAAAAAATATATAAAAAACTCCTATAGCTATTTGCAGAGAGATGAATGAAAACCACAGGACAGCACCAAAGAGGAAAAAATGCAATGGGAACAGGTCTTAGCTTGCTCAGGGGCTTGTTAGATAACAGCTCCAAGATCAGGAATGTCTCAGGCTAGAGAAGCCATTTGCTGACTGCCCTCTTCTTCTTTCCCCTTTTCTCTTCTTCTCGTAACTAAATGGCAGAGCAGACTGAATTGGGTTTACGTGGCAATGTTTTGGTAGCTGGGGGGGCTGCAGGGATGGCTCCTGTGGGAAGACACCAGGAGCTGCCCCCGTGTTGGACAGAGCCAGTGCCAGCCGGCTCCAAGACGGACCTGCCGCTGACCAAAGCCGCGTCCCTCAGCGATTCTGGTGGCACTCTCACAGCAATGGGAGGAAGTAGTTGCATCTACTTAGAAATTCGTACCACTCCCAGGCCAGAGGCCTCAAAATAAAAACAGACATTGTTCAGGTTTTTCCCAGGACATCTGACTCCCTCTTCCTATTTTTCTTCTTTAAAAAAATGCAGTGGAGTATTTGCTTTGGACAACAGATGCTGATACGGCTTGTTTTATAGCGAGGTGCCAGCTGTTCCTTATGTTCTGAAAACAATGCCAAACCTGCTGTTGTGAGACTTATTATAGTGTCTTTTATCCAGTGGTGAATTGTTCCGAGTGGGCAATTATTCCCGCTGAAGCTTTTCCTCTTTTTAATAGACACTTGTTTTTATGCCAGAGGTCACTGCTGTTATCATTACCTGTAGTGACTGGGTATTTGGAGTAACAAGCCATACAGCATTTTATAAAGCAGAACTACGAGTTAAGAGCAAACAGAGCATTAAGCAAAAAGGGAAGTAAGTATTTCCATAACTGTAGCTACATTTTCACCCATATTAGTTCTACAAAGGTGGGGATTGCAGTGTGAACACTGCTTTTAGAGAAAATCAGATTGGTTTGGCAGAAGTGAAAGCTCTTTCCCATGTACGGGAGTGCTCTCCCACCACAGTAATGAGACAGAACTTGTTGTGACCCTGCAAGAAAAGCATCAGTTCCCTCCTCTCCGCCTACACCTTCATTAACAACCAGCTCAGAGAAAGGCTTCGTACACAACACCTGATTGATCCCGTCTCTCATTTCTAACTCCCCCCCCTCCACGCCCCAAACTAATTTGTAACTAACACAACCAGTTTCTGTGGTGAGCTCAGTTATCTACCACCAAGAGCTTGGGGCCCTTCCACGACATCTATACATGTATGATCCACAGCAACTGCCAGATACCTGGAACCCGTCCCTCCAACCCTCAAATGTCTATTCACAGTCCGATCACTCCGTAGTACGTACTCCAAGAGCCAGGTCCTTATTTAGAGTTACGTGAAAATCTCCCAAAACCAAAGTTCCTAAAAATGTTCAAAACATTTTTATATGTGTGCAGCTGTTTTAGGAAAGACAGCTTCTGTAGCATTTTTGGTTCTCAAACTTGTTTCTACCAGACAATTCATGACATTTCAGGAGTTTCCCGAGTGACTTGCTTTCCCTATTTTCACAACGAACAACTTTGTTTTCAAATGGAGAGAATGTATTTTCTCCAGAGATGGAACCATGGAAATATCAGCACAGCAGACGCTAATAATTCAGAAGTCAATATTGTTGGTGTACATTTTTCTGTAACACCCGGGCACAAACGTAGGGTAAAAATGCAGATGCATCTGTTTATTTTAACAAAACACAGCCCAGCACACATCTGATCCTGATCTGCACAGCTGTCTACTGGAAATGACTCAAACTACTGCTGTGACAAAGACAGCAAATAGACATCACGCCCCGGAATTGGTAAGGCATAACATCAGCTCTAATCTTTGGAGTTTCTCCTGCTTAAACGCAGGCTGCATTTACCAATTTCATGAAATGTCTTCTCTCCTGAGGTTATGACATGCAATGCTGTCACTGAAAAGACTCATCTAGCTACAGATACAGTTCAAGACTATTTATCTGAGGCTTCGTGATTAATAAAATATTCTCCATATTTTCCGCAGTATAGTGTCTTCTTGCTTCAAATGGGAATATCTGAGAAAGAATTGCTGTATCATTTTAAAATATGACAAACATACATAACGTTAGGATGATCACTAGCAGTATCAATACTGTTTTCGAGTTAGCATACATTATTCATACAGACTTTACTTCCATAAGAGGACGACTCCTACATTCACTGCTTAGCCTATTTATTTTTGCAAGAAAATGGATCAAAACGGAATACCAGCGCATGTTCTGGAAAGAGGCAAAACCCGTAATTGTCAGGTAATTCACCGTCACTTCTTTTTGACTTTACCTCCTTTCCATTGTTAATGTAAACCAGCACTTTTTCAGACAAAAACTACATTCCTCTGGGCAGCAAAGACTTCAGGAGTTTTGGGGTTTCTATGCATACACACACCAACCCTTACCTGAACAATCTCTTGTAGCAACATAGTTAAAAAAAACCAGCCTTAAAAAGATAAATAAAAATATCTTACAGACAGCTTTTTATTTACGTTACATTAACAACTTGGTATTTGGTGATGGGGAAGATATTTATGAATAAGCTCGTTTTTTCCTCCTCAAACACTAAGATTTTTATTTGCTGAAAAATGGGAAAGCTGGAGAGGAATATATGAGTTACTAAATGACACATCTACAACGTGAGGAAAGGAATTTTTTTGGCAGTTAAAGTGCTATTGCTTCAAGTCTGTGGATGTTCTCAGCTGGTTGGAGCAAGCGGCGATAGTTCTTTGCTTAAACATACACCTAAAGTGAATGTTATTAATGAGGATAATTGGCTTTAGCTGAGATGACCAACATCCTAAGCTCTTTCTGAGCAGCAACCACAAGCCAGTATGAATTATGACGCATTGATGCAAGTTTGTTTGTTGGCAGACTGTTTAACAAATGAGTCAGTAGCTCATGCATTTAAATTATGCTTTCATTGTCATAATAAGTCATAGCCTCAAATACAGTACACCACAGCAGCATAACCTGAAAATGTGCAGACATGGCTAAGTGTAAGCAAATACTACATCTAAGGAGAGAAAGTTTCACTGGACATTCAGGACGCAGGATGCCCACGGTTATCTCTTCAAACGCTAGTAGAGAGAATCGGCACTGAGGGGAAAAAAAAAAAAGATTTGGGTAAAGGAAATTAGATTTGAACCATGAAATCTTTTCCAGTTCCTCCAGGTGAATGGTGCGGTTGTCTTGGCCAAAGCCAAAACTAGTTGCCCCACCTTCAAGTCTAAACACGAATTCTGACACTGAAGTCATGCGCCTGTACCACCCAGCTGTCCCAAGAAGCGGTGCTGCTAAATGTTATCAGCTGTCTATTGTGCTGTCGTGGTTTAACCTCAGTTGGCAACTGAGCACCACGCAGCCGCGCGCTCACTCCCCCCACCCGGTGGGATGGGGGAGAGAATTGGAAGAGCACAAGTGAGAAA
>NW_008795693.1:1072576-1093680 GCF_000699145.1 Aptenodytes forsteri | reverse complement strand
GGCAGTTTGGGTCAGCTGTCCTGGCTGTGCCCCCTCCCAGCCTCTCGCTGGCAGGGCATGGGGAGCTGAGAAGTCCTTGACTAGTGTGAGCACTGCTCAGCAACAACTAAAACATCGGTGTGTTACCAACATTATTCTCATCCTAAATCCAAAACCCAGCACTGTACCAGCTACTAGGAAGGAAATTAACTCTGTCCCAGCCAAAACCAGGACATGTGCACATCCTTATTAACTTAGTTAATGGCTGTATTTCATCCAATTTCTGTCAAATAAGAGGTTACAAAATGGAACCCTGTAGCTTCTAACTATAAAGAGCTTTCGGAGGAAAGCCCTAATCCTCGCTATGACAAGCCTCTCAAATGAGTTTCTGTTGTTTTCTGTGCTGTGCTGAAGGCGGGTCAAGAGGAGCTTTGTTATCACAGAGCCCCTGATTCTGAATGCAGGCAGAGTTTGGAAAAAGACCACACAACTGTAAGTAGATTAAAACCAAAAGGAAAATAAAGAGTAATATGGGCTGCTCAGCGCCTGATAGTGAGACCTTTTAATCTCAGTATGGGTTTCTGTAGCTTATGTATCACAACACAAAGTGAAAGCCCCCCAGGTAATCTGGAAAAATCATGAGTTGCAGCATACTTGAGAAAGTGCGAGCAAGTTCTCAGAAATGGGATATTCTGGAGAAACTTCTTTTGTTTTAAAAAAAAAATAAATTAGCTGGTCTACATCACAGTCAGTTTGGGCTGATTGAAAAGACCATCGTTTAGAGGTAAAAAATCTCAATCTTTTATGTAAAACAGAATACTGTTTAAAAAAATAAGCTCTTTTCTTCTTTTTCTTTTTTTTAACTTTCTTTTGGTTGGAAAAGATGTAAAATAAGCTAAAAGACCTGCTTGTTCCATCTGAATAGAAAGGAGGGGAAAAAATCTAATGGGGGGGGGGGGAAATAAGGGAGAGGGGTAGTTCAGAGAAACCAGCTTATACAAAGTGCTGAATCTTTGTTCTCAAGTACTTCATGGGCCTGAAGTTCAGGTGGCTGTTACCTAATGTTAGTTATTTTGTTTTATTTACAAAATAAAACTTAACAGCAATACCATTTACCTGCATGATCTCTTCTGTGGGTGGTGTTCCTCCTACCTGCTTTTGCTTAATCCAACCCTAAAAATCTCTCAGATGAAGTACGTCACACAATTATAATATCTGTTGCTGTTTTGTAATTGCCTTTGCACCTTCTGGTGAAAAATGGCCATGTATATCTAATGCGAGTTCATTTACTAATTTGCCGCCTCATTCTTTTCACTTCTAGCACTTCTAGTTGCTCTTGAAATGTCTTTTTTTAATTATTCTGAAACATAACTACCTGTACCAGTTTAAAAAAAAAGTTTCTAATGCCTTGTATTCTTTTATTGGCTGTGTTATAAAATCATGGGGATTTAAAATAAAAAGATAAAAACCAGTTTATATAAACAGCTTGATATTTTTAGAGCACAGGGTCAAGCAGATCAGCTTTTAATTAGAAACAGATTAAACTTTGATCACTCCTGCAGAGCGCTCCAGCATTGACTGAAGGTAATCCTTACAAGCTTTGGAGTGAGCGTAGTATCTTGCCAGTGACTTTGCATTTAAAATTGAAGGTCAGAAAGTCAAAGCAGCACATTAGAGCTGGGAAGACTTAGATCCTACCGGGGCATGGACACAATTGATGTGCTGCTGGGGAACACAAAAGAAGAGCAGTCCAAACTGCAAATCAGATGCTAAAGTGCTCCTAAGCTCTCAAGATCAGTTCATTGATTTATGGTAATGTATGAATATGTCTATTTCAGCAAAACTTACATAAAACCAGATAGTATTGTAGTTCATATCTGAGGAATGGAAACAATAATCTTTGTTTCTGGAGTTTTTGGTGGCATAAGCTAACGGTAGCTTCAAAATGTAATGGAAAGGATCGTGAGATTTGAGTAACAGTGTGTATATTCTGATGTCGCTCAAAGTCACACTTACTTCCCCTACATTTTTAAGAAATCCTTTTGAAGTACTGAAAATTCTCTACCCGGCTCTGGGGTAACTCAGTTGAAAACCATTTTTCTTATTTTCCTTAAACATTTTATGGGATACCTTGCCCTGTAGGAGTACCGTAGGTATATGGAATTTAATGGGTTTGTCTTGCTCCTTGCTGGTGAACGATACAGTGACCTATTAGGCCCTAACTGAAGGGCATGACGACTGGATAGCACGAATGGGCAGAGGCGGTGGTGACTGAACATCTTCCACAAGAGAAAGGCAGGCAGAAACGCATAGTCAGGAAAGCACTAGCCTTGTGGGAAGCTTTTCACTTACCTATTCAGACTGAAATGCATGCGAGTGTTTGAGGTTAAAAGAAATTACTTTCGGAAGCAGCCTGGTTTTATTAGTTAACTGAAGGCGTGTGTCGGTGTATGTGCAGCCCTGCACGGTCCTGCCAAGGTGCCCTGAGAATTCGGTAAGGCTGCCTGGCAAATCGTGCCTGTGCGTGAACAGACAGTGCTAGAAGAACACATAGGTATCTGTTTACGTCCTTAAAGAGCCTGTTTGGTTCTCAACTTTTTTCAATATAGTATTAATCATCTTTTATGTTTAACTTTTCCATGTTAAGTTGGAGTGAATTTAAGCTTGTTTTACTCTCAGGGTATCAGTCTCAGAATACATGAGTTGGGAATACAGACAGCAGATGTTCCTGACACTGAACTTTCCCAGGGGAAACCTTTTTTGTCAAAAATGTGGAAATGAAGACATACTGTTTTCTATGGAAACTTTTTCTAGAGGAACAAATAAATATAAGTTATAATTTAAATTACAAGTATAATGTTAATATTTTCCGAAGTGATTTGATTGAATACAGCGAAACTTTGAAAGCTGAATTTAGACTAAAAAGGTCTGACTTCACAGAAGGCAGGTGTTCTGATTAGTAAGAACTTGATTTTCAAGGATTCCTTAGACCTGACTTTCCAGGAAAAGGAGAGAAAGTCTCTGAGCAGAATGCACTGAATTCCAATTTAGTTTTTCAGTAAATCACATAGAAGGACTCTGGGTGGGTAGATAGATGAGCTTGATTTTTTCAGTCCCTTGCAACTGCAAGTTGACACCTGTCCCTGGTCTCTTACTCAAACTGATGTGCAATGGCTGGCATTTCACTGGCTCTTTCTGCTTCACGTTTATATTTTTGCAAAGGTTTTTCCTGGCCCTAAGGACTTCCCCCCAGCACCAACGCTTGATAAAGCCAAGTGTGGGGGCAGGTGACTGTCACTAGAGGGTGCTGCACATCTAGCTTTTTTAGGATTTTTCCGCCCCCCTCCAAAGTAACTGATAGGAGGTAGCACTCCGGGTTGCCGTGCTTCTAACGCAATTTGCTGCTGCTGTGGTTCTGAACTTTCTGATTAGTCGTTGGGTATATCTGACAACCCTGATAAGAGAAATATAAGACTTTGGGAAATGACTAGGAGATATGTCTACCTAGAGTTTTACTGGAGATGCTGTGTGTGATTTTTATGAGCTTTTTTCTTGTTGAGGTTTTTACTTAAAATTTGTCTGCCTGTGGCGTTTTCTGGCTTTTGTCTTTTAGTTTTTTTAAAGACATGCATGGTTCCTTTTTTTAATTCCTTTTTCTTTAAGCCACTGAAACATAAATGGATTGATATTTTTAATTAGATAGGTTCATACTTCCTTCCAACCGTCTTTTTAAATAACTTTTGCACATGTCTAACCCAGCTGGGTTTCCTGGCAACATGCAATGGCTAGGCAAAGCAATAGCTCATGCTTATCATAATGATCTATACATGTAAACGTTGTTACTTAATTGCTATGAACACCTATTGGCACTCTACAGCAAAAGCTATTATATCTGAAAAACATGAGACTGTGAGGCACAGTGCTGTGAAGCAAAATAAATACGCAGCTAGAGAAACACCTAAAACCCAGTATTATTTTATTCCTTTTCTGTCACCACTTAAAGCAAGTGTTTGCTCTTTCAAGCAGATGTGAGCAGCAGTACGAATATGGCCTGTGCAGCACCATGCTACAAGATAGCCAAGCCAGCTCTGAATGAGTTGGTATGGCTGAACAGCATAGGATGGCTCCTGTTGAGCCATCTACGGGAAATTTAATGTAGCTGCCTACATCTGGGATGAACTTGGCCTCTAGTAAGATTTGATACTCAGCTGCAGTGAGTTATATTTTGGGAAACATCTGATTGTCATACTGCAAGAATAGAAGTGCTGGCACTCAGGTCACCATGGCTGCAGTCTTCGTTTCATTTTTAGGTTAACTTTTCAGATCTTAGGGTGGTGTCTGATTGGGGAACGGTAAGGCTTCAGCACCCAGTTATCTCAGAGCTTTTGTCACCGTTTGAGAAATAAGAGCATGTCATTATCGCAGGACCCATCAGGAAGTCGGGTGAGGGTTTTGTTTCTTGTGTTGTGATTATCCTAACCAAGGAACAGCAGGGACAGGCATGACAGATGCTCCCTTGAGAGGATAACTCTTCTACCCTCCAGTCCCGCTAAACAGAGTGGAGAATGTGTGTCCATTCCTTTCAAACCTGTAAAGCTTTTCAGGGAAGTTTGTTTCAATGTCAGTATAAAGAGTTGTTGTGAAGTCTTCTGAGCTAGAAAATTAGCAGTGATGAGCTCACAAATTAAACATGCTACTGGAGCGAGGTGAGGTTGGATATGTGGGCTTGCTGGGTGTATATTCTCCCTAAGCTACCACACCTGATCACTACCTGAGAGATTTGGTGACTTTGTGCTGACTGGTGCGGTGGGATTCCCAAAGCTCTGCATTGAGCCAAAGCTTGGTTCCCTGCTTTGCACGGAACTGCTCTGGGTGCACCATGGCTTCGGGGTGTCAGAGAGAAAATACTGGATTGTTCTCTAACTTTTTTCTTTTTGATATGTTCTTTTCTAAAGACTCAAGTTGGCTGGAGAGCCATGTTTGGGAAAATACTGCTTCTAGCATAGTCAGAATAGACGTGCTTCCCTTCGGTATATAAAAGAAATGGGCATTTATCCAGAGAACTTCATGCAGGATTGTTCCACTGGTGAGGCACAACCATGCCGAGATGTATCATCCCACCTCCTCTTGGGCTTGGCCCAGAGACCATAGCGCTCACTATGCTCATGAGCAGCTTGTGTCCCTGCTCACCAATTACTTCTGCCTGGTCCCTCTGACAGGAATGTCCAACACGAGAAAAAATTTTTCCTGTTTCGACAAGTACTTTACACTTAAGTAGTTGTAATACAAAATAAACAGAGATCCTTTTTCAACAGGGCATAGATGCTTCCCCCCGCCCAGGGGCTAACATTCTGTATGTCTGTTGTGTACACACATGCTGTAAGATGTCCTGCCTCTTCTTTCCACAATAAAAAACAATAAATGCCAGAAGATGTTTACATACTTTCTCCCCTTCGACCCCAAGTCTGAAGTTGCTCCTTCACAGCGATTGCTGTATCCTGTTTCCATTAGGTCTGTGACACGTAAGGCAGTCAGGTGATGACCTTGAATCAGAACAGACGTCATAGCTCCAAATATTTGTTTCCAGTGCTACTTAACGCTCACTGTTTGCCCTAAGATAGCAAGTCAGCTTTTCTTATGGTAGTTTTCACTTAGAAGCTGGCTTGCAGCAAGATGCTTCAATTTAAACCTGATCTGATGCAAAGCAAGCTAAACCATGGAGAGGTTGCAGATAAGTGCATTTTTGGTGCCAAGAATAGCTTTGACAGCATCTGCATACCAAATCCTTCTGTGTCCTCATGGCTTGGAGGGGGAAAAAGACTCAGGTGCTTGGTTAAGACTCACCTTTGAAGAACCGCTTCAGAAAACAGTCAACTTGTTTCACTCTTGCAATATGAATTCTGAGGAGAGATTATCATCTATAAAGGATCTAGTGGTTTAGGCTCTGAACACCTGGGCAAAACTTAATCGAAGAGGAGAAAAGAAGTAGGAGCTGCTCAAGGTGCGCAGCATTTTGGTACTTGCTTTTGAGTGTCCTGTGAACACAGATTTGCTGAGGTTCAGGATCTGTCTTCTCAGATGCTTTTTTTTTTTTCCTCAGGAGTGCATGCATGAAGTAGCTAATTAAAGTTTCACTCGGGCTTGGATTTGAGATGGAGAGGTATGTGCGAACTACCTCCACAGCTTGGGATGGTATTCGCATTTGGCAACAGAGAAATAGTCTGAGGTTAAGGAATTGCTATTGAGGCAAATCTGATTTGTAGAACTACAAAGTCTTTGCCTAGGATTAGTTTTGAGGGTTGTTGGCAATTATTGATCTTGATTATGTAAATTTTGCCTCAAACAATTAGTGATCTTGTCAATGAAACTTTATCAGTGATTTTTTTTTTTCATTTCCCTTGACATAATACTGTTTTTTGTCTACTGAAGATTTTCTCAAACAAGTTTTTAAGTCCTAGTCCTCAGATCTTGTTCAACCGTGATTGAACTGATCTCCCATGGAATAAGTCCTTTTTTTACTGACTAAGAAAATAAAAATTGGGGAAAGTGACTTTCCTCAGTACCCTCTATAATGTTATAATCATCACTAATCTGCAAAAATCAGACCATAAAACCACATCATGGTTGCTAAAACATCATGACTGAAACAGTGGCACCCAATGCTTAAAAATATGAGCTACTGCAATGTAGGTCAGGTCAGTCTTTTTGCTCCAACAGCATTCCTTCTTCTGCTCTTTGGCTTCATTTCTGTTACCCCAAAATAGTTAATACTTCTGGTCACTAGGGTACTCGTAGAGATGCAGAAGGAATGGGTTTAAATCCTGCTACAACTGACGTGGATAAGTGTCAAATCTATTTTGCATTTGCCCTGACTGCCTTGACAGGTATTTTTGGGATGGCTTTGCTTTGGATTGGAGCCTACTAAGAAACCATGTCATAACCATGGTCAAAATTACAAATCCTTACAAAAAAAATCCCTGTCAAAAAAAATACTATTTTATCGAGGGGAAAAAAAAAATTGACTAAATCTTCTTGTGAGCACTATAAGCTCAGGCACTAACTATCTTCCATGAGTTTCAGTGTATTTTGATATTCTTCAGTCACTGTATGAGGACCTGCCAAATACCCAATTTAGGATAAAGTTAAACAGCCCCTATCCATTCTTTTCTGCTCTGGTACCTGGACAAACAAACAAACAAAAAAGTTGGGACGTATTTACTGGTGTCTGTGTCAGGAATTCAGGATTGATGGATGTATATTCTTCAGTCACTGTATGAGGACCTGCCAAATACCCAATTTAGGATAAAGTTAAACAGCCCCTATCCGTTCTTTTCTGCTCTGGTACCTGGACAAACAAACAAACAAAAAAGTTGGGACGTATTTACTGGTGTCTGTGTCAGGAATTCAGGATAGTGATGGATGTTTCAAAAACTACCTTTATTTCTTATGTACTTTGAGTAGTTGGCATTTTCATGATACCTTATGACAGCATGTTACCTTACTGACCTCTTTTGGCACAACACACTGCAATTCCTTCATTATCTTTAATCTCTTTTTAATGCCATTAGTGCAACTAGCATGTTCTCTACTGCCAGTGGAAGTGACCAGTGATAATCTTAAAATAGTGTAGCCTGACTGTACCTGCTGTCTGGTTTACCATCTATTCTTTTTGTGAGCCTCTAAAAATCGGGACAGGTAAGCGTCACAAACCCTGGCTGTCAGCTGGCATGGGAACAGTTTCTCATCAAGACTACAATGAGTGAAATTAGCTGTGCCTTGAAAAATGTCATCTGGTCTGCTAGCGATGCATTTTGCAGTTGTACTCTCCAAAGTCAGGTAGTATTCCTATGCGTATGAGGCAGAGTAATATTTTTGTTCCACTGTGTAGGTGCTTTAATTTCTTCTAACTTAATCAAAAGTGAGACATAACAAGTTTTACCAGTCTCCAGGCAAAAAAATACAGTTAATATTTTTCTGTCATTCAGGTTTGTCACTTTAGGTATTCATTATCTATGAGAACAGGCTCGGTTTGCCCAAACTTCATTGACTTCTTTTACAGAATATACTTGGACACCTCAGTGAAAGGTGCTTTCTTGTATTGTTTTTTTAATGACAACTGCTGCTTTCTTGGGTTTTGGGGTTGGGGTGTGTTTTGTTTCTTTTTTTTTAAATTGCCGTGTTTACAAGAATGGCAGAGCTGGGAGGTTTTGGAGCATCACCAAATCGCATCATCAGAAAGCCTCAGGATCGATGTCCTAATAAGCACCTCTCAAGAGGAGGTGACTGGCCAAAATTCACTCTGCTGTCACCTCTGTTGGCTTGGTGCAATGCCAATAGAAAGGAAAGGTACTGCAGGTTGATCATATGGCAATCTTGCCTCAGTAGACCAAAAATAACAAATGGAAAGAATCATCTCAGAGCAATTTACCTCAGAACAAAAAGACTTCAGTATCTCTTCTGAGACATCTGCTGCACTTCTAAACTAGCTAGTTCATTTGTCAAAACTTTTAAAATAGTTTTGGTTTTTTTTCTTCAGGGTAAGATTGCCCAGTAGGAAGGGACTGGGTCAAATTAGATTGTGTTCTTCTACCCATGTGTGCTCTGTTCTTTCCAATGTGATAGGCTTTGGTCCAAGCTGATCCCTAGGTAAAGGGTGACAAAAAACTGTAGAGGGGAAAGTGTGCGAATGCCTCTGCAGGAGACTTTGTACTGGGAAAGGACTTGATTCGGCTGCTTTAGTTCTGTGGGACTTCTCTGAAAGGGAAGGATCAAAAATCTGCTGTTCTGGCTGTTGTATCTGAAGCACTGACAAGGGTATTGCCCCCTCCCCCCCAGTTTACACATGCATTCATTCCTGATGGTGCATAACAGCAAGCAAAACGCCATAAAAAATGAGCTTCTTTCATAAAATGAAACTTGTAAATTCATCTCCTCCAGAAATCCAAAGCGTGATGGTGCAGTGTTGATCACTTTGTTGTCCTGTGAAAAGATGTCTTTGTTCTTCATAGCGGTCTGGAAGCCAAAGGTTAAAGGCTGAATTCTTCCTATGCTTTTTCTCAGGCTGAATCTCACCCAAGAGATCAACCAGATCCAGGCTTTGTGTCGGAAGCCCTTGCAAAAAAGGATGAGCTCAACTTGGGAATGTGTGAGAAAAGCCATGAGATAAATGATTGATAGGACAAATATGAGGGAGAAAGATTCTTTTTAACATCTATTTCATTTTGACATATAAACAAAGCACCTACTTGTTCATTTAGGTTTCCTTTTTTAATGTAATACCAAGTAATGGAGGGAAAATTGTTCAGTCTCACTGAACGTGTTATCCCACTTCCTTGCAAGTGTGCCCAGAGTACAAGGTCTCCCCTCCCGCGCTACTCTCAACCCTCACAGAAAAGGCCTTTGAAGTTCTGTGAGCACCATCTTGTTTATGAGAATAAGATCTCCTTTGGTTTCCTGACTGGAATGGTACCTCTGCCCTTAAATAAGTTAGAAATGGCTGCTTCCCTCTTCACTGAAAGGAAAACATAATGCTGGGGGTCAGTCACCTTCACTTGATTCCAGCCTTTCTCCTCTATCTGTGGGCTTGACTGTCACACTCGGCCTTCCTAGAAGAGATTGTATGTGTGCCTAGGTAAATGATGTGCAGGTAACTAGAAGTCTAAGATTTAAATTTAGAACTATGCTAATGTTTGAATTGGTATAAGCTGTCTGTGGTGTGCATGTCTTCAAGGCCAGTCTTTATTTGAGGTAATAGCAAGTGATATTTGAAGGTGAAACTTTGCATCTTAGTATTTACCAGTAACTTTTTTGCATTGACTTCATCTATTTAATTTGTTTGTATTGTTGTAGAGTCCCCGGCTTGGACCATAATAAGAAATCTGTCCCGTACTCAGAAAACATTTTTGTGTATTATTTCTGGAAGTGGTCCTTAAGGTAACCCTGTAATGAAGGCACTCTGATTTTCTGCACATATGGCCTTCTTGTGAACAAAGTGTCATAAAATCAAAATAAAAGCTCTTCTAGAATGATCAAAATGCATTTAGGGAAAGGCTTTTTACCATCCTGGAAATAGGACACTTGCCAACTGCATCCACTAACAGCTGCTCTGAACTTTTTATACGGCATTTTCTGAAAGTGGTGTATTAGGTTATGTAGGACTATGCATTCTTATCCAAGTTCAGATTTTCAGAGCCTAAGTAAATGGTTATGGTGAGATTCAGAGTACTAAATTAGCAAGTAGAGTACTATAATAGTCCATTAGCTAGTAATGCAGCCCCTTCGTATCAAGCCTAGAGCTGGAATTCAATAAAGAATTGTAATTAAAAGGACGGTTTGGAATAGGTAATGCCTTTATATCATAACATTTTCCTTTGCCTTGTGAAGTTGTATCTTATAGGCAGCATACCTGCATTGAAGAAACTGCCCATATCTGAAAGAAACTGTGAAACAGTATTTATTGATGGGGTTAGCCCCTTTTTAAAAAAGTGTACGTGTGCCTGTGTACATAATATAAAATATATATATATAATTATTTTTTTATATTATCCCAGATATCATAGCACACCCAGAAGTCTAGTTGTGAAGCTTTTATCTGAATTGAATCTGTCTGGAATTTCATCATTCAGCTAGTCTAGATGCTTTTGTCATCCATACCTGAACGAAATGCTGATGTGCTGGAGCCTCATGACTTTCTGAAGGCTGAATCGCTAGCAAGGTTCATGGTTTTGCTTTCTCTTAATGAGCCCTCTTATTACAAGAGCAAGAGAGTACAAGGCGCTGTGAGACCAGAAGGCATTCAGTGCATTTTCTGGAGTGTACAAATAGCAAATAGTCATTCAGGGCAACAGTGAGCCAAGGACTCTTTGCTAGTACTTAAAAATAACAGTAAGGATGATCACAACACAAAGTGAGAGGCATCATTTGTGCCGCTCTTCAACTTCAAGCTTATTGGTTGATATTGATTTTAAAAAATAGATATAGTTTGGTTTTCTTTGTTTTGGGAGTCTTTTGGTAGGGAGTATTTTTGATAACCGTGACAGCTTGTTTGAAAAGTGTTTCTGCAGATAGGAGGACTAAGAGATGAGTATTAAAGTACTGGGGAAATAGAGACCAACACTTTACACTGAGTCTTACGGAAAGTCATAATAACAGTGTTTGTGTGAGTTCTGGGGTGGAATGGCTTATCATTTTTTTTTAAGCTTCTCAGGCTAGCAATGTTGGGGCACGTTTGGCATCATAAGCCTGTGCTGTGTATGCAGCACAGTAAACAGGTTAGCTTGAGGCCTGACAACAGCCTGGTGCTTCACCTTGGTTAAGTAGATCTGTTTCTCTTCTAGTTGTCCTACACTGTGAGAACAGTTTCGCAGTTTCAGGTACCCAGATACCTGTGCTACTTATGAATGAAGTTATTCCACCACTTCTATACAGAGAAGTGTATAGAAGTCACAGTATGAAAGACATCCTGGGACTGTCTCTGTTTTTTATTACTCCTCTTTTCTATGAAATGACTGTCTTATGTAGATAGCCTTTCAGGCTGTCAAATGAACCTAGTTTTGAATTATTAGTTTTAATGTTTTCTAGATTTTTCTTTTAAACTTTATGAATTAAATATGCTATGGAAAAGCAAGTGTCGTTTTCCTCCTTCACCCAGAAAAACATATTGTAAGCTTACAAGAGTGCTGTCAAGGCAGATGGATAGATAATATATTAGGCAGGTGTTTGTCAACAAACTTTATTAGCAGTCATAAGATGCCGTATGCTGTAATTTGCTTTTGTTGTACTTTTACAAGGCTTATCTTGGGGCAGGTATTGTGTGTGGGACAAATACTGCTTTATGTCCTTGCTGATGTCTGTCATTTGATTAACTTAGTGTTTAATCAATCTTGGCTTGAAGGACAGGTCCTGGTCAGGTGATATTGTCAAATGTACAGTCAGAGAGTCCTTGGGGAAGAAAGAGGAAGAAAACGACAGGTTCTTCATTGTTTCTCTCCTGCCAACAGATACAGAAAAAGGGGATAAAACACATGTGAAAGTCTTGAGCATGTTCTCTATTGATCTTGCTCAACAGATGTTTAAAAAGTCCATTACCTATTAAGTATTTGTGCTACATACTTTATTTCCTTTGAAAGTAAAACTTCAGTTATCTTGTAGCTTCAGAAGAGACCAGAGATTCGTTTTCCATATCCTTGTCCAAGCATGCTGTCTGCCAGTTAGTCTGTAGATACCTGGAATTATAAGCAGAGAAAACAAAAGATTATCTGAACTCATATACCACTTCATGTTGGCTGCAAAGTGTAAAAGGAAACAGGGAAGAGATTCAGAAGCAAGTTGTGAAAAAATGTATTAAAGTTAAGACAGAAAAGGGCCTGTAATAGACACCAAGGCAAATATCCTTTAAAAACAAACAAACGAAAATGCTGCTTTGGGGTATCACTGCGGTCTAGTTACCTTAATATATGTTTGAGGAGAACCTCAGAGCTGCGATAAGATTGGACTCCAGATTTTATCAGCCAGGAGCTGAGTGCACTGGAGATCCCCCCTGCAGACAGGCCCCCCCTTGGGTCCCTGCCTGCTCTGCCACTCCCTGCCCTCCCTGCCTGCTCCTGCGGAGTGCCAGCAGTGCTGAGCAGTGGTGTTGGCAGCCTGGTATTCGTCTGTGAGGATCAGCATTGAAAATGTGGATGGACAATTCTTGTCAACAAATGTGGTAATATCACCATTGAAATTTAGGGAAGACCTGTACAAGCTGCACAAAAAGCTTCGCGTTTACAGCTCCGTAACCGTTCAGCAATGACACTGAGAGTTAACAATCTGGGCAGACTCCCAGTTTGCAGCCTAAAGGGATTTTCACCTTTAACTTTGGTGTTCCTTATTTTTTCCCCATTATTTAACCAACTTCTATTCTGACAATGCTTAAATAACCAACTATTAAATCATAAATACAGACTGTCACTTCAATAAGTCTTGTTATTTAGAACAACTTTCTCTGCAGCCTTAAGGTAAGTATCCACTGAAATAACAAGGGAATATCTTTTTTCATTAAAACTTTCCAATTTAAAAGAAAAACAACAAAATCTGACTTTTAGATTGTGCTAGTCATCGAGCTTTGAGGGTTACTCTTATGAAGGTGACTTCTAGGAAGGAGAAGCTAACAAATGAAATTGAAAAGTCAAGATTTTAAAGGATAACTTTCTATCTGAGGTGCTTTGATTTTGACCCCAGATTGAGACAGTCGTAGGAAAACTGTACTATAAGAAAAATACCCTAGGAATGTTAAACTGTCTGCATCTGGATATTTAAGCAAATACGGAAATTCACCAAATCACTAGTTGCTCTTGAAATGTCTATGCATGTAATGGGTAAAGAGGGTTTGGAATAACCTGGAGAGGTGGGTGTTTTGCATTACAGCAGGAAAGATGCGATCCAGATCAGAATAAAAAGCAAAACTAAGAACAAGACATGCATGAAATTGTACAGACATGATGAGACCGAAACATCACCCAAATTAAACAGAAAAAAAATCTGGTTTACTTATAGCTCAGACTTACGTGGATGGTGAATTAGTTGGGCTAAAACAGGCTCCCTTATGCAGGACACCACCGAATAATCCATCTTCAGTGTCACTTGTGTACCTATGGGGGCTTGTCATGCCTCGTCTTCACAGGACACGAGAACATCACAGCGCATTCCTATGGACACCAGTCAGCACTTCTGAAGGGACATAAGAAGTGGTACAATATATTAGGAATACGTATTTTACAAACTCAAATATTTCAGTGTGCCTTGAATTTTTTTTTATATCTGGTCTATTCAGTGTTTTTATATAAACCAGCAGCCATACATATAGAGGCTGGGAAATGGGGAAACATCATGCTTCTGTGTGGATTATACTATCTCTCTTTATATTTGTTTGTTTTTTCTTGGCAAGAAATCTTCAGAAGAAATATAGCAATGTATGTAGGTGAGGCACGAACAGTAACAAACATGCCTCCTGGATAGAAAACGCAGACTACCTTTGACAGCCCTCCAAGATTTATGCTATCAGCGAAATTAGTAGGGTTCCAATTAAAGCAAAAAGCTACATTGCCTAGCGCATTTCACAGTTGTGGGATAGGGTCTCCAAATTACTCAGAAGTTCTCTGTGGTGGCGGCTGCTGCTGCTCAGTGGCCTGAGCAAGCTGGTGTCTTGCAGCCAGCCAGGGGAAGTGGTGACTCCTCTGTCCCTTGCCACCGCCCCGTCTTCCCTGTCCCCAGTGGACCTTCCCTCCAAGGGTCAAGAAAAGAAGTTCTCTGGTTTGGGGGGTTGTGGGGTTTTGGGGGGTTTTTTCTTTCCTTGGGGGGAGGGGGTCCCCCATACTTGAGGCAGTTTAACATTTGAAGACGGAGAAACTGTTCTGAGTATCGAGACAGAGGAAGGTGCTGCCTTTGGACACCTGAATTTGGATGTGTTGGTGCAGAAATGCTTCCTCCTTAAGCCTAACGATGTGACTTCAACATTTATTGATGGTGGGAACCGTAGCCTGGCAAATGCATCTTTGCACAAATATTTATTTGAATACTTAAATGCACTTTGTTTGTACTTAAGCCCTGTTTGTATTTCCTTTCAACAAACACCCAAGCAAGCAGTATTACTTGCAGGAATCTACTTGGGAACTTTTCATTTTTAAGCAGTGATTGGAAAGAGTTCATGGAAAGCAAGACTTGATTTCAGAAATGCAGCACGCACTTAGAGTAAAAAAAGGTTGGTTAATCATCTGAATAGGAAAATCAACATGTGTTTTTGTGCATTTTCAAAATACCTTATATTTTAAATGCTGTTAAGTATGGTTCATGAATTATCTGCTGGATAATTATCACACATAATTTTTGTTTAAAAAATATTTAACATGTGAAACATCTGCTAAGAAGACATTCACAAGAGGATATTATTGTTCTTGTTTCATATACTTATTTCAGAACTATGTGGATAATTTAAAATGAACAGTTGAATAAATGGACATCTTGAAACACCAATGACATTTTCCTCATGTGAGAAAAGCTACTTGTACTGAAGCCAAATACCTGTTCTTAGATGTTAGTAGTGGTTTTATATAGTTTTAATATGATTCATAGACATTGGCGCAACAAGAGCCATGAGAGGGCAACACTTTTGCATAGCCTGGACAGGGAGCTGGGGTTTGGATGGCTTTCCCCCTCTCAGTCTCCATTCCAAAAACTACAGGGCAGTGCAGCTTTTTTGGGAAGAGACTAATCTCTTTCTCCATTAACAGTGCACCTAAAAAGAGTATTTTTTCACAGACTGCCTACCTACACTTCAGAACCACTTGCAGTCCCAGTAGCAATCGATGAAACTACTGACAGAAGTGTCTAACTGGAGAAATATTCAATTATGTTTTCATTCAAGTGGGGCTTTTTAGTAAAAAGAGTCCAAATGAACAATGTATTCTATTCACACTCCCAGCATGGGAGCAGTCTTGGCACCAAAATGAATAAATAATTAAAGGTGGTTTTGCAGTCCAGATTGGTCCAGACTTCAGCTAATTTTCTGCTTTAAACACTGCTTTAAACCTCTTACATTTTTTTCTGAAAAATTATTTGAATTCCAAATCACTGAATTTGCTGAAAGGTTGTACTCTCTTCAAAGATTTTAGAAGTTAGTCTTTGGTTGAATTATTTTGAATAAAAACTGTCAGAAAATGGCCTTAGATCTCAAAAGAATTCTTGACTTTCCATGCTTCTTACAGGTTTTCATAATTTTTTCTTTGTCTATAGATCTGTAGGTGAGGAGCCTGGCTCCAGTTCTCCAGAAAGAATCTAACAAAACTTTTTCTTAATGAAAACAGGTTGGTTGCTTTTTTAGGTTGGTTTTGGTTTTGCTTAATCCAGCCATAAGGCCTTTTAAAAAGTAACAGATAAAACTACAGGCCATACTGTGTTGAGAAACAAATTATTCTGGGTTCTCTTTTTTTAAATACAAAAGCGTAGATTAATTTCTCCTCCTCACTGAACCTTTTATGAGAACCATAATTTACTGCTTTTTTTAAATTCTTTTTGCTGTGTACAAACATACCAGCCCACAAGTTTGATTCTTTTCCTTGACTAAAGGTCTTTCCTCTGACCTCCTACAGATTTCTCTCTCGATGGTTCCATTATGCTTCTTTCAAAATCAACAGTTTTCCAAGGTTTTCAGCAAAAACAATATTTATCTGTGAAAAGTTTAATCTGAGAAATGTTGAACAGCCTGCAGAGTTGGGGATCCCAGGACAACTGAAGGGTAGTTCCCTTCTCTGCCTCCCTACATCCCACTGATGCATAGTGGGATGCCTGCTGCATCTGGGAAGACAGAGGTGCTGTGCCCCCCTGCACTGATGCTGCCAGTCCACCTAAGCCACATGTGCTCTGGGACGTGCCCTGTAGGGGCAACCCCCAGAGAACTCCCCCAGTGCTGGCCATGGTGTAGCTCTTGACCAGATTATCTAGGATCAAGAGGAATACTTCCTATAAAAAACGGTATTGAACATGTATCGGTCTATAAGCAATAAAAAGCTGACAGTTTTTTAAATTCTTAACCCTGGTAGTCAAGGCTTACTATCTCTAGAATAGACTGCAAAAAGCAGTGGTGGCCTTTCAGTTCTTGGAAAGAAGAGGGGCTCAGGCAAAAATAGTCAGGTTTTATCAGAATTTGTATTACCTTTCTAAACGGGGTGTGTGTGTGTGTGTGTGTGTATCACAAATTTTGAGCTGTGTGAAATTGTACCAATTTCCATTTCTTAGTAATTAAATTATTCACATGCAGCAAAAGAAGTAATTGCAAACTGCAAGAAGTAAAGTGGGGAAAAAAAAATTCTTTGGGAAACAAAGACTCTTTGTGGGATCTACAAGAACCAAACAGAGTTTGTCTAAACCAGTTGGGCAGGTTAAATGTAGAGATGCCCTTTCTTTCAACAAGAAATCCCCTGGAATTGTCAATTGCTCTTAAACCTAGACAGTGAGTCATTGTCCACTGAATAAACAAAGTAAAAAAGCACTTGTGAACATCATGATAAAAGCACCTTTGAGAAAAGCCCAGAGCCTTGAAGACTGAGATCTAGATGACAAACTGTGATCAACCTTCAGCCTGAACTTTGCAGGAGCTTTTTCCAAAAGGGTAGAGGAGTTCTCTCTCACTAAGCACCGTATTTTAGTACCTACCTGACTAGCACTGAATCAGGTGCGCATTGGGGGTGGGGGGGGAAATGCCTGGGGAGAATTTTTTTTTAAGTTGAAGTGAAGGTTTCACAATTACTCCAGCTGTATGTTCACTAAATGTCTCCTGATGTTTACACTATGAAAACAATTTGTATTGTACGTTAGCACAATGGCGCTGAATGGAAAACAAAACCCACCAAACTCCAAATGATATTCCCATCTCAAAAGTGGTCTACTCTTATCTGAACCTAGCTGGTTCCTATTAGTTGATTAGTATTTAAATCTGGTGATAAAAGTGTGATGGACAGAATGAGTTGTGCATTAGCAATCTTGTTAGGTAATCCTGTTAGGTATTCCACCTTGGAGTGAATACAAAGGCAGAGTACAGTAACAAATTACTTAAACTTCTGCCACTTCTCAGGTAGAGAACACTTCTTGGCAAAGGAAGAACTGTTCTTACTTAGGGGGTGTCTTTTTAAGAGTGCTTAATAGATTACAAGCAGAGAGGCTATTTCTAGTCCAAACTACGCTGTCTCTTTGTAATCCATATTGATGCATCTAGGAGAAATGAAAGAACAACTGTCAGAAGAGCTGTTATATTGGAAAGATAGGAATATGTACATTTATCTCTCCGCAAACTTTTAAAAAAGACTTCTCTTGTTACTTCAATATAGAGGATCAGAAAAATGAGAACTTTGACTGAACCAGACACTTCAGCACAGCACATGAATTCACCCCTACCTTGAGATGAAATAGTCTTCTAGGGCATAGAGCTCCTGCCAGCGTATGAAAGCATCTATTGACAACAAATGCTGTGGCTGTCTAATGAGTAGACTGCACATAAAGTCTGAACAAAAATCTTCCAGTAAACAGCCTGCTTCTAGGCAGTACCTGTTATCAAAAAGGCGATCTTATTTTGGCAAAGCTACAAAGGCTTGGGGTGAACACTGTGACAATGGAAAAGACTGAATTGCCTCCTTCTCTCACAAAAATAAATTCTAATGTGCATGAAAGAGCAAAGAATAAAACATTTCCTATTGTTGGCCAAAATTTCTTGCCAATTACTGGTGGCAAGAAATTTGGTTCAAAAAGAAAAAAAGTTGGTAAAATAAGGGCAAAGAAGCACCGTTGAAGTATTCCACAGTTGTTTTGAGAAGCATGAGTGTTAGCTCTTCATTCCCGATTCATCGGTCAGCTTTAGATAAAGAGCTCAGAAACATGCATTTGACCCTCGATGTTTATTTTTAGTTTAACTTTTATGACAAATCCACTCCTGAAGAGAGTTGATCAGAAGTCTGAGCACTTACTACAGTGAGATTTTGCTCAAAGTATGTGTTAATAGAACACTAATTTAATAAATTCTGCCAATGAATAACATAACAGTCGGCAATAAAAACTCAGTAGGAAAAGCTGCCCTCAAACTCCAGGCGTGACGGTCTTCTGATGAAATAAACTCCTTCTCTACCCTACCCAAATTGTATAGTGCCATTAAAGATTTATCTCTTGTTGTGACTAGGTATTAAATTATAAAGAGAAGGCTGGAAGATATTGTATAAAGACTGAAGCTACTGTTTCAGTGTCTCGTTCGGGCACTGCTCACCAGCTGATTTACTTACGCCCTGTGCCAAATTACATAAGAGCGTATTGAAGAGACAAGAGTGGTTTTTCTCTGCACTTGTGACTGGTTACAAATGCACCCAAAAAAAGTTTCCTGAGCCCCAGAGGTGGTTTAGACTCTTAGACATTTCTTATTTGCAGCTGAGGGGAAGAGCTTTTATTTTTAAGTGTGAAATAGCAATGGTGAAGTGTTTGAGAGGATGTAGCTGCTTTTTATTTGGTGGAGGAAGAAGAAACTTAATGTCAAGTGCTTTTAGCATTTTTACTCCTTGCTTGTAAAGTAGTTAGTAGTATCGCATATGATAACGAGCTTTGTAAAAGCCACCGCCTTCACTAGGTGATGTTTTCTTCACAATTGAAGAAAAAAAATTAAAGTATTTAGTATGTGTATACTGTTGGGGGGAAAAAAAAACCAAACAACAAAACACCATGCCACCCACCCCCCAAAAACTCCTGAACACCTTTTCCTGCTGGCTTGAGAACCTGAGTTCTCCTCTGCTGGCAGTGTTAGTCACCGTAACAATTAAGCAATACAAAAAAGTAAGTAAGTTCCTACTTGTGTGTTTTCAGATGCTGATGTTGAGGGAAGACCACAGAACACTCAATCTAGGCACAAGTCTTTAGGATCAATACTTGGCAAGCTTACAAACCTTCCAGTGGTTTAGATGCTAGGCTAAATTAAACCCTATTTAAGATCAATTGCCTTAATTGAGAGCTGCTGGCTCGGAAAATCCAAACTGGGGAGTGTTTTTCGGAGCTAGTTAAGTATGGATGTTGTGGGTAGTCAAAATTGGTTCAGTGCAAACCACGTTTGGCCAATGCATAAGAGAAGTGTAAGCAAAATTGCAGAATTGATTATGAAAAGGGCAGAGCAGCAGCATGTTTGGGCTTTCTTCTTTCCATCTCCATCTTGCTAAAAATTCAGATGCTACTTTTGTGGTTCTACTTCAGTTGCAGGAAATAAGATATTTTACTCCTGATACCAAGCTCTTAAAATTGCAAAATTTTCCACTTCTCTGCCACTTCTGTTGGGGAAATACACTAATTGCCTCCTTCACAGTCGTGTGCTAGAGCTGTTCCGTTGGCAAGTGTGACCTTTTGGATTGTTTTACAAGGTACAAAGAGCTTCCTTTGGGGGTAGAACCTGTCTTTGTCGCCCACTGGAGCCAGTAAGACATGAGATGATAATGCACAGTATAGGGATGTCCTTTGTCTTACGGAGAAACTCCTGACAGGCACATGGAGTAGATGTTCCATGTATCTTATCTTACACATCAGTGACTAAATAGTTGAACATCTGCGGATTTTGGATGCTTAACTATTACATAGGAACTAAATGCAGTGTTGGTCTGAAAACCAGAAAGAGCTAAGAATTCATGTTGCTTGTTCCCATTTTTACTGGTATTTCTTGTGGCCTGGGGTGATTAACCTATTTTTGTTGGCTCACTTTGCTCTTCTGTAAAGTGGGCATAATTCTCAATACCTGTACTATTTCATAAGCATGTTCTAAAACATGGGTGAAGTGTTAATTGAGATGACTTGTAAAGCATATGAAGATTTACTGGTGAGAAGTGCTATATTCACTCTAGACACATTAACTTTTGAAGACTGCATGTGCTTATTAAGGTAAGCCGGTGAGTTGAAGATTAAAAAATAGGAACAGAGGTCCTGTTGGCATGGATTTGTCTATAAATCAGTAGGAAGGAATAGAACAACTAAAGAAAGCACTTAAATAAAACCAAATTTTTCATTCCCTAGTGTTTCACTAGATATCAACATCTACTTAGAGCTTCCATAAGGCTAACATTTCAGCAAAATTGTAATGTTCCCAAAGCTTGCAGGAAGAAATAAGTTACCATAAGATGAGACGAATCTTTGCCTCTAAAATTTTGCATTTTTATGCATGTGAAAAGTAGTTCCCTTCTTGATGCTTTACCAAGAACTATTTGTTTGCATCTCTGGCAGTTTTAAACTGTTTCTGCTTGTGACCCAAGTTTTGATCCAAAGCTTTATCTGAGTGCCATCATTCCAATACAGACCTTCTTGTTAACTTTTTTCCCAGTGCCTTCTACAGTATTTTGCCTTTTTGCTCTTATTTCTCACCACTTAAAAGCCATTAGTTTGCTTGAAACAGTCACTCTTCCAGCTGAACAGATGCAACCATCGCATGAAAGCTCCGAGGAATGTTCCATGGCAGCATCTGGTGCTTCGCTTTAAAGTTTATTTTTAACATGAAATAGAGATGAGCGTTCATTGATAGCTGAAATGCTGTCTTCTCAGAGCAACGCAATTAGGTCTGACCCTTCCACGGGGGGGGGGGG
>NW_008795693.1:1044192-1072329 GCF_000699145.1 Aptenodytes forsteri | reverse complement strand
GCAAAGAAATTATTTCGGTCCCCGCCACGGGGGGGGGGGGGGGAAACATGATGACATGCATTTTTAAGGTAGAGCTGTTACAGGCAAGCTGGTGACTTTGCTTTGTTGTTCATCACGTTTGTGCAGTGGTGCATATCTATGTATCTTATATGCTAACACTTTCTTTGAAATCAGGTTGTGTCATGAGGGCTGCACCTTCAGAACCAAATCTTATCAAAAGCTTTGGCAAACTGTTCTTTTTTTTGAAAAAGTGTTTCTTATTCTAGCTTACAGTCTCCTTGTTGAAGGAAATTAGGTGCCTTTAATAGGTAATTATCTCCTTCATAATTTTAGTGTGACATCGCAGTGTCGTTGGAATCATTGCTACTATTGCTGCCCATAAAACTGATGTCACAAGGGTAGGTATGATGACATAAGATGAGAACTGAGCTCCTAGGAGGCAGGGGGAGGCAATAAAAATGGCTTTGTTTCAGTTTATAGCCCCTGGGGAGTCAGTGTGGGTTCAGCACAGCTGGAGCACTGCGGGAAAGAACCACTGTGGCAGCTGGGGCTGCCGGGGTGCCGCAGAGCTGCTCCCTGCTGCACTCCCTCAGCTGTGCCCTCTCCTTCGGGGCTGTGAGAGAGAGGGAGGGAGGGAGAGAGGGTCCTTTCGCTGCCTGGAGCAAAGCGGCAGTTCCTATCATTCAAAGGGGAATCCCGGAGCGTGGCTTACAGCAGTTTTCCAGTCCTTCGGTGCCAGGGCTGGTGTAGGAGAGAATCTCCAGCCCATTATTTCCAGTCATGCAAGACGACTGACAGGAAACATATTTAAGCAGATGTCTTGTGTTTTAACAAAGTTTCAGTGAGTCATCCGCATGCCCTTAGGTATTCAACGCACCAGACAGCTTTTTAATGGCCGTGGCATCTTGCTCACAGTCTAGTATTATGAGCACATTCCATACAGTTAAAGAAAACCCACATCTTCAGCTGGGAAGGTCTGTAACGCTTCGCTAACCTTGGTAAAGTTGCTGTGCAACTGAAGACCTGGCACAAGAATGCGATGCCCGGTACAACCTCAATCTGATCTGGTGTTAACCAGAACCGGATTCTGGGCCGCAAGTGACATCGCTGTAGCAATCTTTTGGGCCACCAGCATTTCTTGTCTTCAAACAGCCCATGTAGACAAAAGGCTTTTTGTGAGCTGGCTGGCAGCCTGTGAGGTACATATGCAGCTGTGTGCTACATTCATTTTCCCCTTCTTTGTTCCGACATGCCGCTCGGGGACTGACTCAAAGTGAATTAAAAGAAAAGCACGATGTTCTCCAGATTAGTATTTCAGCTGTTATCAGTAGCAAGCTCCTTTTGTTCTACGGGTGCAAAAATGAATGTCCTAAATCAGGTAAATCGTGGTCTTGCTGCATTTGACAATCCAGTGCAGCAGCTACTGAGGGCAATAAAGAAGTTTTTCTTTCCCATCTGGTCTTTTGATACTCACCTGCATCTTCCTTCTCCTCCTGTCAGTAAAAGTACAGCCCCGTGTGCTGCAGTCCCCATTTAATGCCATTTAATTGATCGATCTTTGATGCTGAATGGAAGCAGCAGAGGAACGCATGTATGCAGCTAATGATTTGGCTACTGAAAGGTCAGGGAGAATATTTATACATAACCATGGCCTCCATAGCTGATAATAAACAACCCTGCCTGGTCCCATACTTCTCGCCTGCCACTAAGCTTGGATGTGAAGCTGTGATTTCTCTATCAGCAGGAACAAATTCATTAAATATTTGCCTGGATGACTGCAAAACATTTGTTTGCACATATGCCCTGTGTTTCATACACCTGATAACCTGATGTCATGAATTGACATGAAATCATTCCTAGGAATAAACCCTAGCTAAATCAAAACATGTTACAGAAGCATGAAAAAAAGATTTAACAGTGCCAACTGTGTGAGAAATAAGCAAAGAAATTTATGGCAATATGATGTCTAAACTGAATCTTATACTGTTGCAGAGCTGACCTTGGATTAGTATAATTTGGGTTTTTTATAGGCATGCTTTCCCTGTTTCACACAAGCAACTCAGTTACTTCCCTATAAAAGAGAAATTAATGTTTTTTCCAGCCAGTCTCCCTACTTATTCTGAAAAAATAGTTCTCATCAAATGTCATTTTTACTTATGATTATTGTGCCAGACTCTCTAAACACACTGTTAAGTTTGCTATGCTGATAAGTATGTTTATCTCCATAAACTTAACTTTAGAGACTGCCTTGCAAGTGCTGCTGTCTGGGGTTTTTTTTGTTTTGCTTTTTTTTCTTATGTGGTCTCAAACAATGCACATTGTCTTTTTGACTAAGGTGCATCCGTTTTAGCAGTATAGTCCATGTACTATGAATAGTTGGTTAGGCGGCCTCAAAACAGAGAGTAATTTCAAAGAGGATCAAGCAGCAGAGGTGTTTCTTCTCCAAGGAAACAAGGCCTCTTAGTTTCACCCTTTGATTAACTGCAGACTAATTTTAATAGACCTTGAGCCTTGAACAGACTCTTCTCTGAACTGTGTGGAAACACTGCACTGCCTCAGCGTTGCTGAATTTCTGACGGTTGCTTTCTCAGCCGACTGGCACAGAGTCCTTCAAACCACAGATTACTTCTGTGGCTCAAGCCGAGGCTAATTCTCTAGTGTCCTGCAGAGAATTCACATTGAATCCAAAATTGATGGAGAAGCGATCTCACTTTCACATACGCTGGTACCAGACCTTTTCTCTGTGAAATCTCAAACTGCTGCAGCCTGTTCTGAGAGGCTTTGACTTGCAAATACTGTTCCTGTATCGGAAACCTAAATCTTGCCACGTGAGAGGATGGCTTGTCCTGCTATGTATACTTTAATTTGCATAGTTATCAAGGAGAGGGAGGAAAGAGTGCAATCAATGTAAAGAACCTGTCTTTTGGAAATCTAGTTTATTGCTGTTCTTGTGAAACTGAAGAGAAATTATTTCATACACATCTACTTTTGCAAAGTCTGATACAACATAACATCTGAGGCTACCTGTATGAATGCCTCATGCAAGTGTGCTTTACTGGCAGTAATGGGGAATGAACTTGTGTGACTTTCTTTTAAGAGCCACACTGGCGGGGAAAAAAAACCCATGATCCAGATGAAGCCTTCCTTGGTGTTGAATTGATTTGCTGTGGAAGTGGGAACAACAGTTCTTTCCTGCATGTTGCTTGTGAGTTGTTCTCTTGCTGTGAGAAGGGGAGAGAGCGTGTGTTCATGCTGTAATTAGTAAACAGGCAGTGTAACTTACTCTATACAGCGATTTCTTCGGCTTCATTCTTTGGTGTGAAACTCAAGGGAGTGCCAAAGCTCCCATGGACGACAGTAAGCAAACTATATTAGAGACAGGGATGAACTTGACATCTTCAAAGATGAACCTGAATGCCCTAGGCAGTGACATCTCTGCATTGTGGCTGATCAAGAGCATCATTACATCCTGTACCAGAATTTTAAATACCTTAGCTTTAGTAGAGATACATGAATCCAAGCTTTTTTTGCATTTCACAGCAATCAGTATCAAATTTTTATTCTTACTCTGAAGATAGGAAACTTGGGTTTGCTGGTTTTTGGCTAGGACCTGCTTTCTGTTCATACTGATGACTAACAGGACCCAGTGGTTTAAATATTTTCCTGAAGGAAAAAAATATTCAAGACATAAATTGCATTTACTTTGCATAGAAAGCTGCTCAGTGAGGTCCCTGAGGACACTGTGGTTATTCATTGAGTAGGGTGATACTTTGAATGTGTAACCCCATCTTTTTCATATCAAATGTGGCTAAAGAGATATTGGCATCTGGCCCACTAACATCCTTAATCATTGAGATCCTGCTCAATACAACTAGGGCTGACAGAAACAGGGTCTTTGTCTTCAAAAAACAAACAAATAAAAAATCCACTGGACTAATTCAGCAACTAAAGATACATATGGAGCCTGAAATATCAACAGAAGGGATATGATTGAGGAGAAACTTCCTAGGGCATCTGTAAACTCCTTGTCACTTGGCAGTAATAATATATAAAGTCTGCACAAACAATATAACATGTAAGTGTCTCTAACATTTATAGGAATTCCACAAAGGAAACTCCTGTAATAATTGGATTGAAAATGTTAATAGGAAGAGTAGTATGCTTTAAGAATGCTAAGGAAGCAATGGAAAGATTGTGAAGTTTCAGGAAAATCTGGATATCATAGAGGTATTAGTAAATTCCGTGCTGGGTTTGAGTTCAAATGTTTTTGTTCACACAATGTTTAGTGGAAAATAACTTAAGCAAGGTGCACCATGCTGACTTCATCTATTACCTAAATTACATTAGCTGTGGAATCTGTTAACTGTATTACAGAGAAGAGCAATATTATCCACAATGGTTATCCTTGAGCTGTTTGGAAATCAGCTGCTGCTGCTGGAAAATGTTAACTGGGAAAGAAATTTTGTGGAAAGCTGTTGGGTTTAATGGAAAACTGAAATGAAAGAATCTTGACTACAGAATGAAGTATATGAACAAAACCTGCCATGAAAGACTGCCAAAAAATGTCAAAAAGAATGTCAAAAAACCAAATCCTCCAGTGACTTGGGAGTGAATTAAGTACACTGGATTCAGGCAGAATGGGGCTTATGATCAAGGTTTCCTACATCACAACTACAGTCCTAAGCAAAAGGCTGGTTAATAGTGTGTGGTAAAATATGTCCCTCTGTGAGGTTTTCCCTCCAAACTTGGAAAGGCTTAAGTTTCTAACTAATGTAGAACAGGAACACCTTTGATATATGAATTTGAGTAAGATAAAAGTATTTAATCTCTAACTCTATGCTGAGGACCAAAGAATTATTTGCTATACTCTTGCAAACGTCCAAACAATCTGCAGTTATGTGCATTGAAATTAAGTCCATTCTGAGCAGGACTAGCATGAAAATTCTGTTCAAATATCGTCAGTTCCTTAATGCCCCTTAGCTTTTGATCAGAAGTGTCACAGTTTATCAGAAAGATATGCAACTGGAAGCATCCATCTCATCTCATAGACACTCTAGGTAAAATTTGAACAGCATTAACATGTAGCATGTACCTTGTATGTCCATCGTTCCTTAGAATTGAGGGTCCCACATCTGTAGGACAGGTCTCCATCTCCTATATAGTATTCTGACAAGTGGCGGAAAACTAATCCACTTCCATTGTGTGAGTAACAATAGGCCCTATCTATGTATTTAATATTTAAACTTTGTAAGAATTGGCTTGAAAGTAGCAGAAAGTTTTGGGGTGCCATTTCCTGAAATGTGCATCTGGGAAATTGTTAGTGAATATCTTTTGGCTAGAAGCTCTACCTGAGCGAGTTTAGGAAGCTGTTCTTAAGTTTAATTTTTCCCTTTTTTTCCCCTGTTTGCTTATGTTCTCATTAGTTGCTGTACAAAGGTTTCCTCTTCCATAATATTTGAATACGTTCTCAATGGGACAGGTCTGATGTTTTGCAGATCCTAACATCCAGCAGTAACCTAATCACTTTGTGGAGAGGTACAAATTTATGTTATGGTATTCTTTTTTTATACCATCACTTCTGATAGACATCCTTGAATTAGCACTTGTTGAATTCATTAGAGAACTGGTGTTTGCTAAACAGCAGATTTGGTTAATAAATGTCTTCAATTCTTTTTAAGTCTCTTAAAATATGATTTTCATGTTTATAAATGTGATTTATTTGCAAATCAGGTAAGCTGACAAAGACTGTCTTTTGCCAGGGAAAAGCACAACGTAACAGCAAGGAATGGAATCAGTTGAAAGATGAGAAGCTGAGGTAAAGGACTACAACATTCAAGTTGTAGACTTAAATGAACTTTCCTCCCTGTCTTATGACCTAAAAAAATCTTTTGGCCTTCATTTATTTTGCACCTATTTTGGACTGTCTTCCTTGCCATTTGATATGACTGAAATTCCAAGGACATTAGAGAAGACCTTGCCGTTTTTTAGGCAAGTGACTTGCCAAGAACTTCTCTCTGCTGTTCTCGCTCTACATCAGTATTATCTGGACTAAATTTTATTTATCAACTACGAAGAGGTCCTGATGTAGGTTTCCACCCTGCCTAATGTATACTTTCTCAGCTATCAGAATGATATCTCCCTTTATACTTCATGGAGAAAGAAAGAGGGACTCGTCTTTCTCTACAAATGAAGAAACTGGGCTGCTCTGAACTCAATTCCACCTCCTGGAGGCAATGTCTAAAGTAAGAAAGGATGAACTTAGTTACCTAAGTTAAATGCCCAAAGGCAACAATCCCATAATACCACTAACTTCAGTAATAGTTGAGAGTATTAATTAGTGTGTAAGAAGTACTCAGGTCTTTGAGAGCTCCATCTGCTATTGAATAACCGAGATAACCAGCAACTACCCTACAGCAAACGACTTACTTTCAGAGCACTTGTACTTTACAGGTATTTTTCCTCTTCCTGGGGGAAGTACAACTTATTTCACAAGAACAACCTGGACTAGATTTACTGCAAAGACCAATGCAACAGAATATCAGCTCTACAGTCACTGTCAAGCCACAAGCACTGTTATAGAGCCAGGTCACCGAGGGCATTGCTTTTCTCTGCTTTTCCCTTCTCTCTTTTACACAGTAACTCTGGAAAGAAAGACTTCTTGCAAGCATCTTATACAGTCTAGTGAATTTTAAATGTGCTACGGACTACACTGTTTAAAACTGTTCTGAATGTCCACCATAAATTTCACCTTACACGTACGCATTTAAAGGATTTTTTTTTTCTTAACAGCTTAAGAGCTGTCTGTAGGAGGAACAGGGGTAAAATGGGATTATATGCGATGCTGTTACTGCTATAAAGCTGAGCCTTGCAAGCTGCCTGAAAGAAGAGCGGTGAATATAGGAAAATGAAAACAGTATTTTATAGCTGTAGTGAACCTTAAATGAGAATTATTCCTGTGAGCAAAGCCTTTTCTTTGAGGAATAACTCTTGTCTAAAAGTGATACACTGGGCTTCATTCTGCCATTGGATGTTTACCGAAAATTCTTTTCAGCTCTTGTCTTTTGGGTCACGGGGGCTGCGGTCCACTACTGCAGGCAGGGCCATTCCTGATGGCATTGCTTGGGCAACCCAGAGGGTGCCTTTAGGATTTACGCACACAGTCTTTTGGGCACAGCTGCTCCCACTTTTCAGCAACTATGTATGCATGCTGGAAAGTCTGTAAGAAGAAAGATGGAAGTATGTTTGAGATATTGCTGTTTTTCTTATTATCCAGTAAAGAAAGTCGAGTACCCATGAGCGTGCATGTTATCAACAAGGTGCATGGAGTATTTACTGGTAAAGAGGTTAAGGGTGATAATGCAAATGATCCCAGCTAGTGACTCCACTGTCTTGAGGGCTGATCAACAGTTTACCTGTTCATTTGGCTTCCACGTTCAGTAAGTGATCGTATACCTGGAAGCATACAAGTGATCGTTGTTTCTGTGCACATGTTACAGAGAACTACTGGATTTATTTTTTATGTTGTTTGACTGTTTTCCCCAGTATGGGCCTCCTTACTGCCATGCAAAGGTGTTTTCAGATATATCTGAAATGGGGCTACCTTCTATCAGCTCTGAAACCAGAGCTAGCGAAACAAAAAAGAAAAAAAGATAGCTGTCGTCTTCTCCATGAACACATGGAGCTGTTTCTTCCTGACAGGCAGCAGCTGCCTGTGTGGAGACGATAGTGCTGGGTTTGCTTTGTAGGGCTCGAAGTGATTTTGTCCAGGCACTATGGGCATCCTTCTCACCGGTGAGGTGTCCTACTGCTCTTCTTGAGATCAGCCATGGTACCTTAAGTGCTTGCCTGTGTAGAGAAGAATTGAGGAAGAAATGGCAATCGCCAAGACAGCGTGACTCTCAGACTCAGCTAATATGCCTGGGAGCCCAAGGATTAATATCTTCAGAAATGATGTGAGCACCTCAGAGCTAAACGTGCAGACATGAGCCGAGTGTGATGTGATGTCTGCATGCGATCTTATCTCAATGCTCTTGGAGAGAAAGGGGGATTTTTTTCAGTTGGTGGGAATTTCATACCTAAGTCTCCTGAGTACTCGTTGGAAATCTTACTGTGAGGCTTATCTGCTTAGGCATGCATTCAGCTAAAATTATTTTTGTTTGGGGGGATTTTATCTGACTAAGGACGGGAGAAGGCTAGGTTCCAAGTTTCAAACATTTTTTTTTATGTTGTAACAGATTCACTCTACTTATTACAAAATAAAAACAAATTCAGCTAACAAAATGTACTTTAAATGAACAGCTGCCTCTGAAGAAACCTGATGCCAGTTAGAAAACATTGCTACTTATCTTATGGACACCTCAGACATGAGGAAATTGTGTGGCATGACTACAATACCTTTTATTTTCTCATGATCAACAATATTATACTTTGCCTGTGGGCAAAATGCGTAACCTGTTTGCATAAGTCAAACAATGGAAATGAAAACAATTTCCTTGGAGATACAGAATTTCTTATGTCTACTCTGGTTAAATATGCAGTCCATATTCAAGTAGCGAAATCTGAAGAGTGGCACTACATCTGTGAGTGCAGTAATAGCAACTCTTTTGTATTATCTTTTTTTCCTCAGATGCTTCTGGATCCTCTCTTTCTTCTTAAAAACATAACTAACCAAAGTGTGTGTGGTTTTCTACTGTGTAGAGAATGAATAGATAGAGACCCTTGAGCCCCATCCAGCAAACTGCTTTTAGATCCTGAACCTGAAACTAGGATTTTGTTCAAGCCATCCCTGCCGCTTCTGAATGAAGCAAAAGGGCTGAAAAGGGCATGGTAAAAACCAGGTGGGCTAAGAGATAGGCATGAGATGCCACAAAACGTTATCCCTCACTTCCATTCCCAATGGAAAGATCTCACTCATTCAGTCACCTTGGTTGCCCAGACACCAGACAAGACTGGTGTATGCAAGACTGTTATGCATATGAGAAGGCTCCAGTTTAAATTCTATATGCTTTTTTCAGCGTATTCCTGATGATGGGCAGGACCTTTCTTCCTTGAAATTTAAATACACTGGCCAGATGGGTTCCATTTGTCTTTAAGTGCCATGAAACATATGCTGAGAGTGTTATCAGTCATAGGAGATTTTTTTTTTTAATTGAACTTAGTATTTCCAGAATGCTTGAGTACTCTGTGATGCTCTCACGTGCTAATGTTTGTGTTAAGACACCATATTAGCACATATGCAATGTGCTCCGTCCCATCCATCATACCAGCAGGGCATCCATCTGCCTAGTAGCCCTTCTCAAATGGGGTAGCTGAGCATCATTTATATTCAGATCTCGTTTCTGCCTGAAAACAGACAAGTACAAGATGGTCATGTGCAGGGGTTTTAGAAACAAAATCCCCTCTGGATCAGACCATGCTACCTTTGTGGAGGTTTACCTCCTTGCAGAAAATAGTGAGCAGCCAGTATGAACTCTTGTCTGCAGAATGGAAATATCAAGCTGATCAACATTTCCGCATTGCTAGCAAGATAATCCTTCATTTGAGCTGCTTATCTGAAATCTGTCTCATGAATCTGATGGGAGGATTTACCCTAAGTAGTTAATTATGGTGTTGCTAAACTTCCTCCTCTCTCCTTATTTCTTCACTTTAAGAAAAATCATGCAACTATAAAGACTGTACACTTCAATTAAAAACAAATGAAACATTATCTAGCTTATTAACGCACCTGAAATTATCATTTTACTTTCGTCCTGATCTTACTCCCTTCCCCAGATGCTCACTGTTGGTGGCCTCTTTCAGAGGGAGGACAGTGGGCTATGTGGATTTTTAGTCTGAGCCAATCTGGCTGTTCTTACAAAGTTGGGGGGTTTGGGGGGGGGTGTCCCCCTTTTTTTAGTACATTTGGGGGTTTTTTGTTTGCTTGGATATTTGGGTTGTTGAGTTGGGGTTTTTTTTGGTTCAGATCTGACTTAGGGCATTTAGCTGGAGAACTCCTGTGTCAGGCTAAGCCCTGTCTGTTGTCCTGGCCTGAACCTGGCTGTGAGGGAATTGCAAAGACAGAATAAAGACATTGCCAGATTAATTATTTCTAGGGCATGTGAGAGTCTTAGACTCTTCTACTATAACTTAGACTGTGGAGAGGAACCGTGGTTAAGGAATTTGTTTTTTAAGGTGTTTTGTACCTAACTGAGACTTATGAGGAAGCTTTATGTTTTGCAATTTAAGTGCTAGGTTTGACCCCTAATGTGATGGTGATAAAGAATTGCAAAGACACGTTGTCATACATGAAGGAAAAGTACCATGATAATATGGGAAATACTTTGGGGTTCATTTCTCATGCACGTGATGATTGACAGGTTTTGTCCATGAAGAAATGTTTCCCTGGTTATTCAGATTTCTCACCCAACCTCTTTAGGAAGATCCTCTTTAGGTTCTGTTTGCACACAAACTTTCTTTTCCCTCAGGATGAGCTAGGGCAGTGAGATCAATATATTTATCTCAGTGCAGGCACTGAATGAACATCCAGTTCCACTGTGCAAGCGGGTCTGGTTTAGGGTGGGCCTTTTATGTAGCTTAGCAAAAAGTGCATCTCATGAAACATGTGGGAAAAGACTTGAATTCAAGTAAGAAAAGGCATTTTCATACCAGGGAAGAGGCACCCATAAGGCTTAATTTTTACTGAAATAGTTATAAAAGCTTTCACTCTCCTTTTACTGAGTTGCTAAACAGGACAGCCCTGAATTTCATGCGGTGCCGCTCTGGCCTCTCGGGAAGCTGTTGGGCACAGCCTTCCTAGAAAGCTCTCCTGCCCAGAGCTGGGTGTATTGCTCTGTGCAACACAGCCCCTAGAGAAAAAGGAGCAAAACGTACGTGATAATTGTTCTGGGCATGAAAAATGACAATCTCAGAGGGAGAAATGGCTCCTGTCCAACCTCTTCTCCTGTTAATTCCTAAAAGGGGCTAAAGTTTCTCCTCGCAAGGTTTAAGACTTTGGGGATGTTCTCAAATTGACTCCCATTAGATTTACAACTATAGCTTACTTCTGGATGAATCCCAGAAGTTCCCACTAAATCCTCAGGAAGTTTCGGACTCTAGTATTTCAAAAGCAGAGGCATAAGTAAGCGTTTTATGAAGGCGTCTGCTTAGGCATTTTTGTGATTTTTTTTCCCCCCCCTTTGCCCCCCCTTCCTACCCTCATCAGGACAGGTGTTACATCGTTACCTCTTTCTCATGTTCCTGGCTGTTGTAAAATTTTTAGGAGCCTTTTGGTATGTAGTCTATAGAGTTTTCCCAAATGTGAACTCATTTGAACAAACCATTGCTTCTGGCTAATTCCTCCAACCAGGCACTCTCCAGGACGTGCTGAAGTGTTGCAAGAGCTGTGCTTAAACCATGACCATAAGCTGTTTTCTTCTCCCCCCTGGATTTTGACAGTACTTTCTTGCACAGCATGTAGAATAACTGTTGCACAGGTCCTGGCCACTTACATCACCACGTACACAAGACCAACTACTGAATTATGACAGATTTAGTATGAAACATAGCTTCAAATTTTGTTTTGCATTCAGTTTCTACTGAGACATGCGCTCAGAGGCTTTACCAGCCCTGAGGCAGTAGGGTCCTACATGTGTGACCACTGGTTTGATGCCCAAAGAAACTCATCAGTTCGTGGAAACCTATGTGGGACCTGGCTTGGAATCCAGTTATGTGTCTTTAACTTCTACTGGTCCTTGCTACACAGGGTTGTCTTTTATTCTTATATTTTGTAGCAGTTTTGTAACTTGAGCAACGCATCCTTGCAAAAAGAATGTGAGGAAAGAAAATGACTTTTATCCTCCTTTCTTGTACTAAGAAGTTATTTCCTAAGGCTATCTACTGAACTGCAGCTGCTGTCTGTGCCTGGAGATATTAGAAGAAATGACATTATGGCTCAGCACAGCAGATAATCTCTGGTTTCGATTTCTTCTGTATTTACCACCAGGCCCTTTGGGGCCCTTACGCTACCGAGATTGAGTAGATTGTTAAAAGCCCATGCAGCGGCTGCTTTGTTTCCCCTTAACTGTTTTTCATGGTTGGTGGCAGGAAAGTTTCTTGCCACTCCCTTATCTGAAGCTTCTGTAATGAATTGATCACAGGCAGTGCTGCCTCTGAACTTGTTCCAGTTTGGCAGAGCTCGGCTGTTCCTCAGTCACCGCGACTCCCGGAGGAATTTTTCCTGACTTCAGATGTAGGTGGGCAAATTCTCCCTAGTATGGGCATTTTGAAAGATGTCCCCGATGAGAATTAGGCTCTCGGAGAGAGAGTGAAATGGCACCGTTGTTCAGGCACACTCTGAGGTTACAGAATCTAAAAATACGGACCAGCTCTGACACAGGGACACCATGTTGAACTTTCTGCTGTGTGTGTTGTGCTTCACTGGATGAGATACTCGCTCCTAAGTGCATATTCTAGATACCTCTGCCTGCTAGGGTCAGTCTGAATCTCCTTACATGAGTGTTTTAACACGTTGCCATTGTGTGTGTGTTTTTTCTCATGATCACTGATTTTCCCACAGACAAGCTCTAAGTGCATCCCCGCTATTCCAGCAAATTACCAAACTAAACCTTTCACGGAGAAGTAATGATACCAGATGTAATACTTCTTGACAGATAAACTCTACCGGCTTCTTTTCCTGGCATCCTCTGGACGCTGAGCAGATCAACCCAGGATAACACTGATAAACAGCCAAAGACTCTGCAAATTGGAAGTTTTTCTTAGTGTCTACCAACCTGGGGTTAAACAAAAAGCAGAACACACAGTAAAACAGCAAACAGTAAGTCCTCTCAGGTGTTAGGGAATGTGAAACCCTGCTGACAATCTGGTGGGCTCGCTTCACAGCCGATGGCCAAAGCACTCCAAAGTAACAGACCTGGACTAAACCACAAAATCACCCCCACCCCCAAAAAGACCCAAACCAAACTGTGGTTTGGACAGTGAGGTGCATTTGCCTGAGGACCCCTCTCAAGTTGTAACTGTAGGCCAGGCAGGGTTGCTTACTGGCAAGAAGGTAACTCCCTTTTTTCCTTCTTGAGTCTCTCTGGGGGTTTCTCATTCAGTTCCTCTTCTCCAAAGAAACAAAAAAAACCTGAGCTCTGCATAACTATTGCTGCGCGTTCCCCGGAGACACCGGCAAACATGGGTGTTCACTCTCTTTAGTTCTCCATGGAGAACTTCCCTTTTTCCTCTCCACCAACAGGTGGAGCAGAGACCTCTGGCCCATGCTGCTCTCGACGGGAACTTTGCAGTAAAAGTAGTACACGTGCTTGTTTTGTCTCCCCAGAAATGATCCCAAATCTTCACGTTATTTCCCTAGACTTTTTTGCCAACTTGCTTTTACCACTTGCGTGTCTGTTCTCCTCCGCTGGCAGAATGCAAATACACTGGATGGGACCAATTGTCAAGGTCTCTTTTGCTCTCCTAATAATTCAGTGGTCGTAACACAAAATTCAGAGCACCTTTACTAAAAAAAAAAGTAAAAAGAAGTAAAAAATTGTTTACTCTGTAATGTGTGTATTCCTATATTTTGTGTAGGAAACTTTCTCCCAAACCTATGCTTTGATCCTAATTTACCGGAAGCGCCCTTATAAATTGCTAACAGATCCAAATAGCACATAAAAAGGTTGCACAACACACACATTCCTAAAAATTAATGTTTAACAATGGAGTGCCACTACTGAGAAGATATCTGTAAACAGTGCTTGTTTATATGGGAACCCTTTGCATCTCTCTGGCAGTGAAGAGCAGATCTCAATAAAATTTACACCCAAGTTATACTTACAGTCGTTCAACTCTTCTAATGCAGGAGAAAGCCAGCTTCCTGCAAAAAGAGCACGTGACTTCAGAAACGATCCCAGGGGACTTTCTGTTCACCGCACCTTTATTTGTAATTTGTTTTTAAGTATCCTAAATAAGGCTGCTGCATTTTAGTAATATTTTGTCTTGTGCAATTTCCTTAAAACAAGCATAGATGTTCAGCTGTGAGATTGAGGTTGCACTCATGCAATACATACAAACTTCAGGAAAAGTAGAATTAGGTGTATGCACATGGGCACATACTTTGCCTGTGTTTGCTGAGTTCAGCTTGGGCTCCCTGACACAGGACTGACAACTCCAAAACATTAATCAAGGCCAATGTCCCATTATGGAGTCCAAAGATCAACACAGGGGTGGAAGGGTGTCAATATCTTAATGGGCTAAACAATTTTTAAAAATATATATATCAGGAAAAAAAAAGGCTTTTTTTCTGCCACAGCTGCAATAGATAGTATTTTGCTTGCCTGTACCTGGGCAACTCACCAGCGGATCAGGGCTGATGGGCTGTGACCTCTAGCAGTTAATATGTCACGCAGCGATAACATTAAACAGCATTAAGCTAGCCAATGCTGGAACTAGTGCCGACTCCAGGGCATTTCAGGTCCAAGTGTCTTAACTGCTCCCCAGTTTCACAGTAATCGGGGTATGTTGCTGTACTGTCATCACTGCTTGAAGCTGTCACTGCACTACCCTCCAACCCCACCCCAAACCAGGAAACCTATCTGGGTTAGCAAAACCCTTCTCTGTTGTTTATGGGTTTTTTCCCTGTTGTGATCAGGATGGCTGTAACCTGGAAGGGGGCAGGGGGAGGCTGTAAGCATGCTTGGGAGCAGCGGGGTTGTCCCTCTGGGCGAACCGCCTGCCCCACTGCATGCCACGCAGACAAATAAAGCTGCTCTCTGTGTGAAGGGGGAGGAAAAAGAGGGGAAAAAAGAGGGAATAGCTTTGCTGGGGACAGACAGGCAGGCGAGACTGCTTCTTTCATAAACAGTGCCAACTCAGATTAGCTTGAAGTGAATATGAAACTGCAGTCTAAATTAAGTTTCATCCCATGTACCCAGCATTATTCATAATTGCTCAGAGCCAAGGAGTCTGTTGGGGTCTGGGATGGTATTTAGTTATTTTAATACATCGCCCTTTTTTCTTCCTAGAATCTCCTTGTTCGCTTCCTTTTCTAACTAATGACATAGACTACACTGCCTTAGTATATCCTCAGACTACATATCCTCCATCCTACATACCAGCGGTAGCAGGGATCCTCTGGAAAAAGAAGAGCGCAGTCATTTCATTGAAACACTGCTCCTGTTGTTCAGAGGTAACCCTCCTGCCAGGACGTGACTGGCGGCAACAAGGTCTGGGTTCAAATCGAAGGGAGTTGCTCTGAAAGCGGTGACTTGAGGCCATACCTGGACAACTGGGAAAATTATACTCAACTAGCTAATTTTCCCTGTTGGCAAACATGAATCAAACAGTTAACAAAGTTGTTTTGTTTTGTTTTTCTAAGAACAAAAGTCTGACCAGGTAGGTAAACAGAGTGATAGTAACCGACTGTTATAGTTATTCTTTAACTATAACAGTTCATAGTCTTTTTCTCTAAGGAAGCAATTTCTAGGCTAGACCTTTTCCCATCATCTGCAGTAAGTGAAAGCTAAGTTTTGTTGGGCGATAAACTGCGATAAAACTGTGAAGCGACGCTCCGCTAGCTGCTCAGCTCCCTGCCGGCCGTGCCTCCGGCTGCTCTCCGCAGGCCCCGGCAGCTCTGCCGAGAGCCCCTCTGCTCTCGGCCGGCTGCTCCCGACCCGGCACAGCCATGTGGGCGACTCCTGCAGCTGGGCTAACAGGCTTCAGGACTTCTCCTACAGTGCTTTAATGTTGAGAACTACCCACAGCCATCAGCTGAACCGAAGTGAAGGGGGAACTGGACATAGGCCTTCCAGGAAGCAGGGAAATTGTTTTTTCTGCCTCCTAAGCTCTCTGCTCTCGGCCGGCTGCTCCCGACCCGGCACAGCCATGTGGGCGACTCCTGCAGCTGGGCTAACAGGCTTCAGGACTTCTCCTACAGTGCTTTAATGTTGAGAACTACCCACAGCCATCAGCTGAACCGAAGTGAAGGGGGAACTGGACATAGGCCTTCCAGGAAGCAGGGAAATTGTTTTTTCTGCCTCCTAAGCTTATACAGTCTGCAGCACAAAATCTTGTGACACACACCTCCCCCCCCCCCCCCCCCAAAGCTAGCTAAGCAGAACTGCTAACCTTGCACCCGCTGCTGGACATTAGCTATTGCCTTAGGCTGGGATAGCCATTTACCCAGATACATTTCACAAAGCTACAAATAAATTACAAAACTATAAATATTGTTATAGCTGCAAACTTTTCCCCAGTTTGTAAACTCCATTTCTCAGCAATGCCTCTCAAGCACAGTAACACAATGTACAAAAAAATATTTAGGGCATGTCTATTGGGGCTTTCTGTTTGCCTCCCCCTCGCCCCACTGGATGGCAAACGAGCGCTTCTCTGGTGGGGCTTCCCTACCCGCTGGGGTTCAGAGGTGTCTGGGGCGAGTGTTATTTGTTGATTTTTGGGCCCAGCCATCACGTTCAGGACTCAAAAGGACTGAATTAAGGATCATTCTGCTGTCTAGGTGTTCTTCCTTTTTTTTTTTTTAAACATAGAGTGCCTGGGCGTACAAAAGACAAAAATACAAGTCCTTCACAAGCGGCTGAAATCCTTGTCCCACTGATGTGACAGGTGAGACCTCTGACTGCTGGTGGGTTCAACCTGGCCACTTCAGCTCATCAAAGCAGCCATGAGCTCAGGAATTCAAAATCCTTTTGCTTATTTTTGCACCTCTCTCTCATCAAAACTGGAAGCTCCAATAACAGATCTACCCATGGCATCCTTTCAGCTTCCTGCTGCAGCTTCGCTTTTATGATGGTGTTAGCAGGATCTTTCATCGTCCGCCTCCCCGGAGCGTCCTCTTCATGCCCACACATTTTGTTCCCATTTGAAGTAAAAACTAAAAGCTGTTCAGCTTTGCTTAGAGCATAGCTGGGGATTAGAAATGCAGATAGCATGATTAAAATAAAACCAACCTGTTCTCTTTTCCAGGAGGTAGTGACACCCTACTCACTTCATCACCTTGGGAAAGGAGTTTACCCCTCCTCCCAGAGCTGCTTATGGGGACTGTGGGCCCCATGTCCCTGGGGAGCAGTGACAGAAGCCTCCCAGTGGAGGGGTGCTGGATACGAACGTTTTAAAGCCTAATTCTGCAATAAGACCTTGGGGAATTTTTGTTGGTTTTGTTTTGTTTTGTTTTCCTGCTGATTCCTCTCTTCCCTTTCTCAATCATTAGTTCTTTCTAAGCCTTAATCCAATAATTGAAATGTTATTAAGATTTTCATTGGCCATTTTCTTGTTACACATTGTCACAAGGCTGTTGAAGAAATCATGCTCATCAAAATTTCCTTCCCTGAGTTTTCCACAGCCTGTTTTTTGATCGTACTGTTGCTTACCAGCCCACTGCAGAACGACTAATTTCATTTTGAGCTTCTCTGATAAAATTTAAACAAGGGACGAGTTCTTATCTATTTTGTTGGTTCCGCTGTTGGACTCTATTCTGTTTCCCTTGAAAATCCTCCATTTAAGAATAAGGGACCTGAATCCTGGGGTTCAGTTATGAGTTGACCTCAAATGCCCTCAGTTTGCCAACGATGAATCCGATACTCTGACTTGCGTGCACTAACACAGATACCCAAATCCTCACTTGGGCACTCAAGAATCACAGAGCGGTTTGGGTTGGAAGGGGCCTTTAAATATCATCTAGTCCAACCCCCCTGCCATGGGCAGGGACATCTTCAACTAGATCAGGTTGCTCAAAGCCCCGTCCAACCTGACCTTGAACACGTCCAATGATGGGGCATCCACAACTTCTCTGGGCAACCTGCTCCAGTGCCTCACCACCCTCATGATAAAGAATTTCTTCCTTATGCCCAATCTAAACCTACACCCTTGTAGTTTAAAACTGTTACCCCTTGTGCTATCACTATGGGCCCTGGTAAAAAGTCTGTCCCATCTTTCTTATAAGCCCCCTTTAAGTATTGAAAGGCTGCAATAAGGTCTCCGCAGAGCCTTCTCTTTCCCAGGCTGAACAACCGCAATTCTCTCGGACTTTCTTCGTAGCAGAGGTGTTCCAGCCCTCTGACCGGTTTTTGTGGCCCTGCTCTGGACCCGCTCCAACAGGTCCATGGCTGCCTTGTGCTGGGGGCCCCAGAGCTGGATGCAGTACTCCAGGTTGGGTCTCAGGAGAAGCCACAGGCATCTGGAGCTTCCAAGTAAGTCAGTATGCAAAAAACCCCACCCCAAAGAAAACAAAACTCTAGAATCACAAAATTATATATGTACGCATAAATATATGTATTTTACAGTCTATGTTAACATCCATCTGAAAATTCCAGGTTTAGCCATGCTTAGTCTTTATTCAATAGGAAGGAATGAGGCATTCATAAAGCGGTAGGGTAGCAAATGTAATTTTCAAGATCTGTATTAGACAACAGTTTGGAAATGCAGTTGTAATGCATAAATGAACCGCATTTTATCATTTTCTAAGGAACCACCTTAAAACTGAGAACTCAGGAGCAAGGTATTGTGGAAGTAAACTAAATTTGCAGGGATACTCTTGCCAACGTTGTTCTTTTCCGAAGGGTTAAAAATGCCACACCTCAAGTTACACAAATATTCTCCTCTGCTGTGACATTAAAATCTCACAGAAGGGGAAGGTTATACCTGCACTGAGGTGACCGTGCACTGGAGGCCTACCTGTTGTTTAAGGTATGTTGTGAGCTTGGCAACGGTTCAGCTGGGATTGGGCAACCCGATAGAGAAGGGTTTTGGTAGCAGCGAGCCGAGGCTGCTGTGGGGGAGGGCGTGGAAACCTTCAGTTTGCGGCATGCACAAACGTCTGCAGGTGGGAGCCCACCACGCTCCCGCATCGGGGCAGGACCCGAGGTTGTCTCCTGCGCGTGCAAGAACAAGGACAAGCAGAGTGCTGCTCGCACCAAGCACCCTGGGAAACCTTCACGGTAGCGATGACTTAGGCCACAGAGGTTGCTGCAAGACCCACAGCTGGTTACTCTTGTGCACACCTACAGGGTGTGCTTGAGCAGGCCCTTGCTTCATAACCACTGGGGTGGGATGGCAAGTCACATGCAAAGTACACATGAACAACTGACATATTCTCTGGCCTTTCATTTTCCCTTGGGAGCTGCAAGGAAGCTGTAGACAGTTTTCAAAATATGTTTTGAGTGGAAGTCTGCAAAGATTTCCATGTGCGTTTTGGTTCAGTAGTGCTCACCAAAGTCAACGTGGCTTTTGTGACACTTAGATTTAAAACACCAACCAGTGCTGTGAAAGCACCTCCATAGTTATCGTAGGCATTAATCTAATGTGTTTTAGGAGGACTTACACTTTCACTTGTCATCATCCATTAAAAGAAAAAAAAAATGTAGGTAAATTTGTGGGTTTCTTGAATATTTCATCAGGTTATGAGTAAGTATAAAAATTAAACAAACCAATGTATTCCTTTAAATCCCTACAGACACGTGCCTATTTAGTAAAGAGATTGCGGTCGATATTCTAGAACCTTTGTGGCTAGCGAGGCCTTTCTGTGATACTCGCAGCGTGTGAAAAGATGGGTTTCTGCAGGACTATTGTTTTCCTCCCTTGTCATCCCTCTGTGTTGAGAAAGAAGGTGGAGAAAAGGTGGGGCTCTGGCTCGCCGCCCGCTCTGCTGGAAAGCGGAGTTGTGCCAACAGGCTGGGCAACGAGCGCTGTGCCAGACACCAGCTGCTGCGGGGAGAGCTCCTGCCGTGGGGGCAGAGGGGGAACCAAGCGCAGCCCTTTGCATCGCAGTTTGCTTTTCTGGGCTGTCCCTGAAGCAACGCAGCAGCGCACCACCCTGCGTAGCAAATTCACAGGAAGCTTTGTAATCTGGTTATTCTAGTCTGCTACTGCCAACGGTAGAAAATTAGTTTTCTTTATTTATAAGTTAGAGGTGCTCCATATTTATTTTTCCAAAGGAACACAAAGGAGCTACTTCGTATTCTTAATGCCCTGAACCGGAGGTAATTTTCATGCTGTACATTTTCTGGATACCTGCAGATGACTCACCTGAAGAAAGGGAGTGTTGTTTCATTTTAATTATGTCATAATTTATACCCCTCCCCTAGACTGAGATTGCAGGGTGAGGAGAGCTGGCAAGCCAGGAGAAGACAGAGAAATAAAAAGGTTCCAAAGGTTCATCAACTACCTCATGTCAAATACAGGGCATTTAAAGCACGTGAGAGACTTTTTCCTTCATGTTGTCCTTTAGGGGCCAGTAAACAGCGGGTTCCTGTGAAGGTTCATGTAGCACCAGTACAAGTGGCTAGAGATAGGATTAAGATGCAATTAACCTCGTGTTCAGGAGGAAGAGGGGAGGAAATGAGAGAAGAAGGGTTGTGCAAAATGCCCGGTCATTACTGCCCATGTTTGCAAGGGATGTGAAAGACTTGGAAAAACCAGTCGGAGCCAGTAGAAAACCTCTCATTAATATCAGTAGGCTTTGGATCAGGCCACTGATGTTCTCCAGATAATCCATATTTCCTCCACCCCTCTTTGCTGGCCAGTTTATTTGATCCCTTCCTTGTTAATTCAAGGAGAGTTTTTCTTGTTTCTAATTATGTATTGCTTACAGGAACAGGGTGAGGAAGGTGACCGCAACCCTTTCTAAAGAGAGAAGCGTTACCCTGTCTTCTCCCTGCGTGACCGCATCTGTCCAATGACACCGTGGTGAACCAACTGTGTACTTCGTCTCAGCCCAAGTTCTCCTGGATTAGTATCACAGGACATCTTTGGAAGACCTCCGTTCCTCTTCCTTTGCCGTACCCAGCTAACTCCTATTTTCTGGAAAAAGAGATAAGCAGCAGGATTGATCTTGAGGTATGTTAGCAAAAAGAGAGAAAAGTATTACTGTCTTGTCGCTTACTGATATCAAGGTGTAAAGCTTCTGAAATGTATGAAGGGAGAGGTAAGAAATCTTTGCTAGCCTCGGAAGGGCAGGTGGTGGGGAAGCCACCTTCCGCACCAGTGATCATGTCATGACATGGTGGTGGCTAGAAAAAATTTATTGTACGTGACGTCAATCCAAATATGTCCAGAGAGAATTCCTCACGGTAAGTCATTTCATTATTTACCTCCTCACATTTGTAACCTGGGTCTGAATTATATATAAGACTTTATGTACGTCAGTCTTCAGACTTCATCTGCCTTCTTCAGATGCTTTCCTGATGACAGCATCTATTGATGCTCTATCCTTCAGGGGTATGAGTCTCATATTAATATAATTCAGTGATTTCAGCAGGTTCATGAGGTCTACATTGGGGTGGGAATGAATAAAAGGTAAGCCTTTGGGGGTGCATGTAGTAATTTAACAGCACGCAGCTATTCAAGTCCCTGTTCAGTTTATGAAGAATTCCAGAGATGATATGTCAAAGGGACTTATTTTTTCTAAACAATCGAAGAATATAAGTTAATTGAAGTGTAATATTGGTGAGCTTTCACATGCATGTAAAACTTTGTGTGCTTTAAGGTGTTGTTCAACAAAGGCAACCACAAATTAAGTAACTTGATAGAAACAGCAGTAGCACCAAGCCTGCTACTTTTCTATTTTTGGATAAGTACATATGTATTTGTCTTTATCTATAGCATAATAATTTTGATTTAAATACAGAACCAAGTCCTGTTTTCATTTATGTTGCTACCAATCAAGATTAACTGCTTTAAATGAAAGCTGCATCAGATGATGCAAGTGTGAAATGAGAATTACGTAAGTAACTGTGAAATTCTACAAAATTTATGTTGCTATTTATCCATCCTGAAACTTGAAAATGAAACCTTGAGATACCACTACCTCCTAACCATGGGAACTTTCTAAATTTCGGTGAAAGACTGTACTGAAAAAATCTATTTAAAAGCGGTGGAAATTTTAACCCAGTCTGTGAGCTAAAATATAGTTGTGGACGTTGTTGTAAAAGCTTATCTTATACAGTGTTAAATATTTATAGAGAGGACTGTGAGTGGATATAATTCTTCTGATTATAGCTTGGCTATATTATATACATGAAAATAGAAATAGCCTTCTTGAAATAGAAACCCTGGTATTGAGTATTCAGTACAGACTAGCTCACTTGAGAATTGTTTTCTAAGGGCATTTGGTCACTGCAGGGACTAACTTACTTCAAGAGCGACTTCAGCAGTTAGTAGCTGAAGCCCCACAAGAAAGCCAGCGTTTCAAAGGCGGCAGGCACTCCTCGCTGCCATCATTTGCAGCACCAACCGTGTGTGCTGGGAGGAGAGCAGGGTCCAATGCATGGGAGAGGCGTGGGCTGGTTGCAACAGTGGAGCCACGTGGTGTTGTGTACGCGGTGTGCTGCATAAGGGAAACTGGGAACGTGCCATGTCCATGGCTTAGAGAGAGAGAGCTTTCTGTTTTCTTCATTGCTGCACGAGACCATGCACGGAGTGTCCCTTCTGCTGTCTCCTTGTCAGTCCTGCCCGGCTTTACAAAAGCCTGGCCTGTCTGTACTCCATTGACTGGAAAAGCGTCATGCCAAAGCCAAGTGCTCTGCTATGACTTCACGCCACTTCTAAATGAACTGTTTTCAGATCCGTGGAAAGCTATTTACGCAGAAGGCTCATTAAGTTTCCCTTTCTGCTAGTTCCGCTGGGCTGAGCGGCCCAAGAGCTCTACTTCTCTTTCACGAAAATGTTGAAGGAGAGGGTAATTCTAACCATAGCACAACTTATTTTCATTAGAGAAAGACGTAAGGATGAAGGGAGTTTTAGTGGCACCAGCATCTGGGAGGCGGTGAGCTGCTTCTCTGAAATGCTGCTTTGACAAGCTCAGACTCTCCTTGGTGCGGCAAACAAAGAGCAAAAACCTCACAGTGAGGAAGGGCTGTAGCTGGGTCACCCCGACCAGCACGCTGAGCGGGACTACCCAGCTCAGTGCAATGAAGATACATTTACATACATTAGCTAATGTTTTGATTCAAATTTTGTTTGTAAGCTGGTCAAGACTGCCCAAAGGCTTTTTTCAGTCATGTAATATGACATAGTCTTGAAGACTAATTCTGTATTTTCCCTGGATAATAGTATTGTCTTCTCCGACACTGTTCTCAGATGAGTATGAGTGATGCAACTCTCTGATTCTGGGAAGCATCTTACATTAGCATCTTGCCTAGGAAGGTTCTCACCACGACTGAGCCCAAGAACACGAGCTCTGGCCCACTGGGTCTGTCCAGGTAAATATCCTTTCATTAATGTCAGTTTAATTGCAGACTAGGCCTGGGGTTTCAAATCCTGAAAAAAGTTCACATAAGAGGAACGGTAGAAAAGAGAGGAAATAATAGAAGGCTACTGGTCCAAAATATATAGAACGAAATGTTAGGGAAAAAAAGATGAAGAATGGAAGAATAAGCATGTAATCAATGCCCAACCTTTTAAACAAAATCCCCAAAGTTCTATGGTTCTTACATGCAGGACTGTCAGCATATTGTAGAGACATATCAGCTTCAGTCTGGGTTATGCTGATGTCTGCCGTGTCCACTTTTAGCCACATTTAAAATAACCCATTTTTAATTTCCTGATGGCTGTGTCGTTCACAGAATTTCCTCTTATTCTAGTCACATCGTGGTTTTAAACCATTTCTCCATCTCTGTTCACGTTCATCACGTTCCCCGCCCTGCACGTGTGCTCTGAAATACTCTCTAAGGCAAAAGGAGCCTCCCTTTCCAGACATGGCATGTCTGTGCTCGATCTGCCCTGCGGCTCCCGAGCATCAGCGTTGGGCCGGTGCTGCATCATGCGCCCGCTCGTCTGCCGTGCTGCACTGTCCGTCCCTCTCTCCACCTCACCGCTTTCCAGACCACACCGCGGTTTGAAGGCAGGAGTGAACAGTCAAGCAGGGGTTTCCTCAACAGCCTTTTCCATGCAGAGGCTGGGAGTCTCTAGCTTTCTCCATCACACTCCCAATTCCTCTTTCTAGGTGTCTTAAGGCCAAACACCCTCCCAACTCTTCACTGACTTCAGTAAGTTTTGGGAGATAAAAATCTCTGAAGGGGTCTGTCCTTCAAAACAGAACAGGTTGAGAGATAACAAGACAAAGGGCAAGCTTCAGTATTTCTACATGCATGGGAGGTAATTACCTGATAACTCAGAAATAATATGAACTATCTCAGCTAAAGCTACATAAACCTGTATCTGTATCCACGTGCTCTTTCAGATGGCTTCTTTGTCATGTTTTCAGATTATTAGTATCTTTTATGGTTCTTTCCTTGGGAGCCTCAATTGACATCACAGACTTCTTACACCTAAGTCTCTCAAACCATGAAGAAAACTAAAATCGCTGTTCCAAAACCCCCAGGTTCTCCAGGGCAGGAACTGTCTTTGCTCTCTTCCAGAGGCTGTACAAGTGCAGTCTGGCACTGAGTCACAAAGGAGGCTCCTCGGCATGACACAAGATAAGTAAGAGAAACAAAAGAGGAACCAGAAACTTGTCAGTGATTTGCTATGTGACTATGAGCAGACCCAAGAGCAATATCCTCGTTCCCCCTTGCATGCCCCACTCATGCAGTCACGGCGCCTTTCTGAAGCAAATGCAGCCTCTTCAGTGGTATTTGACACTGTTGTGTTAGTCTTGTATGGACCAGCAATGACATGGTATTTGCTCAAAACTACTCATTGTTTTTATTCGTTGACACGTCCCTCTAAAATGGATATAATTTGCTCACAGTTATTTCAGGTTCCTAATAAAAACAATAGGACCTGTAGGGCTAAATCCCAAAACAACTTTCTGAAGAAGGGGTGCTCTGGGACTCAAGGAAATGGTCTAGCAAGCCCTGAAAATCGCATTTCCCTTCTTTTTTTTTTCTTTTTTTTTCCTGTGGATAGCAAAATAAAATAATTTTGTGAGCTTGAGGCTACACAGCTCCAATTGCTATAATTATATAGCCAGGCATTTTGCAATTGTACAGTAAGTCAACTCTCTTACAGGGACTAATGCTTAAATTGCCATTTCTAGATTGCTTAGAATGGGAAAAGGATTTATGTGGTTAAAAATGTATGTTTGCTGTTAACTAAACCTAACCACATTAACTAACTTCTATTCACAATCTTTTCCTGCTATAAATTCAGGTTTGTTATTTTTGCCTTGGTTTTTAAGCTCAAACCTGGTTTCCAGTTCTAGGATGGTCCTCCAACAGCTAAATCATAGGAAGAGATATGTGCTAGACTAGAGAAAAGGCTTGGTTAACTGGTGCATGTTAGCAAATGCTGAGCTAGCTTCAGCCTCTTTTTGCTACATTAAAAACAAATTATTTGGTATTCAACTTGTCTTACTAGATTCCTTACGTGTTCAGTTAAGTTTATACTATAAACTCAAATTCCTGAAATGTTGCAGGCCAGTTTTAGCAGAAGAAAAATGTAGCCTTAAAGGTTTGATTCAGTAATACTGCTAGCAGTGAAGACGAGGAAAAACAGGAATAATGTTTTTAAGACTGTATAAAAGCAGAAATGTGAAATTGCACTGGTGATTAATTTTTTATTTTTAAAGGCCTAAACTATTTTACAGCAAGGATTTTGTCATTTAAATGACTTACTTTTCTTAGGAAATATATTGAGGAGGCCCATTGACATGGAGATGAAGCTATACAGACAGGAAAGGGTTAAAAACAGTCCTGGGGGGGGGACTGAACATGCTCAGTTTCACAGACATTTTATGAGACTGGCAAATACTCATGCAGGCCCTCTCCGAACTAATGCCCTTTGCCTAAAAAACAAGCATAGCACCCCAATTGTGGGGATTACAATGCACACTAGAAATGCCCCCTTTGCCCTTTTTTTGAGAGCCAGGCCCAGTGCCAAGGAGCCTGGAGAATGGCAGATTCCCGTGTCGTATCGCAGAGTGCGCTCCCCGCATTTCACCCGGCTTTTCCATCAGCTAAATGGGACTGATGAACTGGGGCCGTGGGCAGTCGGTGCTGCTGGTGCTCTGGAGAGGTATTAAGATCATGATTTCGGTGATTAATAGGCTTTCGCTCTTTTGCTGTGCTGTATAAAAAGAAGTGAACATAATAAGCAAATACTATTTTGTTGTTTTGTGCTTTACACCTCTGCGCTGTGTATCACAGTAGAGCAGAAGTTGCAGCTGAGGCAAGGGAAGTTCTTTCAGGTTCTTGCAATAACTGGAGCGGTGTAGCTTGCTAACGATGTGGACGGGGGAAGGTTTTGGGGTTTCTGTAGAGGTTTTCTGCCCATGCAGCTTTAGCATCTATTCTAGGATAGGGAAGAGTTCATTTAATTCAGGAGTAAAAAGGGGAGATGAAAAATGACTGAACAGATGATGAACAGAGCTATGAAATCAAGTTCCCGTGATTTAATAATCACCATTCATTCCTGGAGCTATGGTAACTGACAGCGTGCAGCCTCCGAACCAATCCACTTGCAAAATAAAGTATGTAAGCTAGACAATGTATTTTCATAAGGGCGCAAATTAGGAACATGCATGTGGCTCATTACCGTGGCATGTGGCTCAGATGACCAGGGTAATTACTGAACGGTGGACTCAGTCAACATCTACCCATGGTAACAAGGAAATTAGAGATCAATGTTTTGCTTCTGCAAATTCGTATTGTAGTTTCTCTACCTACAGCTAGGACAGCCAGCCGCCTCCCTTGCCCTCAGGCCATCTGTGTATGTCAGGGATGGAGAGGAGGGAGCGGAAAGCAGCATTCTTAACTCTCTGCTGAGGACACGGGAATTAAGGGGAGACCTCAGGTTGTCAAAGAGAGAGAAGACAAAATTAAGGATGACTATACTACAATAAGTGTTCTGTTATACATTGGCGTAAATGCACAGAAACAGATATTTTGCTCATAATGCAAAAGCCTCGGTACAAGACAAAGGTGGGCTTTCATGGTAATCTTCCATTCATGTAGTACAGAAAAGATGAATGTGTCCTTTTCCTTTCTGTTACTGGCAAATTAATCCAATGTCTGAATGTTTCAAAATATTTACAATCTGCCTGGGATGGGGGTTTCTTGCAGACAGCAATGCCATCACTTGCATGCGGCTTCTGACCCAGATTTGCCAAGTCTTGCTGAGGACGAAACTCTCACTTTTGGGGCCAGAGAAGCTGCTTGCATTTACTCTGGTCGCTGAGCTGGGCAAGATACTTCCCGATGGGCAGAATATGCAGAGATATGAGCTCAAGCCTGAGGGGAAAGGAGGGGTTTGGGGAAAAGGGTGACCATTAACCAGAACCTGTGGGACTGTCGCCAAGGCAGCCCGGTGAAAAAGCCAGTCAGGCAGCATCTCCCCTTCCCCTCGCAATCCCTCGCCTGAGTTTCTCACCGTCACTTCACTCAGCCTGCTCGCTCCTGTCTCCTGGTCCCTGCGTCGGCTGGTGGCCTGACCCGTCTGCCACCTCTGCCATCCTCCGACCATGGCCAGGAAAGCAAGGTGAAGCAAACGGAGACGGTTGGAGGGAAGCAGAGAGGGTCCTGAAACACCCGAGAGAGGCCAGGGTGCCCAACGCCGGGCACACCCGAGAGCAGGCACATACTGCAGCAACGTAAGCCAGGCTCCCCAGCCTCCAGCTGGGTTCTCCTTTCACACACAGGCGTAACAGTTGCTCTCCCGGGGAAACGGCGTGAGGGGAGTTATTTCTGAAACAGCGCACTGAGATTTCACCGTGCCGCCGGCCTTGCCGCGAAGGCTGTGCCGGCGGGCCCTTCACACCGCTCGGGGTGCGCGCCTTGCCCGGGGTGCGAGGGGGCCCCGCGCTGCCTTCCCCGGTGCTGGGCTCGCACCGCTGGGTTGAAACACCCCGGGAGAAGCCTGCCTTGCCGTGCCTGCCCAGTTGCTGCCCTTCAGCCCCTCTCTTGACCGAAGCCGCTACTAATTTTAAAAGAGTTGTTTGCGCCGCCTCCGAGAAAATAAAAAGATCAGAAAGACTGAAGGTCACAAGAAGCAAGCCTTACGCCGCAACGTTAGGTGCTGGGCAGGGCGTGAGGCTCACGAAAAGCCTTCGTTCCCCGCGGGGCTCAGCCTCGGGGGACCGCCGCCTGGCAAGCTTCGGTTTTGCCAAGTTTATGGCAAAAGAGGCGTGGGAGGGTTTTCAGAGCTGCTGCTGGCGGTGGGGTTTGTCGCTTCTCCCCCCCGCGGGTTTCCCCATCCCCTCCTCTCCCCCGC
>NW_008795693.1:1033142-1042959 GCF_000699145.1 Aptenodytes forsteri | reverse complement strand
GCGGGAAAGCCCGCGGCCGCAGGCGTCGGTTCTGGCCTGCGTGCCCGTCTGCCTGTGTGCCAGTACGCAGCTGCCAAAAGCCTTTGAAAGGTTTATTGAGCCGTCGCAGCCGTGGGTCCCTCAGCCCTACCGCACAGCCGCGGCAGCAGGAGGAAAAACGCTGCCAGTCTCGAATTAAAAATGCCAAAAATTGTCGGAGGTTGGTCGGTGACCGCGGCTGCTGGCCGCTGCTCCCCGTTCTGCCAGCCTTTTGGTGACAGGAACCGCTCTCGCAGTAGTAATGGTAAATAGCAGTCAGCCCTAGTGTAAACCACAGGTGGATTTGGGGTTTTTAAAGGGAAGAAACAAATCCAGAATTGGCCAGCAGTGAATGTATGAGTCTGTTAATTAAACGAGAGCAGCAGGAAGATGAAGTCCTAAGTGGTCTCTTTTGTCAGAGCAGAAGCTGGGCAAGTTTTAAGAGCTGTGCTGTCTGCTCGCTGCAATTTACTGCTCTACTTCACACTGCCTGCACGGACTGAAAAAGACTGCGATTGCTTCGGCAGCTTTTTTATTTTTAGTTCTAACGTTTATGTCATAAATTAATTTTCAGATAAATAGAAGACAGCTTTAAAGTACATGCTAGTGGCCGACAGTAGTTCTGTTAGGTTTAATTTCCTGAGTTTCTGTGTTTGATAGGAAGCCTTGTAGTGCACAACTCAAAAAGTAGAACAGGGAGTGATGGGTGAAGAAAAGATGCCGTCACTAGTGCTGTAGTAATGAAACCGTACATGTGCAATGGTTCTTTGACTTGCAGAGCATGATATAGCTTGCTGCTCTTTTTGTAAATAAAATGCTTAATTCCTGTTAAAAATGAGCCTGTTTGATCGTGACCTTTTAAGCTAACCTTCTATGAAAAGCGGTAGATATAATGTACCTCTGCTCTCTGTTTTTAGCTGATGTAATAGCATAGCTGCTTTCTAAAATCCTGATGAAGAGGAGATCTAGGGTGCCAATTTACACGTGTGCTTTGAAGAGTAACCAGCATTTCTCAGATGCAGTGCTGATTAAAAATTTGTCTTGATTGCTGGGTATCCAAAGATTCATTAAAGAGTTTGAATTTGAAATGAGAAAGCGTGTCGTTAGTGCATCTCGGAGACGAGCACTGGAGTCTGAGGGCATTTCTGAACAAACCTCCTGAATCCTATGTAGCCAGTTTCATCTGTGTAAACCTGTCCGCAGCCAGACTCAGATATCACGTATATGAACAGAAATTACAGTAACTGCATTAACTTCAGTCGGATTCCTCCTGGCGTAGCTCAAGGAGGCGAATCCAGTCGTACGGTGAAGATGCGCTTGCGATACTGTACAGCAAAGCGTGTCGGTGCTAAGCCGCTCCTGCGAAACCTGATGGCAACGCTGTCGCGCGCATCGACGGGGACTGCCTGTCTGGTCTATCTGAGCTGATTTCAGCCTTGAAGTACTGCTTGTTGCCTTTTCTTGCAAGTCAGACGTTCCCGGCCTGGATGTGCCCGTGCTGTCAGCAGTGGGTTTCACTGAACGGTGCGTAATTCCCTGAGTTGCTAACGTCCATACTGGCAACCGGTGGATGTTTGGTCTGGTTCTACTCGTTCAACGAGGAAATCTGCTAGGGCTGGGAAAAGAGGGCAGCTTCGTCTGTCCTTGTTGGTTCCCGTATGAATCCAGACGTGAGCTGCACCTATGGAGCGTGCCCCGGGAATGCTGGCTTTTGAGGCCACTGTGGCAGAAATGCCTTCCTTTCATGGCAGAAGAAATGCTATACGCGTTTCCAGCTTATTGATTGGGTTAGCTTGCAGTTATGAAAGGGAGGTTAAAATGACCGCAACTTCACAATTTTTAACAAAATTTAGGCAGAGCTGTTTTGTCTCTATGTAAATCATTAACAGCAATGTTACGAGTTTCCCTAATTAAACAGTGAACAAATTTAATGTATCATTTGGTACAGGGTAGAGCAGCTCTGCTGTGTGCTTTACACAGATAAATTAACTATGTGTGTTTCATGGCACGGCTGCTTGAGAATTGCACATTTAAAAGCAGCATACTATTATGGGTTTTTTGTTTGTTTGTTTTAAATGGCAAAGGAAAAATGCAGTTTGTGCTGGTGTTGCAGGGTTTTTCCCATTTCTCAGTTTCAAAAATAACTGCGGACTTCAGCAGCAAGAATTTTATTATTACTAATTGCTAGGCATGAGTTTTGTAAAGCTTTACCAAGTCCATAATGCTTTATTTAATTAACATTTATTTAGCTTGTGAAGGTGAATTTAAGACAATCAGTAGCAGCAGCAGAAATTAGGATTTATTCTTCTGTGATCATGCGACAGGCACTAGAAGAGAGAAATACACTTGCTTAAAACCTACTGCCTTGATGTCTGCATCTGCCCTTACTTCATTAAGGAGAGCAGAGATAGGCCTCTCTGGGTGTCGATTGGTGACTTTTTTGACCATAATGTGGCATAATTGACCTACATTGGTCACAAGTGGCATAGAGGGCTCAAGCCTAAAATGAGGACTTACAGGATCAATTCTGTTCTGCTCCATTAGGAGCCTCGCAAAGCGCAGAGCATCTTCCCCTGCCACTGAAAGCATCTCCATCTCCCACAGAAACCAGCGGTTCGTGGGTCCTTCTCCATGCCTTTACGTCTGAGCACAGAAAAGCTTCCTCTGGAGTCTTCACCAAATGTGGGGAAAGCCTCTGTGTTAAATGAGATGTATGAGTGCTTTCTTTAAGTAGGATCTTTATTTTCTGTGCTGCAGCTTCCTTCCCTATCTCACAGGGCCTTACAGTACTAACAAATACAGGCACACACTAGCACACCTACTTTGGAGGGACTTATCTGCTGGATTGAAGTGACCCTGGAAGTCAGATAAAGGCTGCGAAATGTCAGTAAAGCTTAGACGCAGAACCTGGAAAAGCAAACCCCCAGGTACAGAGCAAGTCGTGCATCTCAACTTGTTGAAACCTTTTCCTATTATTTTATGCCTACTCCACGTAGTTGAGAGGGTTACTTTGGGAAACTGCACATCCAGCTTAAAAAAAAAAAAAAGTTGTTATTATGCTTCTGTTTAGCGTATTATTTGTAAACCTTGTCTTGAAAAGCCTGGAGGGAACTGTTGTCCGCAGAACATCTACATGAACATCTGCGTAACACTGCTTACACCGTACTCTCTCTCACCTTCAGATGTTACAAGATTTAGGGTATACAGAAAAAGCGATGTAAGTAATCTGTAAATCAAAATTGGAAAACTGGGTGATTTGTATATGTTTCCTCTGCTTTGTATTTATATGAGATTTCAGTGTAATGTGCAGAGTACTGGATGGCAGAGGATGGTGACTGCAATTAGAAATGTGGGGTAGCAGTGTGGTACCTGCTTTGAGGGTTGCTGCCTTGGCAAGATGACACTTGTGCTTTTGGCGTTATCCTTCATGTTGTGTCCCCGTTTGTACGTGCACCGCTCCTGCAGAATTCAGACGGTCCTTCGTATGTGCACACCTGAGACAAGGAATTTCTCTGTAGTATGTTTTTCTAGCACTGCAGGCAGCATTAGCCCTATCCTCCTCTCACAAGTAGTTTGGGTCCAAAGTACTTCTTTTTGTGTCAGTGGAGATCTGTCACATTAAATACAACTTGGGTAACGGTGACAGAAGAATTGTGCTTGCTATTGCACAAAATGAAACAAGGCAATTTTTACTGTGTTTTGCACCTCTGTATGAATATAACTGTTGACCTGATACACTGGAAGACATTTGTGTTTTCAGTCATGACTAATATCTCAGGATTGCTGAAGATAAGCAAGCTAATTGTAAGAATAAGCTAAATGGTGAGAGAAATGCAATGCAATCCAGTCCTGACAGCTGTTCTTTCTGTGTTCCAGTTTTCCACTTCTCCTACCTTACTTTTCCCCTTTTTTTTCTTTTTCCTTTCTTTCAGAAATCTGTTAGTCTTGTACTAGAGTAGAGGATGAAATGGATGGCTTCTTAAAGTCTCTTCCATTTCTGGGCTGCCTAGAATATAGCTTATTTGTTTTCGCTCTCCCAGTCTCCCAATCGTCTCTCATTAATTTCTTTCCCATGGATATCTTTTGTATTTTTTCATCTTGCTCTTCTATGCTGCATCCTGTTAGATGAAATTGAACCTTCTCTTTCCTACTGTCGCCTGTCTCGTTTGTTCTTCATGTCTTTCCCTCGTAATTCCAGCATCAGTTTTCTGCAGGTTTTTGCTCCTGTAAGTTTATATCTTAGTCACATTGCTTGTCTTTATGAAAGCACTTCACTGCTCAGCAGGAGGTAGTGCTGCGTTTTGATGGGACAGATTTTACTTGCCACCCCCTCTGGGCAAGCTGCACCAATTACAGCGAATTTCCAGGATGCTGCACTAGATAAAGTTGGGGAAAGAGGGGGTTAGCTACAATTTAGAGTACTCACGTGGTTGCAGTTTTAGATGATGCTGACCATTAAGGAAAGCAACTTCTTAAATATTTATTTTGAAGTCAGTTCAGTAAATACATGGCTGCTTTGTGCATAGTTAATCTTGCTAGAGAAGTGGTATATTGCTTTTTGCTGAGTAATTCAGATCACAGTACAACCATAATTATGGCCAGGATGAAGGGATTTTTTTTGCCTTCAAAGGAATGAGAGTTTTCTTGTATACGTGTATGTATTCTTAAACTTCTATGGTGTTACAAGTATTTGTTAAGACTCCTGTTGTCACAGACTGGTGTTATCTTACAAGCATTTATGAAGGCTTCCTAACAATATTCCTTTGGGTTAAAGAAATACATGTAGGAGACTCCATTTTATTTATATAGGCGAAAGTGTGAACACATTGACATGACCTGCTCCAAAAGCAGCCAGGAGGCCTGTGGCAGAGTTAGGGAAGTACCTCACTGCTCCTGAATCGCAATTCAGTGCCTTAACAAGTATTCCCCTGTGTCTGGCCTTTAGCTACTCTGTTAGCATCAGCAAACACTTCATTTTCTGGCAACGACTGCGTTCTGTATACTGCAGCTTTTTGTGTTGCTCTGGCATTGTGATTTCCATGAAAATTGACAGCTTTCACACTTTAATGCTGCTTCTGAGAGATTGAGGGGTCTTTAGAAATTTATTTTTCTGTAGTGGCTCACGCCAGCTCCTGCATTAGAATTTGAGAATCAGAAAAAACTTAAAATCTGTGTTTTCAGCTAAAATTGTGATTTAAGGATCTTTTAAAAGTAGCCGCATTTCCACCTAATGGAAATTACAACCCGTATTAACATATTAATCCTCTTTATGTATAGAGTGTTTCCAGAGCTGTTAGTTGCCCAGTGAGCCAGGCTGCTTATCATTAAATAAGTGATGCTGGGAATAGTATATTATTGTCATAGTTTCAGCATGAGTGTGTCAGCGATGAGCCAGGGACTTAACCCATGCCAAGGAGTGAGTCACAAAGATTGTGTGGCAGGGCTGCACTGCGATGGCGCTGACACACAGCATCTCGTACCCGCTTTTAGTCCCCATGCACCAGAAACGTCTTTTCATTTTCATTATTCCCCCAGCTAATGAGTTGCCTAAGATGCTGTGCATTTGTGCAGAGCGCTTGTCATAATCAGAGAAGTGGGGAAAAAAACCAGACCGAGAATGGTTTTTCTGTTTATGTTCCTTTGTTCTCACTATAGCTTCCAGATTGAGAGTGTCTACAGGATAAAAAAATTTACTTCTTACTGCTGACCCTGTAAATTCAATCTGATATTTGCATGCTAAGCTGTGCTTTATGTGTTCCTTGTGATGTGTTGTATGGAAGAGAGTTGGCAGTCTCCTCGGACAGCTTCAGTGATGAAACGTGAGTTATAAAGCTTTCTCTGGTAGTCAAAAGATGATACAACTACAACGGTGGCATACTTTTTTTTTTTTTTTAAGGCCATGAGCACCATTAAAGCAGGTAGGAGAGGTGCAAATGAAGTGAGAACTTGGCGTAGGCTGGGCCCAAGGTGCTTGCAGAGGTTCAGCTGACTGCATTTTCAGGTTCAGTTCTGCTTTCTCCAGTGTCTTATTTTTACTAAAGGAGATTGACCTGTGCATAAGTTATAAAGTTGGTCTGTGAGTTGCTCTGCCTCTCTCTCTCCATGTTTCTGTGGCATATGCAAAGAGGAACGGCTCAGGAAGGTGTGATGGAGAGTCCCTCACGTAAGTAATCAGCAGCCAGGTAATTAGGGAACTTGCTTACAGAAAACCCACATCCAAGGACCTGTTTGGCACAGGAAGGGCTGAGGATTAAACCTGCGGTAGCTTTTTCTGCACCGAATTGCCAGGACCACCCAGCAGCCTGGAGTCCTCCCTTTTTATTTGAGCAAGAAGCCAAATAAATGCAAGCCTCACTATTGCTGAAGCTGTTGTGTTGCAATCGATGTTTCCATAGCAAGCTCTAGCAATGACCCAAAGGCTAGAATAAAATACCATCTTTCTGAGTCATGCTGATGTTGCAGTGCTAACAGTGAAAACTTCCTTTACTCAATAAAATAAACAGATAAGATGCAAAGTCATACCACTGGCATGGAGTTTGAGGAAGAAAAATACATTTTTATGTTATCAGTGTTCTAAATATAGCCATATTGTAAGGTTCAACAGCAAGCACCAATCCAGAAGTACTTAATCAGATAAGCGTTACTTTATGTTTTCAGCAAGGGTGACTGACAAGCAGTACCATTCTCTGTTTGCCATACCTGTTTTCCTTCACTGTGTGTTGGGTTTTATTTATATTAATGCATATTGATCCGATCGACTGTTACTGATGTTTTATTGTGAAGTTGAGCCAGAAGGGTAGAGATCTGTTGTTTTTGGTAAACGAGGGTTAATGACTTTTTTTTTTTCTTCTTTTTTGAAGACCACACAAATACGTAGAGATTTGAAATGGGTAGCATTCATGGTTGATGAGATGCTTTCAGAATTTTCAAACATTGTTTTAATAAACATATGTGCTACCATTCATAGTAAGACGATATAAAACCTCTTTATATTACTGTTTGTTTGTTAATGATTTTCTAGTGGTTTAGTTAGACTAGAGAACAACAAAATTCAAGGGCCTGAGTACAAATGCACCACTGATGATCAGCTGCCACCGTCTCCCAGGTCTGACGGTCGTTCCTGTTAGTCTGCTGGTCCCCTTTCCTCTGAAAAGGCAGTTTGGTTTTTTGGGGTGAGGCTGCTGGATTTCTCCTTGGTACTTTTGTTATGTGGTGTCAGGACGTGGTGTGATGGTGACGTGGGGAGGAGTTTGTCCTCCAAGGCTGCACGAAGGTCCTCGTGCTGCGGCGTACATAAGATGCAGAATCAGCTCGGTCAAAGCCAACTTCTCCAGGGACACAGGAGGAAAGCTGCAGAGGGCTCTGTTTTAGATTATCTAGATGACACTTGTTTTAAAGGCTTCATTTTCTTCCCACCCCACACGTCCCCCAGAGGGCATTCTCCCATGCTCGCCCCTGAGGTCTGTTGGGAGCCATGGCAGTGGCTTTCTAATGTAACAAAATAAAGTAGTAAATTCTGTTCAAGACCCTTTAAAATACTAATATTTCTTTTATTTCTCTTGTGTAGAGTTATTTTGCGGTGTAGTAAGCATTATTTTTTTTCCTGCTTTAGCAGGTTCCAAAAAGATAATAAAAGCTCTAAGTTATTTTATAATGGAACATATTATTTCACTTTTGTTCTCACTTCTGTGCTTAGATGGCTTTTATTTCTACATTTTTCTTTTTTGAGGCGAGTATCTTGCATATGCGGCAAAAATAACCACCTAGGTAAATACATCAAGGATGGCATGTCTGACCTTACCGTGCACGGGACATATATTTTCCTTTCTGGTTTTGTCTGAGAGTGCCATGAGGGGAATCTCCAAAATCAATAAATAGTTTCAGCCAAATTGGAAGAAAAAACTGTTTTCTGTGCTTTTCTTCGATCTCTCCTCCTGTTGCAGTGCTTTATTTCTGAGCAGCACAGCAGTGGTTCTGGGTGTTGATGAGGGAATATCTTGGTGTGACTCCAGATTTTTTTTTTTTTTTTTTTTTCTTTTTTGAGTAACTTCTCGTGGTGCTTGGTACCAAGCCTACACTTTCATGGATGCCAAATGAATTACTCTTGGGTTCCCTGGGGGTACAGCTCATGTTTCAGTGTCAGCACGGCCTTCCCTGCTCTAATGGGGCTCCTGGTGTTGCTCGCAGACGCTGCTGCTGAATGCTCTGATCAGTCCCTGCTAGGACAGGGCTTTCTCCTTGGGAAGGAGACCAGCTTTTGGCTTCTGCCGTGATTAAAATCTTGGTACTGTGACACCTTCAGGTGCTCCTAAGACTGACTCTACCAATTCATTAAATACAGCTACAAATAGGTCAGATCATGTTGCTAAACTGCCGGTGTTGTAATTAACACAATTATTTATTTTGCTTGCTTTTAATTACCTCTGTTTCTCTGCTTGTGCTGAACTGGAGAGTCACTTGGTCATCTCATAGCAACACAGAGCAGCATCGCATGCTAAAATAACATTGCGATGTCAGATGTGCATAACCTTGTGCTTTTCGAGACACGCAGTCTTTTTACTGTCTTGTTTTATGGCTCCTTAAGGTCTGTTGTGCAGCTTCATTCCCTGGGTAGTGCCTTGTCCAGAGGGAGACAAACTGGGACCAGTTTCTGTCTTCCGTGAGTTCCGAACCCTTCCGGTACGCAGGGAAGCTGTGGATCCTCCCACGCTGGGCTGTGTGTCATAGTGGACTTGCCTGAGGTCAGCCTGGCACGGGGATGCTGGGGAGAAACCAGAGTGTGCCAGGACATCATCAGGGCTTTTATAAACCAGAAGATATTTTTGCTCTGGCGCTTACATTAGTAAGTTGAGGATTGCTATCTTCAGATCAAGTTTGTTATTCCTGAATATAGTGTGTTAATGCAATATTACTTTCTTCTTATCAAACCTAACTTTTCTGTTGTGAGACGCAGATGTATCCGTGCGTGATGCATAGAGAGTCCAGGATCAAACTTAAAAATAGAAAGAAAAAAAGACAATAGCTGGGCCTCACCTTTTATGTGGGTAATTACAGAACAGTATTTTGTCTTAAATTTAGGGAATTGTGAATTTTACAAATTACTGTGTATTTAGGAGGAGGATAAAAAGTTATACTGCAGTTTTAAGTAACAAATTTAGTTGGCTTATTTTGTCCCTTCATTTCAAGTCTTGTAGATTGTACCACCTTCGTAAACCTATCTAGAAAGAGACTATCCAAGCACAGTCCTAGAACTAGACGGTGTTGATTAAACCATTTCATGACAAAAGTAAAGTTGCTTTTCTTCTTAACTTTCAAGCAAATGTGGTTAATTAAATCTTTCCTCCAACTCTTGCATGAATTTGTAAGAAACAAGAGAATACCTTCCTGAAAGAGCAGTTAGATTTTCTGCAACTAGTATTTACCCAGTTTTCAACCTCACAGGTATCAGGAAAAATTAATCTTCTAAGGAAAATTGATGATGCTTTTGGTGAAGAATTCTTCTTCCTGAAGAAGACAAATTGTGAATTTTGGAAATAATTGAATATCGGTGGATGAAAACTGTTACTTTATTTCTTTGCTTTTAGTAGTTCTATTTTGCAGTTAATAAACAGTGTCTCAGTGGGTTTTAGCACTTGATGCCAGGATCAAAATACAGGGTCTTCCCCCCGCACCCCAGCTATATTGTTGCTTTCCATTTTTTTTGCAGGTTTGGTTTCCTCCAGCCTCACATAAGGCAAACCAGGGATTTTGTTTTTTCTTAGAAGCATCCTTTTTTTTTTTCTTCTTTATTCCCCCCCCC
>NW_008795693.1:1026608-1033128 GCF_000699145.1 Aptenodytes forsteri | reverse complement strand
CAGGATACAGGGACAGGGTCTTACCCCCTCACCCCAGCTATATTGTTGCTTTTTTTTGCAGGTTTGGTTTCCTCCAGCCTCACATAAGGCAAACCAGGGATTTTGTTTTTTCTGAAGCATCCTCTTTTTTTTTTTTTCTTAGAAGGATCCTTTTTTTTTTTCTTCTTTATTCCCCCCCCCCTTTTTCTTTTTAAGGCTGTTAGTGTAGTATTGTACAAAATGACTAGTAGGGGCCGGGCAGATTCAGAGTCCATCTGTTCCCATGGTTTATTGGCCTCTTTTGGGACAGAGACAGAGAGTCTGCTTGCACTTGCCAGAGAGTGAAGCGCAGCAAAAGCAGTGGTTAATTGTTTAATGCAATTTTGGAAATGGGGCTTTGGTCAGCTGCTCTGAAGCAGCTTGAATTTATAAGACCCGTTTAGCATGGAGGAGAGCGGGGCACAGCTATGTTCCCATTGCCTTAATATTCAGCTTTAGAGCTGAAGGGCCTGTGGAGTTTGGTTTTGCTGTGCTTCACTTGCCAGGCTGAGGTGTGCAACTCCCAAGCAGCGCTGCTGAAATCTCTGGGTCTGCTCCTGCGTCGAACAGGTGGGAGAGGGACCGGCATGGGCTTCACTTGGGCAGGTCGGAGAAATAGTTGTGGGTGCGCGCTGCTCTTGTCTCTTTTCTGGAGTTCTGCTTTCTATTTTATGTTGAAGTAACAAAAATTAGGTATCTCATTCTAAAGGCGGGGTGAGTGTGTGTGTGTAGGTAAAGATAGGTGAGTTCAGTGCCTTTATTCCCCTATATTCTCCACCTGTGGTTGCTTTTCTTTATTTACACGATGGTAAACATCAAAGTGCCATCTTTCCACTAGTATTTTACAGCTAAAGACCTCTTGGACACTAACAAGGTACTGTTCATACTGGTTAAGGACAAAGAGGTCACTTGTTTCTGTTCTCACTTGTTCTTTTTGCAAGACCAGATAGTGCTAATATTTTTTTGAAAAGCCCACAACTTGTCATGCCATTATGCCAGCCTTATTTAAGAATACTGCTCATCTATATAATTGTTTCTTGTTTATTATTGTGTATTCTCAAATTAGCCATAGTTATTTTGGAATGAAATCTCTTTGCATTCAAGTGGTTAAATACCATACTTTCTCCTGTTAAAAATGAGATCCAGGTCTACTGGAAATATTTTACAAATACAAAACTGCCTGAAGTATAAAACCTGTTTATACAGATACCGTGGGTTTCTTGCCATGAAAAGCACCGTAAATTCCCCATGCTGCTTCATTTTCATAAGGAGTTACTTGGAAAGAAATACTGCTTGCGGTGCATTGCCAATTATTTATATACTAATTTGCTACCTGAGAATAATTTCAGATTTTTAAATTCAGTTTACTGTTGAAGTGATAGGTGGAAAAAAAGGTCTTAAACTACTTCATATTTTACAGTTTAGCTTAAATTTACCTGGAAAGAAACTAGGCACTGAATTTTTTTGGGGGGGGGAATTAGCCTTTTTAAGAGAGTGGTGTGTGTATGAACACTTTTCAGTCATTATTCTTTAATGTAAATTCCCACTTACCTGTATTGTTACAGGACAAACTACTCTGTGCTGTATATAAAATATTAAGCTGTCTTCACGTAAGTAGTCTCTGTGTGCAGAGCTTAGGTGCTAAATTTGAATAGGAGGCTACGTACAATGACTGGGGGCAGAGCTCTGTTCGGCCATCATGAGAGAGGACGTGCACGTCAGCCTCTGGTACAGATCAACCCTTCAAGTGAATGACCGAAACAGTTGAAAAGGGGAAATACATTCTCTTTCTTCTCTTTTATAGGTTACCTTTTGTACTTCAGCCTTTTGATTAATCTCAGAGAAATAATCTAGCCTGTGCTGTTTCTTTTTTCCCCGAGCAGATGGTATCAAACGTGTCACTAGCGTGGAGACTGAATTTTTCTTCCCGGCTTGGTCAGGAAGAGGTAGGCAGAGTTATTTGGGAAAACGTAATGTGGAAGCTCAGATTGCAAAGAAACCCCCCATGCCCTGTTTAGCACATGGCTATACCTGTGCAACACTATTCAAATATTTATAAGTCTTTGATAAGCACGTTTATTTGAAGACAAAACCCCAAATCAGCAACAGGGGTTTTCCTGCATTAAATTGCTTTCACCAAGCGTTATTTAAGGTTAAAACCTTAAAACTCCCTAGAGAGACTTTTCTCAATTTTCTATGCGGCTTTTTCCTTTTACCGAGGATACCGTCACCACGTATAGAAAGAAAAACAGTAAGTTCAGTGGTATTCAATGATACTATAGTGATGCAATTAAGAGAGTAAAAATAGTATTGTCTTATCTTCCAGCAACCAGATGAACGTTCTTACAAAACTCAGGGAACTGAGTGAATTGGAGACTTCACGTTCCTTTTGTGCCTTCTGAAGTGCCTGAGATTTGCTCCATAATGCTTGTCACAGAAAATATCTCAATTCTTCAGAATTAAATTATATAGGCATAGAGAGGTCCACACAGGAGCTGTTTGGGAGGCTGCTTTGCGTGATACCAGTGAGTAGTACATGTGTAACTGTTTGGGAGCAGTGCGAGGGAGGCTTAGGGTATAGATGCTTCATGCACAGCTTTAGTCCTTGCATGCAGGTAGTCTCAGTAGCAAGCCTTTGTACCAATGGGTAGCGCAAGGGCGAATGCGTGCATGGCACTGATCTGTTTTACTGCTTGTAGAAAGAAATAGATTTTTCTTTGATCCTACTTGTTTGGTCGGCGCTCTTGGCGTTTAAAAGCAAATGTGCAACTATTTTAGGATTCTTTGAAAATTGCAGCCTATCTCTGAACTAATGTGTTCGTATTTCGCATGGAATTGCAGATGGAAGACTAAAAGCTGTGCTTTGGGCAACGTGTGTTGAGTAATACTGGAAATAAATGCTACCATATGGGACCTTGCTTCTGGAGCCAGCGTGTCCACTGTGTCATACAGCTGTGCCATTCCTTCCAGAATTGTTCTGAAATCTATTTACATTGAGCAAATGTTGAAGTCATGGATGGATTTATGAGGATAATGATCTGACAGACCATGCAAGCTTATAGATTATAAAATTTTCTGTACACAGGGAAACTAAGTGTTCCCCGATGAAACTCCCCTTATTTAGGGGGGTGGTACTGTGAGTTGAAACAAAATTTGGGAGGTGGCTTGTGTTCCTCAAAATGCATGTGGAAGATGAGGACTGAGGGATACGTTTTTATAGCTGCACAGTAGGTTGCAGCCATGTTGACATCTGATGCGGACTCAAAATTGCCTGAAATTCTGTATTGGCTTGTATCGCTCGGTGCCTACGAGACACGGTCAGTGTGTTTCTGTGGTTTGGCAATGGTGCTTGCAGATTTCACAAGTAGTGGAGTTTGGGTCTTCATGGTTTTATGAAAATTGAAAGTACATGTACGTTCCTGGGAGCTCAGAGTAAATGGAGCTCACTCGGAGAAAACACTTGGAAAAAATGAAACTGTCCCTTGATAGTGAAGTTTATTCCTCCTGGCCTTTTTTTTTTTAATTCTCTCTTGCAAGTTTCAAATTTTGTAGCATGACAGAAGAGGAGAATCGCGTACTTGAATTTGTATCTGGAGTAAGGTTATTGCTGCTCGGGGGCTGTGTTATAAAAGTGTTGGAAGGAGCTCCCTCTGCCATGGCTTGCCATCTGACGGCCACGCTCTGCTTGGTCTCGTGCTTTTTGGTCCTTCCAGGTCTTGTCCACAAACCTGTAGTTCTTAGCAGAGCTGTGACTCCCCAGGTAGGCTTCAAGAATGCTTTGATGCCACTAATGGTGTCCTTACTGCTGACATTGGCCCAGAAAGTCCCGAACCCAGCAGACCTAAGGCGTGTGTGTAAGGACACAGCTGGGCATATGATAAAGGAAAGGTTTAAAAGTGCACAGCTATGTAAATTGCTTTCCTCAAGCTGCTTGTCTTATTTTTTTCCCCTGACATCTTTCAGTTCTCTCAGCTGTCTTCTCTCACCAGGGGTTCCTGTGCTGCAGAAAAAAGAGGGGAAAAATGTGTTCACGAAATAACAAGTTAATTTGTCTAAGTATAGTAATAATCATAAAGTTTTACATTATTAGATGTAAATTTTACAACCAGCGTGTTAGAAGAAACACTTGAAAACCTTAGATTTAGGCTTATAGGTAGGACTTAGGTAAGAATAGAATTACTTTTTTTTTTCCCTTAGTCTGATTCCAGCTCTTTTCAAGCTTAGACAATATGAGTGTATTCTGATACACACCTTTGTAATTACATAAAATTGATAACAAGCCATATGACCTCTGGTTACAGATCTAAATATTGGCATAAATTCATTTATTATGTCTGAATATGTCTCTGTGTTTAAATCAGTCTGTAATTGATAATGCGCCATCTTTATTACAATTTGCATAAAGAAATGTATTCTAATAAACAGTATTTCGATGAACACTTAAATGAGAGAACTGAGTAGGTGATAATGCACTTATTTTTTTACAGTGAAAAATGTTTTCCTTTTTAAATAACATTTAATACTTCATTGCATTAAATTATTTTTGTCACAAAGTGGTTCAATTTGTGTGCATGTATTCAGTAAATGGAGTTATATTGGTTTAGTACTTCAGTACGTTAACTTTTTTTCCACCCCGTCTCAAAACTTATTATTAATCGAAACACGTGAATGTTGTGTAACTTTGTGATACCATTATATAAGTCACGAAGTTCAGTTTTAGTAATAAAATTAAATGTAATATACAAAGAGCAAGGACCTTTTCATCTGCAAAACTGACTTAGTCTCGAGTGAAAGTTCAGAACTTTTCTCTACTGGTGGGAGTTTCATTTTCCAGCAAAGCTGAAAGTAATGTTTTAATGTCTGAATCCGGTTCTAAAAAAGATATACCTGTGAAAATACAAGATTTTTCACTTTATACAGCAAAAATACATGGCATAACTTGCATGTTTTGGTTTCATAGTGAAGAAATTCCAGTTTAAATAAACTGCAGCAAGTTGCCTTTTAGAGAAAGGGGAGAGGGAAAAATGATATTTTTTTCCCTCCCTAGATTAAGTTGTAATATACAAAGCTTTTTTCCTCCTTCAAATCTTTCTTGAAATGACCAAATCAAAAAGACTTTTGTTTTGTGAAGCCTGCTTTTGATTAACCTGATCGAGTTTTATTTACCTACTTAATCTGAACCATGCCTCCTCCTTATCATGTAAAGTCGCTTACTGTTGCTAAATATACCAGTGTATTTTAAAGAAGCAAAGCCGTGCGTGAGTACGACCCATTCAGAGCGGGGTTGTGGGGTAGGGAGGGACCTGCTGGTAACCCGAGAACAAGAGCAGATGCTATATTAGCAGCTGGATCGTTAGTAATGAGTCCACAATGATCTTCTTTGGATGCATGTAGCATGGGTGTGTGCGTTATTCAGAGTTTCTAGCATCTAGTTGCTCTTTACTCATGACTCAAAGGAAAGCCGTGGAGCCGCGAGGATTTTTATTTGTGGAGTGACTGGCAACTTGTTTACATTGAAAGTACAGTCTGCATTTGTAAATTGTTATTATTGTGCAGCATTTTTTGTTAAGGCATGAAATTGGTAAATGACTGCAAATGCAAGGAGATCGCTGGCAGTGTTTTAGTTACAGAGTTAAGTAAAAAACACTAAAAGACCTGCGGAACAGCAAATAACATTATAAGGGCACCATTAATAATCCCAGGGTTATGTTCTGTTTTCACCTTTAACATTAATAGGTATTGACCATTGACTGCAGTCAGAAATAGATCAGATCGTGACTGGATGAGACCTTAAATCGTGACTGACTAATGATGACTAGTAAGTGATGTATGTTAAGTGGTAGCCAAGCAGGAGAATCTGAATAAATAAACATCAGCGGGGAAAAAAAATAAGGGAGAGAGCTGTCAGAAAAGTGCTGTTTATTTGGGAGACAAAACTTCAATTTGTCGAAGTCTCTTGCTAATACGTGGTTGAAATCTATCCAAATGTTTAGCGTAGCTCGCCGCAGTCTGCTCTTTCGTGCTCCCCAGCTGCAGCACACCTTTGCCCACTGCAATACTACGGACTCAGCTATGACAAGGAGTATCTGTCTGGCTTTACTTTACATTGAAAACCGATATATTTCTTTATTCCTTATGCCAATGATTATGTAAGTGCGTGCATCTACAAGTCACCATTTCCCCACATTGAAAAACATGTCCTTTTTTTTTTTTAAGCTTATCAGTGTGGTGAAAATTATTTAACTTTGTAATACAAACAGGTACAAAAATGATACAGATAGAACAATGGTACCTGCATACTGTGGCCCTAGTGTACTCCAAAAGCTTTTGTGATTTCTCTGTTAATCAGGGAAAAAAGCTTTCTTGTGGAGGGGAAAGAAGCCTTCTAGCTGACTGGCCTGACTATACCAGTGAAAGCTTTGTCGTCGTCAGGATTATACTCAACAAAGTGAGATTGTGGTGTTCCGAGACAGTGGCTGGGGGGGTTAAAAAAAAACAAAAA
>NW_008795693.1:1022270-1026303 GCF_000699145.1 Aptenodytes forsteri | reverse complement strand
TGGGGTGAAAAAACAAAAAACAAAAAACCCGCCAAAAACAAAACAGAAAAAGAACCCCAAGTGAACCCTCTCCAAACTCATGTCTGGACACCCACGCAACAGTGATTTAACGTATGAAGGTGCTGTATCCTGTTCAGCTATCCTTCTCTGGTATTTCCACTCCAGTGCCAGGAGCTGACTGAAGGTCAGGCGAAAGTTAAGGCTTTGGGGCTGGCAGCGAGGTTTTCGGTTAAGATGTCAGGAAAGGCTCCGCAGGTTGTAAACATGACCCCTTCTAGACACAAATCTCTCAGCTATTTCAGAGAGGGATGCACAAGCTGGATCTCCAGTTCAAGGCTTTCCTGCGCTGGAGAGGATGAAGAAGAAACTTTCAAACTGTTTTCATTTGAGAATCCCTTTCTGCTAAACAACCTGGCAGCTAGACTAGATCTTCCCTCCTTTTCCCTGAAGAATTAAGCATCTGCGTGAAAGAGAGGGAATGAGTTGAAGTCAGTGGGTTTCTGTGGGAGTACGGAAGCCCAAGGAAAATAAAGCATAACCAGTTTTGGATTGTGCAGTGGCTATTTATATTAGCCTAAATATGGAAAAATGTTGAATTCATATAACTTGTCAGAAAAAGACGGAGATATTGCTTGGTTTTTGTGTGTGTATGTGTGTACACACATAACATTATCAAGTTTTAATTAACATGTTAATGTCTATGGTAGAATAGTGCACATGTGTGAAGACCATATAGTGTTACTCAGTTCCAAGTACCTGCATGGGGGTAGTTTTGGGAGGGGAAGAAAAAGTTACTCTCTGGTAGCTTTTTTACAGGGAAATGAAGGAGTGTGATTCATTAGTTGCCTTTTGGTGAGGAATTGCTTTTCCATCTTTGTACACATTACTGTAATTTTGCATTCATGGAAAAACAGAGTAGCTTGGTGTAAATCCTCCAGAAAATACACCCCATTCTAGTGGGGATTCAAAATGTTCTGCTGCATAGCTGATGTGCTGGATGAGACCGCTGTCTGTTGTGAAGCAGGTGGGATGGAGAAGGGAGAGAGTTAGGCAGTTCTTTGTGATCACCTGGCCAAGAGCAGCTACCAGTTTGGTGTTTGGGATTTGTGGGGGTTTTGGGTTTTGTTTTTGTTTTTTAATGTAATGTAGTACTTTTTTAAAAGAAATTAATTTCTCCCCCATACAGCAGTTTACCGTGAGCCTTTGTCACTAGCAAAGAAGGTGACACTAATGCTCGGAGAGCGGTCAGGCTCTTTCAGTGTACAGTTGTACAGGTTAGCCAGTTTGCTCTCTACAGTTTGTCTTGCAGTATTTCTCTAGATGACAGTTCCATGCAGTTTTCTAATAGATACACTTCCATGTTTTAAGCCTAAGCAAAAATTAGCCTTTGCATTACTGTCTGTAAAATCATGTAGTTATTCAGATACTCATTGCTGCATTGATTTGTATCTGCTGTCTTGTACCTGGCATGTTAGTTTTGAAGCTTTAGGTAGTGTCTGGTTTTTTTCATTTCCAGTGTTTAATGTCAGGTCTAAATATGAGAATGCACTGCGTGGTCTCTGCATGTGAGAGTCTGTATTACAGAATTTCATTTGATTCTGCTCGCTTTCCTGAAGGCAGCAATGTACATTGGAACAATTGTATTTTCTTCATAAACAGGACTAGATATTCAGGACCAGAGAATTCCTATTTGGCCAAATTCTTCTCAACTTGTTTGTACCAGTGTGCATCATTTTCTAGTGCTTCCTAATTTCATGTATGATGTGTGATAACAACATCATGAATGACCTGTAAAGCTCCGGATCACCCCCATGTAATTTTGCGGCAGGGTGCTGTCCGTTGCATGTATAGGGAAGAAACCAACCATAAACTTCACTCTCTGCTCATTTATATCAGTGTAAATCAGGAGTATTTCAGTCTAAATTGGCGATTTGAGAGACAGTAATCACTGTTTTTTAAGTGATGTGAATCTTTAAAACAGCATTTTAATATAAATTAGTCATTTAAAAAAGCACTGTTAATGCAGAGAAAATGTTTATAATTTATCATAATTAAAGATCTCTGGGGATTGTTTGAGCTAGCCCGGAAGGTCTGGCTCTTCAGTCTGAGGCTTTGGTCTTCAACCCTGAGCTTGGGTTGTGTACAAGAGCCAGCAAGGTCAGTTAAGGAGTCTGCAGAACAGACCTTTTAAGATCACGTAGGCATGAGCTTAAACAGCACTTGGGATTAAACTGTTTACCCAGGTGTATGCATCCATATTCTGTCAAATTTTATATCCTTTGACATTGTGGTTGAAACAGACTCCTCCTTGGAAGTGGCTGATTGAAGTAAAGTCTCTCTGTGGAGTTTTATGTAAAGGCCTGGGGGCTGCTTCAGTGCTGCATCTTCTGGGAGAGAAGCAGCACAGAAATAGTGAATGTGTGGTTTGATGCTTCCTTTATCCTTATTCTAGTTCCTGAGCTGCTGCAGAAGCTAAAATACCTCAGGTACGAGTTAGAGCAGCCCCCTGAAAAACTTTATTTGTAAATCTAAACATTGTATATACCAGTCATTTTTTTCAGCAAACCCTTTGCGTTGGGTTTGCAGTGGGAAATATTTTCCCTTAGCTTACAGCCTAATGTATTTTTGTAAAACTTCTTTGCAAATTAGAATTGCTGCACAAGGGCTGGACTCGGAAATGGAGTCAGTTCATGTTTCTAGGACAGGTAAATTCTGCAAATGCAGGCGCAACAGCAGATGCCCTAACTGTATGAACCCGTTCCTGTGCCTTCCTTGTGTCTTGCTCGTTGTGGATGGGGCGCGGATGATGCAGTTTTACTACACAGTTCTGGGACTGCAAGGCTAAATTAAAATACAACAGTAATGAGGAAAATTCATTCCAGTCTGCCACTGCCATCAGAAAGGAGGAACAGTCTCTTACATTGCGTGTCTTTTGGTTTATTCCTTTCATTATAGTACTGTCCTAGACCCTGACCATGTAGTAGGCATCTGTAACAGATGAGCAAAGGTGGTGTTTTTTTCTGTTGAAAATTGCAGTGGATTTTTCCAACAGATCCAGCTGTTGGGAAATACAGTTTAAGCATTCAGACAGAATCCTTGTGGTTTTTTAACGTGTGAATGGAGGTGTTGAAGACAGAAATAAAAAAATGGGCATAGCCTGGGCAACAGGCTCTAGGTGGCCCTGCTTGAGCAAGGGGGTTGGACTAGATGACCTCCAGAGCTCCCTTCCAACCTCAACCCTTCTGTGATACTGTGTTTTATGCTGCCACTAAGTTGTGTGAATTCTGTTCTGGTTTCTGTGAGGTAGGATAAAAAGGAAGGGGGGCCTGGCAGGCCTTGGTGAGGAGGAAGGGTATTGAGAAATGCTCATTAAAAGACGTTGTAAGCCTCCAATTGGTATGGGAGCCTCTGCAGATGTTCCCTCCTTAAAGGCGTTTCAGTGGTATACCCGTTTCACTGCATGTTTTAACACAGATCCAGTATGATGTAGCATTTCTCTTCCTTCCCTGCTCCTCCCAATACATTTCATACCCTTTCAAGTCTGCCTTATCCATCGCCTTTCTCCTGCCGGCTACACCTACCTCTCAAGCCTCCATCCCGCTTTTTCACTGAGCTGAGTTTCTGGTGCATCACACCCTGCCAAGTTACTGCTTTGACTCCATTGCTTTATAGGAAAGCCCGTTGATGCTGACTCCAAACCACTCGGCCAGGTTACGTGCCCCTCTGTGCTCAGCAGGCAGGTGTAAAAAGAGTCTGCTCCTGTGTGCAGGATTATTCTTGGCCAAAGTGTTTCTAGGATAACACAGGTGTTGCCATGTATAAACCCACTTCAGAGGGGAGGGTATGAGCAGGCTTCGAAAAGAACAGGGCATAAGCAAGACAGATCCTGTGCATTTCTGTGGCACCGCAATCCCATGAAACCTGCCCAGAAGAGAAGCCAGCTTGTGGAGAGATTGCTTCATGCTGTGTAAACTGAGGTTTGGCTCTGGGAGAGGATTCCTTTTTTCTTTTTTTTTTTTTTTTTTTTTTTTTG
>NW_008795693.1:1005164-1022041 GCF_000699145.1 Aptenodytes forsteri | reverse complement strand
GGGGGGGGGGGGGGGCGTCAACCACCCCCTTTTTTCTTTTTTTTTTTTGGGGGGGGGGCTCATTTCCCTTTCATATCCTTGCTGACTGCAGACAGAGGAGCTGTTGTGATTTAGCTACCAAAGACTCATTGATGATCAGCTACGAATATAAATCCAAGATCAAGAAAAACAAAGCGGGGCTCCGGTCCCGCTACGGAAATGGTTTCTCTTTCATTGCCCCAGGAGGATGAATGAAGGAGGCGTGATACTTCAGCAGTTCGAATTAAGCTGCTGTTTGGAGTGATTTCAGGCAAAACTCTCCCCAGGTAGATCACATGGTGTACTGTATCTACCTGAAAATAAAAATACCATTATAGAGAAAGTGGCATAAATATATGACCTCATATGGGTCATTTTAGAAAAGAAAGGTGTCATAACTGTCTGGATTTTATATTTGAAGAAACATGTACAGTGATATGCCCAAGATAACAAGAGAAGGAAATCTGTCCTCCTACTTTTTCACCCACACTTCAGTTGTGATTTTCAGCTTTCAGATACGTACCGCTTGTTGTACGAGTCGCCCTAGCAGGCAGATAGGTACAAATGTTAACTTGTAGGTTTGTGCTGAAATACAGTGGTGAGGGCACAAAGGGAGGTGTTCAGAAGCAAGCTGCTGCTTATAATAGTAACTCATGTGCTTTGTACGTCTTAGATCCTCAAAGTACATGGGATTTGCATTTGACTGGAAAGGGTAGTTGAAAGCAGAGACTTTACAGAAGGTGTCATTTGCCAGTCTTGATTTGACCAGAGGTAAAAGCACATGGATAGTTAGCACAGGAGACCATCCGCTACCACGAAACAGAGGGGATAATTTTTGTCCAGTGTCTCTTGGTGACACTGCTATGAAAAGTTAGGGATTTTATTTTTTGGTATGGAACCTTCTCATGAGACAACATAAACAAATACCATTTCATTAACTTTTTTAGTCATGTTTTTTCAGTTTGAGAAAACAAAGTACACGTGTTTTGTTTCGTGTGACAGCTGTTTAGTAATGTATGATACTGAATGTTCTGTCCTTTCTTAATGTCAGATTTTCGTCATAAAATACAGAAGAAGTACAGATTATCTTGGAGATTATGACAGCTGGGGACTATAAACTTTATATAGAGACACAAACTTCGGGAGCATTTCTGAAGTGGTAGTGTTCTGTATTTAATCTGAGACCAGACTGGTAATGGGGGGGAACGTGGAGTTCACTTCCAGGAATTAAATCAGACCAATAGGACCAAGGTTGCTCTGCCTACAGCAGAATATCAGTGGCTTTTCTAGAATAAATTTATAATGATGTAAGATATATTAAAAGCATACTTCAGTGGGATTCCTTTTTGGCTCTCAGTAATAGCTCATCCATTACCGCATTGTGATCTGGGAATCCTTGTTTTAGCATATGTTGTTCTTCGGGACTTGCATGTTCTTCACCTGCTATGTGCTTTCTTGGTCAACTTGCAATCCAATAGCTAAAAAAAGTCTGGCTGTTACTTTTAAAAAACAATTGCTGCCTTTTTTGAACTAATACTGCAACATGCCAACAGGGTTCTTCAGTTTTCAAGCTGCGGATCTGACTCAGACTAAATGAATTTTGCATTTGAGTGTATCAGGAACTGATCTGCACTGCTGCTGTAGCTGGTGAGAACATTATTTCTAATCTTGGACAGTTGTCAGATCTCTCTCCTTCTATTAGTCCATCTTTCAGCTTCTTTGCTAGTGCAATTTTTAAAGTTTTGTTGCATGCAAGATCCAACAGTAGAGTGGGAAAGAGCAGTTTGTTTTAGGGTGTCCCTAAGTGCAGAAAGTATTAATGTGCGTGTTTTTTTCCTCTCCTTTGAAGCTCATGTTCAAAGTTGAGTATTCTGTTAGTTTTCTGTGATAGTAGTTGGCATCAGATGGAGAGATCATGAGAAATCATGAATATGATGCTTATTGACTTCAGCTCAACCACTGGTGCTGCCAGGATGTCCCGCTGTCTAGAACAGAAGAGAAAATGAGTTAAGGATATCTAGTCAAGAACTAAACCAGAGATGAGTAAGTCGATGTGAGGAAAAACAACCACCCACTACTTCAGGATCTGGATCTAACTGTAGAGTAAGTATGACTGATGCAATATTAAGCATTTTTCTTTTGGTGAGCACTTTCCACAGAAATACTAATAAACAGTCAGGAAGTCGAATATGCTTAAAGAGTCTCTTTTTTAATTCATCAATTTCTTATTCTCAGCAACATGAAATGGATGTGTCCCATGATGCATAATCCCATTATATTGATTGTAAAAAACTTCTTCCGCTTTTCTTTCTTGCTCCAAAATGGGGTACTGTAGAATAGTTATTGTATATGCAACAGGAGTAGAGACAGTGGTCTTTTTTTTGCACACAATGGCTTACTTGTGATACTGAAGATTAGCTTTCAGCCCATTACTGAAAAAAAGAACAGATACACTGGGTATCTGGCAGTACTAGGTTTCTCTGCAGACTTTTCAGCTGGAAAACATGGCACTTTAAAACAGCCTTTGGTTAAGTCTGTATAGAGTGTCACTTCCATCTTAAAAAATAATTAAAAACATAGAGGTGAGTTGTTTTAAACTGAGGGCCAAGTTGCAGAATGACAGATTTCTTAGTTCTAGCTAATGAAAATATTTGTAGGAGGTTGGGTTCAGAAAACCCCAACTCTTAATCCCCCTGTGTGGGCAAAGCAGCAAAATCTAGTATAGTTCCTGCATCAAATTCTTCCGGCAGCCCTGCTGTTGATTTTTGGGGGGAGGGGGCACCTTGCTCCCCGCTCTTTTTCTCAGTTTCCATTTTAGAAGAAGGGATAGCTTGCCTACCTGTTATTAATGGCCAGAGATTTTGCTGAAAATGTAAAATGTTACTCCTTATTAGGACACAGGTAATTAATAGTAAAGTGTGATGAGAGTGAGTGGTTCAGTAGTAACATATAATGTAAAATAATGAACATTTTTAGAAGAAGGGACGTGTTTCCTCTTCCTTGTTTCCCAGCTGGATTTAGGCTTTTTCATCCTTTTATCAGTTTTTCAGCTTCGTAGTACTCCACCGTTCTTTTTAAGCATACCTTCTTACCAGCAGTTGACAAGAGAGGATCGATCTGGCAAGCTATATGTCTGTCTCTTCCTTCTCTTTCTGTCTGTGTCTGTCTTTAATTTTTATTGTCTCTGTTCCTGCAAGTTAATTTTTCCCCTTTTCGCAGTTTGTACAAATACAGCTTTCATATTCTTTCTTTTTCTCCTGATGCCTTCCATCCCAAAGACGTGATTCATGTGCTACTATTCTGTCCCAGGCTACTAGATTTTAGAAGGGTAACGTTGCTGTTGTATCTTGGGTTTGCTGTACAATCAGGAAATGATCATAAAAAAAAAAAACCATTAGTTTCCCATTCTCTAAGTAATCATAAAACACTATAAATACATTTCATACATATTCGCTTACATTTTTTAATCATATACATTTTTAGTTCTGTTGGTGTAATGACAACTGGCAACAGTTTTAGATCTCCATGCCTTGTGCGTAGTTTCCTTTAATAACTTTCGTATGATTATATTTTTGAGTATGAAAAAAATGAAGGCTCTCAATTTCACTGTTAGTTTGACACCCAGACATTTTGCTCAGAAATAGTTTCGTAATAGGATGTGTGTGTGTGTTAAAGAGATCCCAGGAGCAGATTATATCATTGGTTAAGTTAGGGTTATTCTATTAATATGGACTGTATTTATACATTTATATATATATACATACATATATATATACATTCTATATATAATGGACTGTGCTAATTCACATACCAAGGGAATTAACCATTTATCAATTTTATTTCTGTAAGGGTTGTTACAAAATCAGCCAGGCTGTTGTTCCTCCCGCCCTGGGCGGATATAGTTAGCCGAGATGCCTGGTTGCCTTTTGCAATTCGAGTAAGTTCGTTCTCTAATGATGGTGTGATTAGCACAGTTTTGCCAAAGGAAAGGGGATTTCTCTTTTGGCTCTTGTATTCGTTTTTCGTTGTCAACAATAAGAATGCAATAGCTAAAAATACTTTTTAAAAGAACAGGAGTTGGAGCTTCCCCTCCGAAACGCTGGAATAGCGTGGGGTATGAGCAGCTGCTACAGCCTGCTAAAGCTTGGGTTTAAGTTCAGGTGGAGGGAGGGAGGGAGGCTTGCCTGCCCGACGTGGTCCTGCGGGTGGCAGAGCTACCCTGGGCAGCACCTTGGCCTCACTGGTCCTGTTTCTGTGCTCACTTAAACCTGCGGTCAAACACCTGACCGAATTGTCGAGTCCTTAAACATACTTACCAGCATCGAGAGACAAGTGTTCAGTATCAGTATGAATAAATACCTTTTTTCCCCCCTTCTCCTTTTCTTCTCTCCCAAGAGAAACGGGTTTTAAAGCTCTGAAAATAAAAGCAATGCTATAAACGTGAGTCATTTAAATAGGTACATACTCCTTGATGAGGTTTTACACACCCATTTTACCAACAGGTGGCCACAGCAAACAATCAGGAAACTCTCTTGAATTCAGAAAGCTGTGTTCAAGCCACTGCAGCTCTCTTTTGACTCGGAAAAAGAGAGGGTGTGAGCAGAAGGACGGCTGCAGGAGTACAGGTGCCTCACTAACAGTGACAGGTACCTCTATGCTATGAGTTGCTTTTTTAAAACAATGTGATGTTTTTGGAGATCCTGAGTTTAGTAGGAATATCAGAATTTGGCTCTTTGTTTTTAAAACTGCCAACTTAACCCATGTGAGAAGTTAGTATTTTAACGCTTGCAATCCGTGGTTTACTGGCATGTATTCGGTAGCAAGGTAATTGAAAACCTGAAATAAAAATACGGGCATGGGGTTTTGTAGTTTGGGCAGTGTGCAGAGCCTGACTGCCACCATCCAGATGTGTTGCTGCATCCCTGTGCTGTGTTACTGTAAGAGGAAGCTGCAGTTGCCTTGCTTCAGCGTTTGGCATTGAAGTAGCATTCCCTGAGTTGGCTTTAAGAAACTGCTGTTTATACACTCACTTCTTTATGTGTTTGATTTGACTGCGTGCTTGGGTTGCTTATTTTATTTCTATGTTCATGAAAGCTTCGTAAGTTTGGTTAGATTAAAGGGGTCTAGCTTGTTTGAATGGTAGACTTTCAAAGTTTGAGAAAAGTTTTTGTCTGAAAGTATTTATAACTGATCACTTATGGGTAAAACATTTCTATATCACTAGCGTGCTAGATTTGAGTGAGGGGAAAAAATCAGGGCAAAAATGAAATGTAACTTAATTTTTCGTGAAATAATTGGAGATTCTGTGTTGATAGTGACTCTGTAGGTGTACCACCAGTCAAAGCTGCAGGACACAAGTAAGGCTGAAGTTCTCTTGCCAAAATCCTGAGGCAGTGTCTCATCCTGCAGTGGTGGTCTTAGAATGAGGAACTCGGCCATCTCTGCACCACAGGTGAGGCTTCTCATTGGCCTTCATAGTTTTCTTGTGTAGTTTCATAAAGCGTATACGGTGTTCGGCATGGAGTGAAGGTGAACTGGGTGGCTCAGGGGGAGAGATGAACTGGCCCTAAGAGTTTTGCATTGTTTTTACTGCATAGCCTTCTCGGGCTCAGCATGAAGCTGGGTTTTAGTGGGATCTGCTGATGTTGGCTTCAGCTGCCTCTGTTTGGTGTGTGTTCTTCTATGGTCAGAGACTGTATTGTCTCGCACAAGGCTTCTTGCACACAGCCTGACACTTAAACCACCTGTGGGTCTCGGGCAGCCCAGGTGCTGCAGATTGGCCTGTGGGTAGATCACTGGGCACATCATCAGAAAACCTTGTTTCTCTATTCATCTCTTAGCTTTCCACTTCCATAGTGTCTGAGCACTTTGCTGTAGTATGTGTGTTGCTGGAGAAGGAGAATCTGGATGACCTGGAAGAGGTGGAGGGATCTGCCTGCGGCAGAGAAGTAGATGGGACCTCACTGTCCTGCAGCCTCTACTTGTGCCTCAGCTGCAGGCTCCTGGGCAACTTTCCTTGACTGGAGAAACCAAATGGAAAGTGAAGCTTCTTTGTTTTAGCCAGTGGTGCTAATTATTAAATGTACTGTGCGTAACTGACAAGGTGTTGGGGTGGGGTCTGCAGGGGCAGCCCCTGTGAGGAGGGCCTGGGGCTGCCCAATGCCAGACACAACCAGTTCCAGCCGGCTCCGAGGCACCCACCGCAGGGCATGGCTGAGCTCCTTCCCCCTTTTCCTCGGGGAAGGCCTGTGTGAGGAAGGGCAGAAAGAGCTGAGACAAGGGAGCAGCGGGGCCAGCACCACAGGAGGCACCACGGCTGATCTGGTAGCACCCTGAAGGGACGGCAGCCCGCAAAGGAGATGGGTGAGGAGGAAGGGGCAGCGGGAAGACATGGCTGTGCCCAGTCCCTGTGCTGCCTGTGCCTCACCTGTGGGGCCGGCATTGAGGCCGCCAGTCTGAATCCATCTGGCTGCTGTCGGTCGGGCACTGGGAGGAAGATTTGCCTTTCTAGTTAGACATGCAGGCCTGTATATGTGTCCTTTAAATAGAATACTCTTCCCCCCCCCCCCCCCCCCCCAGTTTATATCAAGAAAATATCTAGGAAAATACTTGGAAATATATAGCTGTGTTTGGGTTGCGTATGTCTGTAGCTTTTCTTCAGACTGACTGAAGTAGAAACTGCAAAGTGTTTGTATTAATTAGCTGTAGAAGTTACTTGTTAAATAATACCAAATGAAGCCAGATTTCTGTTAACATTAGTTGTTTCTTCTTTCAACAGAGAAGATGTTTAAGGATTGACAGAAATTATCTTTTTGTATATATATGCATAATTAAAATGCAAAAGCACACTGCTTGTCTACTTGACACCAGTTCCTTGTGGGTATAAGTTTACTGATTCAAGGGAGAGACTGCTAAGTGACATTAAGGTTAGGCTATTTTATTTTTAGGAAGTGGGTTTTTTCATGTTAGCACTGATTCTTTAATATTAATATCATATACAGAGGTTTTTACCCATCCTAAGCCTGTCCTATCATTTTCTGCAGCAGAAATGAAAAACAGTAGTATGCTACATACTATTTTCTCATTAATATCAAGAGTATAGGAAGTTTTTCCTTTTTTGTGTTTATGTTTCAGATTTCTTCTCTTTTTTTCAGTGCCACCTACTACCACCAGCTATGCAGACTGAGTGCGTGAAAAGGGTGTGTGGAATTACTTTGTAAGCCCAACCCAGATATTTTCAATTGTTCAGACTCTTCCAAGTTTAAAAATAAGCGGTTAGACTTGTTATGTGACACCATTCATATATGTTTAATTTAGTTGTCATTTGCCAAGACTAGCAACATCCCAGGTATTCAGTGAAAGATTAAACTTTTAATTCATTATTTACTTTGAGAGAAGAAGCCATGGTGAAATGAAATTCTCACTCTTCTCTTCCTACCCCATCTCTCTGGACCTAATCCTGTGGTCCAGGACATCCGTGATAAAGCGTAGCTTGCTTTTAACAGCAGCATGGACAGGATAATTGGAATAAGGTTGATGCGTTAATAAGTCTTTGGCTATTGACAGGGAAATGGGACTGCTTTCAAATAGTACTTTGGCTAATCTCTGTATGTGTGCACATGCGTGCATGTGTATGTTTGATTCACTCGGGGTGGACTTTTTGTATTGCTGCTTATGTCAGGGTTATGTTAGGAGGCATCTGCTTCCAGGCATTCATTTGCTACCTCATTAAAAACACCAAGAATACATGATGTTTGATAGCAGGGAACACGTTTTTTGACACTCACAGGCCAGGCAAAAGCTTCAGTGTATTCTGTTACCGTGCTCATGGACCTAGCAGACCAACTGCTCTGTCAAAACCAGCGCATCCTCTTGTGAGGATTTGATATTGACAGTATAGCCAACAAATGACTCCATGGTGCATAAATGCCTCCAAGTGTCTCTTTCCCTGGGTCTGAACGAGGGCAGTGATGACACACAGATGGTTACGGATCTCTCATGTCTTCCGTTGTTGCATGGTAATATTTTTGGCCTACTTAATCAGGGAGGGAGAAAAGAAGTTTGGTCTAGCAGTTTCCCGAACATATCCATCCTTCGCTGGCTGATCCCGTTCCCTGATGCTGTGAGATTGAACTTAGCCTGCTAGGAGGCCTCGGGTGGCTGCAGTCTGGGTTGGAAGCATCTTTTTTTTGCCAGCGGCATTCGGTGACGTCCTTCCATAGAGCAACAAGGAGCGACCAGCCTGCTTTGCTCATGCCTGTGTCAGTAGATGTCTCTAATAATTTCTTTATTCAAAGTACTGTAGAGGAATATTGTATCAGAAGTTCATAGAAAATAAAGCGGTGCTGCACAGAAGTAGCTGAATATAAATAATGAACGCAATTTATATAGCATTTAATGCTACTTCTCATATATTACTCCTGATTCAGAAGCAGAAACGATGGCATATAGCCTGGTAACATTCTTACTACATCAAATACATATGCATCGTATCATTTGGGTAAGGGAAAGCAGCATTTACGTGCTCTTGTGTCCTGTGAAGGTGAGACACATGCCTGTGCTCGTCTCAATTACAGTGTGCAGGAGCCACGGGTGTGGGATGCTTATTTTCCCCGAAAGGAGAGTGCAAAAAAACACTGCACCCTTCCCACACTGGTGTGAGTAGCCCATGCTCATTCAGCGGCATTGATCCTAAAGGGCAGGGGCTGGGTGAGCTTGCGGGAGTAACTTGGATGGCATCGCTGTCACTTCTTCAGGGCTAGAATTAGACTTAGGACACAAGGTTCAGCCGTCGGTGGTGGCCTGTGGGAAGAAGCCTTGTGGTCCTAGTGCCTGTGTTAGTCAAAATTCCTCCCGACTCCTCTGCCCCGCTCTGGTTTTGGTTACTCCCTACTTTTCCATAGGGTTCAGCATTCATTCAGCAGCTCAGGCTGATGAATGGTCCGTGGGGCTAAGGCTGGTTGCTGCTTACCTTCCTGCTCCAGAACTGGGTTAATGATTCGTTGTAGGCAGATATGTGTGCGATTAGGCACATGTACTCTGACACACCTGAGTTAACTGGGTAGTCTGCAGAGGAGGAAGTTTTCTTTTTTCAGTGCTGGTAAGAAACAGAAAACAAAATTTAGGTTTGAGTAATGAAAGCTACCAATGCTTTTGTTTGGTTCTGTCAATGTATGAGCCACGCAGCAGTACTGTTTTGGGATATGTCATGAGCCTGTGATAGCCCACTGAGTGTAAGATTTTACATGGTCTGTTGTAGTAAGATAAAGAAGGCTGCCAAAATCTTGAAATAGAGCTCTTGTAATGACATGGCAATTAAGTAACCTGACCTCTTGAGAAGTCTACCTTTTGAAGGTAGAATTTTGTGGAAAAAAGTATGTTTTATTTATAACCCAGTAAATTTTTTTTGCTGCAATTTGTACTATAAAAGGGGGTGCGAGAAGGGAAAATGCTTTTATGCACGCCTTTGCTATGGCCTATATTTCAAGCATGGCACTCAAACAACATCGTAAACAATCTTATACTGGAGGTTATTACTTTTGCTTCAGGAAGTGGGGAAAAATACGCTTGGGTTTTTTTTTTTTTTTGTTTAGTTCCAAAATGAAAGGTGGCATTTTTTCTGGAGGATCTGTCAGAAATACTGGAACTCTGTATTATTTGTTGAGGGGCCAGCTATGACTTTTGGAAACTTGAAATGCTGTCTTTAAATCTTGCAGCTCCCTTTTTACCATCTGTGCTTCTGTATTCAGTGTGGAAAACCTGTTACTCAGCTAGGAAAGTGAGTCCCTTTCATTTTTGTTTTGGTAGATTTCACTCTCTGTTTCTCCTGCCTTGCTGTTTTGTTTGGGTGCAGTTAGCGCTGGGCTCAGCAGAAGAGAGGTGTTTGGAGGAACCTTGCTCTGTAAGCTGCATCCAGGATTTTCCTGGCCAGGAAAGTCCGATAAACGCAGAGAGGATGCTAGATCTGCTAGTGGTTGAGTGTCCTCATCGCTCTTTGGGAAGAGCGGTGCCAGCATGTGTCAAATGAGCAACTGTTAGGCCCTGGCTCAGGGAGTGCTCTCTGTATGCTGGTAATTTCACCAATTATCACTATGTCACTGACCTTCCTATTTCAGAGGAGGTGACCAAAGAGGTTGTGGTGTGGCAGCTCCAACTTTATCTTGCGTCCTCAGATTTCCTTGACCTCTCTGACTGATTTTAGAATCGGAAATGATAGAAAGTCGGGGTGGTAATGCATGAAGATAGGCTTGCTTTCTTTTTTAATTGGTTTTTTATCTCCGTGGGTTTTTTTTTGGGGGGGGGTTGATACATTAGTTATATTTGATACTTTCAGTTTTCGATAAGATGTAGTAAGAACATAAGAGAAATGTGCCTTTGCAGGTCTAAAAGGCAGCTGGTTGGATGCCCAGGGCAGTACCATGCAGTTGTTCTCAGCATCCCAAAGCTTCTCTCGGTGCCATGCTGCCGGTGCTTGGCTTTGTCCTGGTGCTTGAAAGTTGTGTTCAAGCTGGGGGAGGCAGCAAGCGGGGCTGTCAACACAGAGATGAAATTGAGCTCTGCTGAGGTTCTGCCAGGCTGAAAACTTGGCTTTCTGCAAGGTCAGTGGCAAAACTCCCATTGACTTCACCGAGTCCAGGATTTCTTTGTTTTGGCTTTTATCGGTTGTGAGGAGGAAAATCAGTAGTTAATCCCTTCTGAACTCTTCTGTTTTCGTTCAGTGTTCCCAGGTGGCAGCTTTCAGATGGGACAGACACCCTTGTTTCAGCGTAGTCTGCCAACAGCTTGTGTAGCCATGCAATACCAGATTTTAATGTGATTTTCATATAAGATCAAGTTTATTTGATGATGTTCTTTGCCTGTATTTTCTTGAAAAAAAATTGTTTTTTTCAGCCATTGGTTTGATTTCAGTTTAATTGACAGAGGGAAAGATAAGCCTAATATAATAGCTTTTTATAAGTCTCTGGAAAGTTGGTGGCTGGTAGAGAGGAGAGGCCTCGTAACCACCCCACTCAGAGGATAGCTGCAGGATAAGGTCCAGAGTTGCAGACAGTCATTAAGTGCTCCAGAATTGAGAAAAGCTTCAGTGAGACTTCTCGCCTTTTTAGATATCAAAATCATTCCCGACAAGACAAGGAAGCTGAAGGAAATCAGATGTCATTAATATTGCTGTTTCTTTGTTTTTGGCAAGGAGACGGAAATCTTTTCTCTTGGTTAAAAGATCAGCTCTAAATGATCATGTTTTTTGGTGCTTGCATTTGAGGCATGTGCGCCTTTTGCCATCTCTAGTGTAACTATGGCAATTCATGTTACAAGGTAGTCTAATATGCCCTGCTTCTTGTGTGGGTTTTGTAGGCTCTGCTAAGTTTGCAGCTAGCTCAGGCATGTTTACACAATCTTGCTGTCACTGCTGTGATGCCCCATGGGTACTTACAGAGCAGCCTCAAGCATGTTTGCATTGGGTTATCTCCGAGTAGCATTTAAAGCTCCTAAGTTGTAGATACCTTCACTCTCTTGGTAAAGTTTTCTCATTTATAACATGTAACGCCATTCCCGTGGCTTCCAGTCTGCTGATGGGGGTGATGCAAAGTCTTGGTTTTACTCTGTAAAGTCCATAATGGCCCAGACTTTTGTCCGTCTCCTGTGTCCTGAGCCAGTGCCACACACCAGTAAAATGCCCAGAATAGTTGTCTCTGATTTGAATGTGTGTGATAAAGAGGGAGGGTATTTGGCTGCTTCCTCTCTCCTTTGATACTGTCTGGGTGTGTTGACATGCCTGATTTATCAAGATTTTCTTCACAGTGTGCTCTAGTTTGCACTGCATGAGACTGTTAAGTCCTCAGTTGATATCACATCCTTTTCTGTTTTGTGAGATTTAAAATCCGTTAAGTACCACGTGTGCCTACAGGATACGTTAAACAGAATTTTAAATGGAAACTAACTAAACAAATGGGTTTTGCTGACACTTAAAAATCATTAAAACATTTCTGTTCTTACTTGATAAATCAAGATCAAACTTCAGAGTCCTACTAATCAGCTGTTTGGTGTTGTAAGCATATTTATGTGTGCTAACGTTTGCAGTTCTTTTTCATCAGGCTTTCTGTTTTAATGTTAATGTAGGTCTCTCAACTCCAGTGTAGAGTTGGAGTAGGGTTTATTACTTTACAATTAAGTTTATGATTTGCTTTTAATAAATCAAAATACTCAAATTTCAATTTAACCTAAGAACTACTTGACTCCTGTGTCATTTAGAAAGAATGGAATATCTTAAAAGTGAAAGCAAAATATATGCGGTTCTCATAAGAAATTTTATTAAGCAAATCAGCACCAAGAAAATACATGGAAAATGAGCTGAAGCAGTGGGATTTCCTGATAAAAGCACCTGTGGCATCCCATAAATACGGGGTCTGACAACAGTTAAGACTGTTGTGTTGAAGTTGGATATTTCTTTCTCTCTTTGACACTGCGTATTTGCTTCATTAACCTTTTTAAATATACTGATGTATGTGATTTCTTACCTTGTGATGGAGTATGAATTAAGGCTGAATTATAAATCCTAATTAAGAAGATGATTAAGAGAGTAAGGAATGTCCTGGCATCTATGATTCTATTTCTCTGCAAGTGAATGTAAACTGTATCTCACAAGAATACATCAATAGATTTTTTAGGGGATTTTTTCTAGCTCTAATGAGAAGCTTGTCAGCCCTGTAGTTCTGGTGTTGGCTTCTTCTGTGACATGTAGTTTTCTACAGAGTTAGAATTTACAGAATAACTAGATGAAAAAAGAGGGTAGATCCATGTCTTTGATGTTCTAGATAGGGCAATCCAAAGTAAGTAAATTGCGTCTCCTTGTTTATCCTCCAGTCTGTCAGCAGATCTGGACTTCTGAATGCATAGGAACAATGGGCATTGGACTTGGATGCAGCCTTCCCCTCCCCGCCCCAAGAAATTTGATGTAAGGTCAGCTGTGACAAGATCACGAGTGCTTCTCCAACAGCAAGTAAACTTGAAAGGAAGTGCAGAGGCCTCCTCCCTTTTAGGAGAGCTCAGTGTTGCTGGAAAAGAAATGGCTTCAGTAGGCCTGCCTGCTGTGCTTTGTGTCTCTCCTGCCTGGGACCACCTAGCTTAAGAGATTAACTCTAGGTTTCAGAAAAAACACAGACACCTTCTGGCCTGCAGCCTGTAAAGGCACGGAGCTAGTTGCTATTGATTAATTTCCACCTAGAAATATGTATTTCTAATGTTTTGGGAAGCCCTTTTGGATCTAAGGGGTGCTTAGATCTAAGATGCCTCTCTATTCTGGTCCACACCCTTTAACTTTTTGTCTGTGCCCTCTTCCTTGGTACGTTAGGGTGTGTAGGTTTTCTGAAGTAACTGGGATCTTGCCACCATCTGTAGAAAGATTAATTAAAACCTTTGTCATGGAGGTAGGTGGACTAACATAGGTTTAATTCTGCAAAGAGCTAAACTCCCTCAACTACCATTGCCTGCCTGTTTCTGGAGGATCTGTTTGCGTAAGGGTGAATGGATGAAATGAACTTCGGCAGCATACTCCTAGAGCATTCTCATTAAATGAGAAATGATGATCTGTCAGCTCACAGTTACATGTGTTAATGTTTACCATAGGTGTACTTATTTAAGCAGGTAGTCATTCTAAACATAATTCTTCCCCGTCTGCACATCAGATAGACACTGTTTTAAGGCTGTTTCTAGTTGAAACAGGTATCGGTAGGAATATTATTCTATAGTAGTGTCAGCGATTTTCCACTGAAGTGCCCACTAGCTTGTAAGCGCATTATAAAACTAGGAATTAGCCAGCACAGTAAATCACATCAGAACTTCACTGGCTATATGTGTTGTTTTTCTCTGATTCTTTCAAAACTATTCCATCTTCTGTGTCCTTTGTAAACAGACAATAAAGCAAGCGCTTTACTGTGGTAGGGCCCTAATCTACAGAGTCTTTAAGCCTCTAGGGAGTGATTCTCAGTAGGTGGTAGTGAGGTTAAAAAGTCTGTGGGCACAAAAATAGAGCACACTCTGGGATACATGTGCTCAGTAATACAGTGCAAATGCACCTTGAAGCTGCATCTTAATTGACACTGCAAGTCACCACAAGAGAGTTTATAAATCAGTGTTGCTAAGCAATAAACTGTTATATTTGTCCAGACCTAAGAGTGTTACTAGAGAGCTCAGCATGGAGTTGTGACACCTGGCACAGACAGTGAGGTGAGAGCTGTAGCGTCCTCACAAAAACACAGCTGACAGGTAGTAGAGTGAGTGCATTTAAAGGATGCATGTTTGCCCACAACATGCAGAGGATGCAATGCCAACGGTGATTCCAGCCTGCTTAGAAATACTCTTGGCTTTGTTTTCATGCCAGTGTTTTCCCACAGGTGAGCATGGTTAGTGAGAATCCAGTTAGCCAACATGAACCTGACTACAACTTAATGTATAATGCTGAGAAATCTCACTAGCTGTCTCACCAGTTAATGATATTTTAACCTTGTGGTTTTCGCAGTTCAGCCACAGGATTTGCCATCTGCAGGGAACTCGGTGTGCAGTGGCTGTCTGCATGGTTGTAGCCTCCTGTCTGCTAAATTGAGCATCCTTAAAACAGCTCGGTGAAGATTTGAGGGCACGGAGAACAGAACAGAGTGCCCTGGCAGCAGGGCTTGGGCATTTTACAGTATAAGCAGCAGTATTCTGGATGTCTCTCTAGCTAAGTTTGGGATGTTAGCATGGACACTTTTTTTTTTTTTTTTTTTTTGCTAACCAGTGCCATTGTGCTTAAGCATCAGTGACATAAAAATAGCGTCATTGTCTTTTCCTATTTAAGCATACCATGCAAAGCAGCCTGATTTAGTCATAGGTGAAGGAACTGCATAACATTTCAGATGAGCATGAGCAACATGATGTTTCCCTTAGTGTTTTATTTATTGTAATAATAATTATTATTTGGAATGGAATGAGGCTAATAGCTCAGTACTTGATAAGTGGGGAAAAAACAATGTGAGTGTGTGGATAACGGAAGAAGTAAAAAATACTGGTGGGAATAGGATTGGATGGCTGGTCACTGTATGCTTTGTACTAATTCATTGCTGGTTCTGCTGCAAGTCACTTTAATGGCCATTGCTTGGCAATCTTTTGATTTTGGTCGGTGTGAAACTGGCAGGTAGTTTTAGCTCAGATGCTCGTGGGTAAACGTTTGCGTCCTAAAGCCTAAATGTGTATTACCTTTATCAGCATTTTGGTTCATCTGAGTCTTCTCCTCTGGCAGCTGTCATTGTGAAAAGAGCAAGGTTTCACCATCCCTACCTAGTGTGCTATTTTCCTACTTCTGCTTTTCTAGACCACATTTTTTTGAAGGTGAGGCTTGTTAACCCAACCTCCAGTATGAATTGTTAGTGGGGTTTTGTTCTGATTGCATCTCCCAAGCTGAAGAGCTAAAACTGTTGGTGTATCTCTGACTCAGGGATGCGATAGTACCACAGTTTAGATTGCAGGAATTTAACATTCCAAAATAGAGTAACTCATCTATGCTTTCTTGCCCTTAACTACAAAAGTCTTCTGTTTTTCTTTAGCATGTGTTTCAGCGTATGAGGCAAATAATAACATAACGTTAGCTGCTCTCCCATTTCATTCCTCTTTACTGATGTGCAGCCTGATGGAGTTGCACATGATGGCACCGGCTCGTAGTGTGGTCTTTGCCACACACTGAACATGTGGGTGGTATCTCAAAAGTCCTGTGATCCAGCTCTTAGGCCAGACCTTGCAGTACTTATTCAGGCAGTGTTTTCATTAACTGCAGTGGGCATCTACCCAAATCCTGGGATTTGGCTGCTTTTTAAAAGATTTTTTTTCTCGGGTTTGTGTTTTATTTTGTTTTAGGAACTGATACAGGTAGATCTGTTAGGCTCCCTAGTGTGACTGTGGTTAATAGGTGTAAAAGCATTTGTAGGCTGCAATGTTATTCCTTGATCAGTTAGAGCCCACCCCATGTACAGCTCCATCCTTGCTTTCACTCTAAGTGAGGGCTCTCTAAAGTAGCAGTGGGGTGAATTGCATGGCCCGTGCACTACAGGAAATCAGGTTAGTGTGCTTATGGCTTCTTCTGGCCCTAAAACATGACTGTGTCATTAAACTGGTATGTGAACTGCTTTGTACTGGATCTTGAGGGAACGTCTCAGTGACTGGAAGGAGGATTAGGCTTTTATTGGAAGATAACGCACTCTTAATCGGAAGTGTGGGTGATGTATAAAAAAAGTGTATTTGAGGGTACCAGCCATAGGCTAACAAATCATTTGGCGTTCCTGCTGGAGGATGAGCTCTCGATAATTCAGTTACGTAGTGTCAGTGCAGGAGTCTGAGTCCCGGCCAGATGGAAGGCGGTTTTCTCTTGTTTGGCAGCTGTGCAATGCTTCACAAGCAGCGGAGTGGCCGGGTCTCTGCCGTGTGTTGGGACGCATCTCAGCCTCTGGTGAAATGGGTCAGATCTGGGGAGATGTCCCTGGTAGCAGATTTTATAACAATGAGTTTATTCACTTGTACATTTGAGACCGGGAAACTGCAGCACAATGCTTTTTAATGAATGATTGGTTAAGTTTGTGAAGGGGTTGAAATTAGAGATACAACGTTAGGAACTACTTCCATTAGACTGTATCATCTCACCTTGACTTTTGTTTATTTTTCTTCAGTTTCACCCTTGGGCAAGCATGGTCATGTACTTCCATCCCTGCTTCCTCTTCTACAAATGCTCTCATTCAGTTTGCTTCTGGTCTTTTTTTTTTTTTTTAATTTTGGCATTAAAACTTTATTCTTAAAATGTGTAAAGCTGTAGGGTTTCTCATCAGTAGAATCAAATG